>NW_027118796.1:650000-981155 GCF_036417845.1 Apteryx mantelli | reverse complement strand
TAAGCAAGCCAGAAAGCAGTTTGTAAATTAGAACATGGGGCAAAGCACTCCCGATTCAAGTTTGTTTTTTTTTTGTTTTTTTTTAAATCAAGTGAGTTAAAATATTTGGAGAAGCCATTTGCTCTCTCTCCAATGAAAATTTTGCTCTTTAAAACAAGAAAGAAAAAAAACCACCACGCTTATCATTCTTACTTTGCTTCTTGAGGTATGTGTGACTGTACCTTAACTCCAGAATATATCTTCAGGTGACTGAGCTGAAGGAGGAGGTATGGTGGTTTTGTTTTATCTTACAAGTCACAGCCATGACAATGCAATGAAAAGAATCTATAAATTGCAACAAACGTCTGTACAACAAAATTCCTGCAGCCCTGAAATACAACAGTCTGCACAAACAATGGCCTTAAAACTAACTATCGGAATAGCTACAGGTCACGAGTTCCCATCTTGCCGCGCAGCCCTTTCCCCCTCCGGACGTGGCAGAGCTGAAGAGGTTCACCAGCTGACTGTTTATAATGCTCTCTACTTGCATCCCATTCTACTCCAAAACGTGTCAACAAGAAATTTAGTGCTATCTCTTCATATAAATGCAATCATACTAGTAAACTGGAACACTGCCTCTCCAGTAGAGGGTGGACTGATTTAACTCTGCTTTTTATACCTATACTTCTAAATCTGTATACAGAGCATATCAGAGCTGTAGAGAGAAAATAATTTAATTTTGTTCCCTCACTAACCACTCTACTGAGGTCAGTGCAGAGCACAGAGCAGGAATGTTTCAAAAGCTAGTAAGTTTAAAAAAAAAATTGGATGTTCACATTGCACTTTGTATCTCTACTCCCGCTCCAATCTAAGCTAAATGTCAATAACCATCTTGTTCAAAGGCAGGTCGGAACAGTGGATGAAATACCTATTTTAGCCTAGATGTTACACGGCTTTTTGAAATAGTTTCAACCTGGTGTTTTTCCAGTCACTCAAAAACATCTCCAAAGCTTTAAGACAAATGGGACCTAGTTGGATATTAATCTACAGCAGCTTATAAATAAAGTAGCCGATTAAAACATAGTTTTTGTTTGCAACAATTTTTGTTGTTACAAATATTGTTGCAACAAGTTATTGTTGTTATTCTCCCATATTTTCAACCAGCTTAATGAAAATACAGTAGAACCTCATTGTTTCACACTTGTCACTGGGAGATTCAGTGTACATTTCTTCACTGTGACCATTTGACAACATTCAAGCACTAAGAGTTAAGCTAGGATGATGTACTTCAAGATATGCTCTGTTCTTATCAGTGATGAGTTATAATTCAGCTTTATCTCCTATTCCGGGATGTAAGTGTACTGATATTTAGTAGAAAAAAAGTCATAAAACGAGGCAGCACTGACACTCTCTTTGCTGGAATGTGGACAGATCCTGGGCCTAATTTTAAAGGGTGGCTTCGCAAGATTCTACTGTAATCTACACAAAATGTATAAAACACGGACCATTTCCAGAATAAGGCCACTAATTTTGCCATTGGCAATTAACAGTGAGAAACAGCAGTTAAAACACTCACTTGATTACAGAGGTGTTTTTGAGGCAATAAACTGTGGGAAGAAGTATAAACACACAGTCCTCTCATCCCTCCTCTTTCTTTTCCAGTAGGAGTATAGGTGTCTCTGCTTCCTGTATGTACCTATTCCCTGAGGAGAAATTTCAGTCTGTTTTCTTAGTGGGGAATCTAAACAAGTCCACGCTACATTTAAAGATGGGGACGGCGCTGTAAAACAGTAGGATTACAAGTTTCCCATGAGTCATAGTCATGACAGTCTGATGTCCAGATGCCCAGATTCGATACCAGCGCCCATAAAAAGGGTCCGAGATGGCTGGGCATAACATGTCGTTCAAATTCACTTCTGTGACCTAGGAAATGGACAACAGATTTATAAATTAGTAACATTTTGTGTTGCGCTGATTCAGACACCTAAAATGGTAATTTTCAAATTACCAGAGTAATCAAAAGTGTTTAGCTGGCAATCCTTTGCTCACCATCAGTAGGCCAGCTTTCAGAAGGAAAGCAGATCTGAAGGCAGTTGCGCATTTAAGAGATGGATTTATACACGTGCATAGCTGATTTATACAAGGTTTTGCCACTACTTGTGAAACATGAGATACAAATGGCCATTAGGACGTGCAATTAAAAATTTGTATTCAAGTAATTTTATCCATGTGAATCTGAACACTTTGAAAAACTAGTGAGTGTTTTTACTTTGAATGTACCTGCAAACTATCCATGTACTAACACACATTTACTTACCAATCCCAGAATCTGCAAGATGCTAAAATGATATACGAACATAAGCCCAGTAGACAGAAGAGCCCACCAGAAATTGGAGAGTGGTTCTGGAGTGTCGATGCCTTGAAAAGAAAGGAATACATTAGTATTCAGCTGAATTACTGTGTCCAAACACTCATGGAAAATCCTCTTTTCTCCTCTAGATGTTGGGGTATCTGGTTTTAGCTGATAACCTAGTGACTACTGTTATAGTAATTAATATTTGAGAACCTTACTTCTTACCTGGAGCATCTGGATCAGTTTCTTCCCTCCTTCTGCTCCAACATTAAAACGTACAGTATATTAGCTCATTAAGCTTGCCTATTTTCCACCAACACCAGTGATTTTCACCTCATTTACCTAATTTTTCCTTCTAACACAGAAGTACTAAATGTATCCAAAAGCAGGTTGTTAATCGTACTCAGACACCTGCTCGTTATGGGAGCTATGACTTTAGCCTGCACAGAACTAACCCAGGTAGTGGCAATTACTGCGCAGTCCTGTACTGGAGTGTGGCTTGATAGCCATTTCCTATTTTATTGTTGGTTGACATCTATTCAAGTAATTTGCACCAATAATGCACAGGAACAGAAAACCTTTATAAAGTAGTCAATCCATTAGTGACAGACCATGCTCTTACGTGAAAATTGCTGTGGAGATACTCTCAAATATACCCTATAAACAATTTTATGTTCAGTAGATATCACAGATGCTGTAAAGTATTTGTCCCCCTCAAATGAAGCAGCAGGTACCACAGTATTTTGGGCCTCTCCTCCTGAAAATGAGTTTTGGCAATTTAGTGAAAAAAACACAATGTCACATGATCTAGAGTTTACCAAAGAAGTAAGAATACTCTAATAAAAGTACCTTCAGATGCAAGACTATTTTTAGAATTAAATAGTCACACATATAGCGAGAACAGAAACAGCTTACAGAGTTGTCAGTCTTACTAACAGACACGTTAATAAGATGTGGGGAAAATATTACTTTCCTTATGACTTTAATAACCTAGGGACACACACACAAAAAAGATGCACACTGTCATGCTGTTCAGACTCTGTAAAAAGCTGTAGACTTTCAGACAACTATAAAAATATACTGTCATTTTTATCTGCCTTTGCCTGCTCTCTGCCCTGTTAGATATTATCAAATGTTGACACGTATATTCATTACTCAAAGGATGCCTTGTGGCAGAGACGGGCATATTCATATTACCCTTCACTAGCTAGCACATTCAGCAATAACCATAAAGATTCAATAGACTTCAGCATAGGCTGTACAAGCCTACTGGAGACTGAGAATAACTATGCACATGTGTAGGTAGCTATGACTACTCACTACACTAAAGCTGGTATGAGTACGCCTATGTACGGTATCTTATGAAGAAAAAGGCAAATAACTCCTTTTCCCTGCTTCACCGCACCACCATTCAGTCATGCATGCTCTCTGTTTTAAAACCACCAGAGGACTGCTTTCTCCATCCTTATTGCCCTTTTACAATCCTTTCCTGCATTTATTTTTCTGTAATTTTGGCTGTCATGCCAGGTAGCTACAGCAAAATCAATGTAATTTAAAGAGAAATTTCTGAAAGTTACAATATTCTTCCCAAAATTACCTACACTTTACATTCTAAAGCAGTAGAGCTATCCATTGTCCACTGAAAATAACATAGCGGCTCCGTTCCTAGTCAGGAAAGAGCAAGAAGTTGGTGGTATACTTGAATGACAGCACACGTATGCACCCCATATATCAATCGCTCTCACTGTGACTTTAATAAACAACAACATTATTGTAATTTCACCCAAAATACAATTGCATACCATGTGTTAGTAACCAACCTGTGATTTGATGCAGCCATGACAAAGAGGAGCAGGGAAGCTACTTTGAAAGCGTAAGGCAGCTTATAAGAGTTCTTTTCCAGTGGGCGGATGAAGGTCAGAGGAAGTGTCTGAACTACAAGCAAAATCCAAAGTTAAAAGTGAACTTGATATGAATAACGGAGTCCTCTGTAGTTAAAGGGAGAAAATTCAGACTCGTCTAATACTTCTAACATACTTAGCAAGTATGATCTAAGAGCTGGGGGGTATCCTGTTTACAAACCAGTACAGAAAGCTTTACTTAAATAGCAATGATATTAATTAAACTCTGCTACCCGAAAACGTCGGTAAGATGGCAGATACATGATACCACCTGACGTATGGTTTTTCATTATAGATAGTGAGAGAGGAAGCAAGTAGCTTTGGTGTCAGAGCTTAAGCGACCACAGCTCTATTACCAAAGTACCAACTTTAAGTGACCTGGTCAAGCTATACATAAACTTTTGTGCTGCCTCCCCAGCTGTAAAGAAAATGTCATTTGACTTGCAAAGTTTTTAGTGTTGTCTTCGCAGTTTTAGGTGCATTTTTAACCTAGATGCAATATACAAAATAATATTTAAATAAGTTAAGCTATCTAAAACAGCTCCCAGGAACTGGCAGAGTAGTGCTATACCATATTTGTTTTCACATGAACTCACCTGGTTGACATTTACTTATGTTATTTCAGAAGTATTCTATAAAGCCTGAGAACAGATGGTACTGGACTAAAGAGGTAAACATTCAGAAAAGCTGGGATTCAGAGACCTTGATATTTGGGGGACAACTTAGGGGCCTACATCGTTTCACTAGGCAACATGTAAAACTCTAAAATAGACAAGCGGTCCTAGCTATGAAACAGGCTTGGAGGAAGAATGCAGTCTTTAAGAGATTAAGTAAATTGCCCAAGATTACAAAGCAGAGCAATGGCATAGTTTGGCTTTGAACCCATGTTTCTCATATCCAGCTCGAACAATCTAGTCAGAGAATCATGTTTCAGCAGACACTTAGGAGAGCTGTTCAGGTTCTTCCAGCTAAGAATTTTGCACTACTACATCCTCTTTTTTTTCCTTGCAAAATTAAAAAAAAAAATAGTTACTCTCACACTCCACAGACTTCTGATCTCACCAAATAATAGAAAATCCCCCTCGCTTGCTAGACTTCACAATCCTGAAAACAACAGTATGATATTCAGTAGTGTCATTATCCAGACATCGAGGGACAAAAAGGAAACAACGACCTCCGCACAGAAACATTTCAGAGCGATCTGGATTCCCACATGTGTTTTGGGATACTAATTTTAAATTCATATCTGGGATATTTTGTGAACGTTTCTCATTAGATAAATAATCGCTACAGATTCTACCTCTCTGCAACAGTGCTATTCAACAGATGACTGTTTAACAGGCCAGGGTGATCTACTTTCCTTAGCACACAGTCTGTTAACAACGGCATACAAAAAGGAAAACTGAGATCCAACTGAGAGGTTGTTTGAACGGCCTGTGGTGGGTTTGTCACAAGCTATTTGCTGCTCACATGGGAAATCAATTTCGATATGTAGCGGTGAGCTTCACCATCTCTCTATTCACTAAGAATCACAGGCACTTCTTATACGGTATGTTAAGCACATTCAAAAAAATTTAATCCGACTGCCAGTCTGGCACTAATCTCATTCTCAGAAACGCTCATGCCCCAGACAGTTGAGACCATTCCAGATCAGGGGCATCCAAGTAGGCTGTATATTTGCTCTTGTGTTGAAATAGCATGGTAATGGATATTTCAGTTTAAACTTTATTATTTCAGTAGCGCTGTTGGGAAGGACTTAATATGGATTCAGGAGATTTGGGTTCATCATCTGCTTCTGCAATAAGAACTCATGTGACCTTAGACAAGTCAAATAGTTAATTCTGTCATCTAGGCAATGGAAGTGTGGCTTTAAAATCTAAAGATCAACAAGGAACAGAGACTACATTTCTTTTATACTTTTTCCCCCATGAAGTCTTGTGCTAGTTCTAGTGTCCTTACTAATTATTTATTTTTATTCAAACTTCTCAAAAAATAGGCTTGTGAAAATCTTTACAGAATTTAACAGAAACTAATACTCTTTTGTATTTCCATCTAAGCATAAGGCAGTAGAAAATTACTCTTCTTTTGATTGCAAGCAGAGATTTATATTTTTCCCCTGCCCAAAATACAACCAAATCACTTTACTCTCTCCATAGTGTGGACAACCTGGGTTTGAATTGTGAATTTTGCACACCCATTTTAACAAAGAGGATGCTGGAGACTTAGCTCCCCCTGCAGTCTAATATGTCTGAACCATACAACGACGCTGTTTGACACTGAAGTGACACTGATACAGAGGCCTCTGATTAAGCATAAAGGATATTCCTGGAACTTCAGGTACATCTGTTCACACATCAGATTGCTCCATATGCTGGAGATCTCAAACTGTAAGAAGGATTATTACCTGAACTCTACTGCTAAGGAGTAGCCACATATTAACTCTTATTCCATACCATTGTGGAATGATGCCATTTGCTCACAGCACAAATATGTGGCTGGCATATTTCACTAACAAGAGACAAACAGAATGATCTCTGAATTACCGTACTTCACTTTTTCTTTGGATCATTTTTTACTTCACTTCACTCAATAGTCAAGAACAAAAAGGAGGTTACAAACTTATAGTATAGTAAGCGCAAAGGATTATAAGTGGCGGCTGCTGCTGTAAAACACAAGAGATTCACCAGAATGAAACAGGCTGAGTTTGTTCTGAGCATGTGCTAAATTGTATCCCACTGCTTGGCATCACATCCCTAGGTTGTCAACTGAAGCTACTGAACATCCAGACCATACATTATGAGCTTCTATTTCCTAAATGAAACAATGCAGCTCTGCTGGACAATGCGGCTGAGGGCACATCAACACTAGAGGGGGACAAAGCATCGCGCTTGAGGAACACGTTCTACATTACCTTCTCAGGGGTGATGATTAGAAAACCCCCTGTCGACGCAATGGTTTAGGATTCCCACACTTACTGCAATATTACAGTAAAGTGAATGCAAGATAGTAATCCTGTTTGAGCAGACAACAAGCAAGCTAGCCTATTTTACTAATGTGTGCCACTACAATTCATTAGAGCTTCAGAATTCCAAGAAATTATCTAACTAGCTGATTAATATTTACCTGGGATCTAATGCTAAAAAGAGATCTTTTCAGCTCAGTTTAAGGTGCAGTACTTCCCAAGAAACATCCAAGAGGGCAAAAGTCTTGAAAACAACATAAGCCTTTGGGCAAAAGACCATCTTTTTATTCCCCTAATTCAGGGCCTGATGCTGTTATCCAGGATGGAACTCCAACATATCACCAGAAGCTATTAAGTAACAACATACAAAAGAGTAATATATACTTTAAGAAAAAGAGCAAAATTTGTGGTAGCCATTAGGCACATCTTGTTCCATTGGGTGGGACGAATTCAACATACAAAGGGCAAAGTGCCAACCTACCTCCTTTCCGCAGCAGATAGAAGGGCACAACATAGAGCATCACATGCTGGATGTAGTAAATTTCCATTTCAAATGGGAGCTGAGGAATAAGGAAAACATTTGTAAATATTTTTCATTATTAACACCTGAATCACAAGGAACCATTTTTAAGAAGGAAAACTGCTCCTCATGCCCCACAAGAATCCCTTCATTTAAGTTCTTCTGTCACTGTGTATATTAACAAAGTGATGACAGACATTAATGGTCAGTGCTTTGAAAACGCAGCTATCTGTACCCGTCCCATCCTCCTTGCCGCTAACACAATACAGTGCTTCTAGCAGAGAATTCGCAAAATTAGCCAGCGGCACAATAAAGGAGGAATAACATAAGATAACATAAGCTTGCTCTCTTCCTTTTCCCAGTTAGCATAAATTACCAACAACAATGCAAAAAAGCAAAGTAATCAAACATCCCCCACATGGCAGCAGCCTATTTACAAAAAAAGTTAACTGCTAGCTTGCAAGTGATAGAAGGCTATAAAGCAGGTATTTTAAAATCATTGTAATGAAAAACAAGTTATTGCTGAGAGAGCCTGTGCAAAAATTTTCAAAAGACCTGATTTAGCAAACTGCACACGTGCAAAACTACTGCGCTTCTCTTAAAACCAATAAAATTCAAAATAGATGAATACCAGTCAATCTTCAAGCTGCAGAAGAATGCATATAAACAAGTTACCTGTTAGCAGATGAGCAATACCTGATTTACCACTAACAACTTTTGAGAAATTACTGTTAGACATTTGTCTGTTTAGTTGAATTCATGTTTCCTCTCACAGGAGGGGTCAGACAGACTGTGCTAAAATAATACTGTTCTAAAATTAACCTGAACCAGAGCCCAACTAATTCTAATTCTAGTTCTGTATGAGTTAGAAAAAGTAATACACTATATCTGAAAGTTATTCCCATCTCCTGTAAGTGTTTTTGTCTATATCCATTTGTTACAAAAAAAAAAAAAAAAAAAGGCTCAAACTAGACCATAACACATTTAAAATTGAACAATGGCAGGAAAAATTCAAATTCAAACTTCAGAATCCAAGTTGTTGTTGCAGTTCACTTAAAAGGCTGAAAAGACATACTTTTCTAATATATTTCAGATGTGAAAATTGGACAATACCCTTACTTGAGTCTGAAATCTCACAGGAATAATGCAAAGCCAAATCATTAGCTTTGGTTTAAACGCAGGCTCATTTTAAATGCTAAAATGCTAAAGTGACTCCGGATGCAAGTATTACTATCATGGCTTGTCTGTTCAAAAAAACAAACAAACAAACAAACAAACAAACAAAAAAAAACACCCAAAACCCCCACAAAAAAAAAAATCTGCATCAGCAGAAGTCAGAGATGGAAACAGTTCAATTTTCTTCCTAAATAAGTCAATAAAGAGCAGGTAAATACTACAGTGATGTTTTAAAGTCTACAATTCTTTTTAATCCAATTTTGAATGTAAAAGCTGTTAAACCCAACAGCTGGATTCCATTAGTCCTGGCATCCGCCAGCTGAATACTTTAAACACTATCAGTGTCCTGATTGCAAACTCCAACATGTTAGCTTACTCTCCCAAGAGCTGGCTGAAACGATCTTCCATACAAGCTGTTGGGTTAATTTGCTCCAAGTATTCTGCATCAAAACATAAAACCAATCAAGATAATAGTATGCAAAAGCAAGAACTTCACAGAGATTCTGAAGTTTCTTCAATATTAATCTTTCTTTTGTCTCCTGTATTACCTGTTGAAAGACACCTAGGGCAAAATAAGGAAATCAAACAAGAAGATTTGAAAAGAGGCTAACGCAGCTTTAGTAATGGAAAAAAATCCCTGTACCTCTCCCAGCTGGAATACGCACACTTCAGAAACAATAGCTCCTAATAGAAACAATACAACACGAGGCACTCGGTCCCTGCCAAGGAGCCTTCTCTAGTATCCTGTGGTTTCATAAGGGCTTCTGCACTCGCCGAGTTGTGAGGGTCAGTTACACAAACATCACACTCAGGACACTTCTGAGAACAGAGTAACAGTTATTTTGCCGCAGTAGTGTGGACAGTAATTTTTTGTGTAAAACAAAATAACATTTTTTTGCTGTGAAAGATTGATTGTTCTGAAGCCCGGCTAATTACGCAAGTGCATTTCCTGGTATGGAACTGACAACGCAGACTTCTCTGTACAGCCAGGCACTCAAGCTGTACAGCCAGGCTACAATAAAGAGAAAAGAACAAACACAAAAGATTAACTGTAAAGTGGTACAGAACAACTGACTCATCCGGCTCTAAAGGTCTGGTGTGTAAATTGTTTTATCAATAAACACTCATTCACAGATAGCAGATAGGTATCTTGAATGTGCAACAAGAATCTGCAAGTGGAGACAACATAGAAAGGATCACCCATCAATCCAGGATTTTAAAAACCTCTTCATGAAAACAAATCAGCAGTTTAGAATGTGATCAAGTTTGAGATATCCAAAAATCAAAGCAACACTTATTCACAGAACACAAAGGAGCTCAGAATACTGCCTCCTGAGTTAATTCATCATCAATTCATTTGATGGTATGCAGCTGCAAAGGCCATGAGGATCTAAATCCAGACTCCAACAAACTAAAGTAGACCCTTGCCACAGGCCCCAACAGACGTGTCTTCTCCCATCAGATGCCTTTGGTGGAACACAGCAGCCACTCTCAAGAGCAACAAGGAATTCCCTAGTAACAGACCAATGTCTTGATGGTATATTTCTTTATCCACACCTGTCCCCACACTCAGAAACATTGAATGTTCATTACCAAGATGGACCACTCTGAAATCTGTATATTAATTTTCAATCTGTTTGCTGACTGTTTGCCCTAAACTCCTCTCTCCCTTGCAGGCTGCTAGCATCACTCTTCCTGCATTTCACCTTGTTTCCCTTCTCAGGGCATTAAAACAAATAAAGGTACAAGACAAAATGACAAATTATCCATTTCTTCTACTAACTCATATTCTAGGCTCTTAACAGTCTAAATGAACACAGAGTACAGGCTGCCCTGTTACTCAAGATAATAGGTTCTTTTCCTTTAAAGGTTCCTACTCGAAGAAAAATCTGTTCATTGTCCAGTCACTGGTTTTAACATTGGTATAAAATCGTGCTATGTTCAAAACACAACCTAATACTGACATACACAATTCTTCAAACAGGCATACAAAATCCAGAGTACGATGTTAGCATATTTTGAAATAAACATTTAGACTATTCAGTTTTTACATTTTCTGATGAAATTTTTGTTAGAAGATATATACGGTGTTTTGTTTTTCCAGGAAGAGTTCAGCTCAAAGTAGCCACATCTGCTGCTTGCCCCCACATCAGCCCAGTATGGTGCAGATTCAAAAGTGCCACATTCCCAGGAGACTTGCTAAGGGCTCACTGGAGACGTACCAAGAATAAATAGTGAGCAGGCAGTAAGTTTTCATCCCAGGAACAGGTAAGTTACGTTCAGCGGTCTAGCTAAACTCTTAGCAGCCACTTCTACTGCTTGTGAGACTGCAGAAAAGAGAAACTATGTGATGAAGGATTAGAACTTGCCTCTGAGCAAGAAAAGTCACAGCCATCAACAGCAGTCCTCTGAGCACGTAACGGATGCCCTAACTTAAACCAGCTATTGCCCTAAGGAAACAATTAGGTCTTTCCATTGACTGCACTAAGATTTAGAAAAAGCTCTTCAAAACTATAGGCTTCTGGGCTGAACTCTATTCGAAGTGCTGATATTTAGATGCGAGTTCCTCCCTGCCCTGCAAAGTGTGGCAACTAGTGTAAACCCACTTCAACTCAGCAGTTGGTTTTCAGTGGAATAGGAGGTTGCTACTTTGCTCTATTTTCTGAAAGCAGTACTCCTCCCTCTGTTAATTATTTATTCCTTGGTTTTATATTTGCAACAACAGCTCAAGCACCGTGTTGTGCAAGAACTCTCCCTCCACCATCCCCTACAAAGACTGCAGGGTATGACAGAAAAAGGGACAAAAGTCATTCAACTCTGCCCTTTTCTATAGCACACCCAGCAGGAAGGCTAGGTGTCTGCATCAACTGGCATTCTGTACCAGTAGCTTTCCTAGACACAGTCAGTAACCCAGATTCATAACTTATAATTAAGGACTAGTTTCCTAGACAGGGTCAGTAATCCACAAATAAACCACAAGCAGATTTTTTAATTTAACCTGAAAAGCAAACCACAGTATATGTGAAATGGGAGATAGGGGCTGTATGTATATGTATGTGTGTTTGTGTGTGTGTGTGTGTGTGTGTGTGTGTGTGTGTGTGTAGCTGTACAATGCAGAAATCATGGGGCAAACAGCTACTAGGCCCATGTAACAGATGTTGGTTACTTCTCAACATACTCAGGATAGCAAATAACTTACTTGGCAGAGGAGAGACAGCTGCCAGAGAAGTTTAGGAGAATGGTCTAAGGACAGACGTGGAAGTCTTTAAAAAGAAAAAAAAATCCAAAACAAAAACACAAGTGGCCTTCAGAAAACAGATTATTTCCAGTCCTGCTAGGACTCATTTCTCAAGCAGACATCCAAACTGGCAAGTAGCCAAGAAGTTGACCAGGGCTCAAGTTACTGTTACACTATTCAGCCAATTTACAGCTCAGGCACCAGTTTGTCCACCTGGCATAGATCAGATAAGGGATTCCCACATACCTGAGTGAGGCAAAAATAAAGATATGCTAATGTTGGCATTAATGTCAACAGCAAAGCCACTTAAAATAAGTGAGTAACAGGGCTGTAGCTAAGTATCAGGCACCCATCTGTGTGACATCTGTGCTAAGGTCAAAACCAGTTTCCCCAGATTTTATTTGCAACAATTCCTTTTCTGATATTTTAGGGGCAGCTTGTTGCATTCAGATTTCCTGCCATACACCTGCTTGTCTGTAACTGATACAAATACATATTGACGAGTGTCATCCCCCCCACCCAAAAAACCCTAATCTCAATTTCAAGTAGGCATCTGCCATCGTCTACACAATCCAGTCAGTAGAGAGAATTATAATATAATCCCTTAAGGTAGCATTAATTGATCAGTTCTATCCAGTTTTATCTAGTTCTCATTTTCAATTAATCCTATGAGGGTGGGCATATATACACAGAGGGAGAGAATCAGAATCTGCATCTGCTACCAAAGGGAAGCGTTAGCATGCACAAGCACAGTCATGAGATTTATAAAGAGAATCTGTTTGTGCTGAAGATTAGTAGAGTTAAGACATGGTGGAACACAGGACTAGGAATAACACCTTGCTACAGGGATGGAGGGGATCAGAAACATAACAAAACAAGAACAACAACTATATTTTTACTAGTGTACAAATGCCAGAAAATCCAGCTAGGGCAAACCCCCAGGATTCCAACTCATGACATACCCAAATGCTGCTAACTTGAGAGGGAATTTTTTTCTTGGCCTGTCACTACACAGGATGAAGCTGACCAAGAAGGTTAGGAAAATGCAGTTGTTCAATGCACTGCTGAGCTCAACGGTATGCGTTTATTTTAACTTTTATTAGTGTTTTCCTTATTTGACCAGTGCTAGATTTGATGTTTATTGTATCTCATAAAAAGGCATCCCAGTCTCCTGGTCACTCAATCTGATCGTACAAACCAGCTTACATGTAATGACTCTAGGGACACAATCAGGCATCCACAGAATTGAGTCCAAGATAGAAGATGTCAGTTTGGTACAATCTCTCAAGGTGATGGGAAGCAACAGTCTCCTGTTTCCTTGATCTCACTGATCTCAGAACTCTCTCCCACCTACCTGCCCAGAAGCATGATCTCCCTCCCCCACTTTTAAATGAGTAGTTGGGTCAGGTGTCCAGCTTCTCATGCTCTTACTTTCTGCCAGACGCTATCTATTACAACTCTTTACAGATGTAACTAGCTATACAAATTTTTTATATCAACCATGTATACAGTAAAATATATGTCTTAAAATATCACAAAACTGAAATAAAAAGTTGAGGCATAAAATGATGACCATTCCTGACTGAGTCAAAAGCTTTTCAGGAAGGCATTACAAATCACAGCAGAGGAGCAGAGAGCATGGACAAATTTATTGCACTTTTTTTGGAACTTCCGACTAAGTGTTAAGAGTTATTCAGTGCTTTCAGGAAAATGTCATTGTAGACAATTGCAATGACAGTTATAGAGCAGAATGCGTGTCTACCAAGAGATAATTTGGGCCAAAGCTGCAGTGCTATAAAACATCACCCATATTATCTTGTGCCAGAAGACACACAGAAAAGAGACCGGCCTAGCAAGCAGCTGTTAAGCCAAAAATATCTTAGAGCTGTATTTATTCCAAAAATATTTTCTCTTGGACATAGTCCTTTGGCTCCTCTACCTCTAGTTAAGGGCAGAATTTTATATAAGTAGTCTGTATTTTTCCTGTTCAATCACTACTGCCCAAATATAAATGAGATCTACTATAATATCAGAGAAAATACAAGCTAATGATTTATTAAAACATTTCAACATTAGTATTTTAACCTTAAAAGGTTACTCCTAAAAATCCGATAGAAATCAGAAAGCTACCTAATTTGAAATATGAAATGAGAAGTATTCAATTATCAAGAAATCATATTTGAATTTTTCATTTAATGCCCTTTCTATTCAGCAGTAACTAGTTTTAGTAAAAACAATTGCAAACTGAAAATAAGCATTTCTAGTATGAAAAAGAATATGTGTAGTTACCAGATTAGGAAGGACAACCTAAATCTTGAAGAAACTCTAGGCTTACGCTACTGAATACACTGAAATCTGAGAATGATGATCAAGCCTTCTGTGCATGTGTGTCTTATGCTGTATGGAAGATTATTTCTAATGTGCAAAAGCCTACAGATGAATGCCATTAATATCCTTTCTCTGGTAACTAAACCCTGTCTCAGTGCAAAGTTTCATAGTCTTAAAGAAGGGAAGGAAGAGATCATGTACAAATCCATAATAAAATCTTCAGTTTTCAGGTCTCCTAGCTACCAGTGTGGCCAATCAACATATCATCCATAAAATTCAATATGGAAGCAGACTTTTATACTTAATCCTACTAAGACTGTCAAGATTTGCAAATGGACAACCACTTGTAAGATCTGCAATGGCAACTTCAGACTCCAGTAATACAGATAAGTAATAATCTTGCTAATAATATAATTAATTCATATGCTATACAGATACAGATATGAACATTTTATCCAGACACCATATATATGTAAGCAGGTAAAGTCAAGAGTGAACACTATCTTAGAAGAAACATTTAAATAACTGCAACAAAAAAAATTCTTGCAAAGAAGTCAAAGGTATCTTTACTTGAAAAAAAATGAGCAAGCATGTGTACATACATACATACGCACCCATACGTGCGTGCATAACAGCTCTTAAAAATAATCCTTAGAAATATTTTATCCGGCTCAGATTCAGGACAACTTTTCTTAGCATTAATTCTTGATAGGTTTGAGTATTACTAAGGACACCAACAGGCTAATTTTTCTTCCAGAAGACAGGAATTTTGTGGCAGTTTTGAAAACTTGGAGGAAGAAACCCTGCTGTGCCTAATTTGGGGGGAGAGCAGGTGACAGACACCAACAACACTGGGCATTTTCCAGGCCTGAGGAATCTCCCATACTCACGTGTACCCATTTCTAGTTGTTTTAGTCTCCCACTACAGCATTTTAACCATGGGCCACATGCTTTCCTTGAAGCTGCTTTCAAAGCCATCATGTTCACTGTCAGTTTAAAGATCAAGGTGGAAACGACAAAGAACTTTGTTCCACACTTCCACTCTCCACGTTATTAACTCTCCACATTGATTTATAAGCACAATCACAAAAAATTCCAAGACTAGTATTTTGGATCCATTCTAGTGACCTGTACCAGGAATTTACAGGCTGGTAAAGTGGACTGTGAATTTTCCTAAAACCAAATATATTTACTTAGCATTCACTTTGATCGTAGGAGGGCTGTTATGTGACTTCACTCAGGAAAAAAGCTTATTGATTGAGGTAAATAACTTGAAGCAAAAAATCTAATTCAAACTATAATCTGTAGGACTAATAGCTCCCACCAGGCTGAAATAAAGACCATATCTATAGCATATTCAAAGGCTTAAATGATGCTGACAGGCATACATCTACTAACAATCTAGCCTGCTTCAGTACCAATAATATCAAAACTTTGGCAGCAGAGATTTCAGCACCAACTATACAACTCGAACCCTGAATATGCCCTTGTATTAGCAGCCTACACAAACTGCATTGCCACATCTTCACTGGTCTTGCTTGCCAAAGTTTCCTAGATTAAACCTACCCTGGTTACGATACGATGCCACGGCTACATTCCTGAATGCACTGCTGCCACCCTACAAAAGAGCTTAGACTTTTGAATTAACCTAATCATGTGAAAGATATAAACTACTTTTTTTCATTAACTTTTTTTCCCCCATAATCAATTTACCCTGTAAAACACAAGGACAAAAGGTAGGGCAGTGTAGCAACCGACCTCCAAAAGAAGTCACGCTTGACAGCTCCATCTCACAACTTAGCCATTCTACAGTCTAACCTTCTTTTTACACTTAAATTTTATTTATAGTTTTACATGCACCTGCTTGAAAAGAAACTAGTTCTTCAGTTTCAAGCATTCAATACCATTGTCTCAAACACCGTCAAAATACTTACAAAGAAAAAACTGCATTTCAGAAAGCAGTTTGTTTGCTCCAGCAATGTAGAAGAAACACCTTTTAGAGAGCTTTACAAAAAGGACTGGGATGAAGAAAGGCAGCTACTTGCAAGTGTTAGTAATCTGACTACCATATTCAAAGTGGCAAGTTCTTCATAGTAAAAGAAGCAACTCAGTGATAATCTAGTACTTCAGAAAGATCTTAGCAAAAGAGCTAACTTACCTGCTTTGAGTGAAACACTCTCATCCCATCATTTTCTCAGTGTCTTAGATATCTCTTCAATACACAAATCCAGCAGGTATTTATAGATCACTCAGATTCATTATGCAAACAGTATGTATCCTGCTGAATTTAATTAAGAGGGAGGAAATATTTGCAGAAACAAAGATATGGGAATAAAGAAGTTTTCCATGGCCAGTGAATTTACATGCAGCAAGAAATTTTAACTGTCAGAACTTGCTTAGTATTTTAGAAGTATACCTCCTAAACCAAATCTGTGTCATTTAGCCACCTCTAAAGACAGCTCAAGCAAGGGTCAAGCACGTTTCTAGAGAAAGCATTGTAGAAACACACACAAGAGAAGGAAAGGTATAGTACACTCACCAGACGCGTGTTAACAACAGGAAACAGCAATGCCAAGAGGGCCCCATTTAACATATGCATCTGTAACCTTAGAAGAGAGATGAGACATTATTTTCACAGATTGGAAATGAAATGCAAATTTTTTTATGTAGTATGTCATATGTATATGTTATGTATAGTTATGTAGTATTTTATGTAGTATGTCTTTCATAAATGGTAGCAAGAGATTTGAGAAAATTCTGCTGGCTTGAATTTGAATAAAGCCACTGTTAACTGCAATAACCAGGATAAAAACTCTCTTTAAATAAACATTTAAATAATTTCCTGAAGTAGGACTGCTTTCTAGAATGAACTTTGGATTCCTAGAAGGTTTGGACTGCCTGTTCATATTAATCCTATTCATGGTCCAGGCTGCTAAATGGTTGAAATTGTGCTGTTCATTTTGCTTTCAGAGCTTAAAATAGATATTTGACGAAGTTTTTACTTCCATCCAACTCCATAAACGTACGTGACATCAAACTAAAGCTTCAGGAATTTGGAAGAAGTCTGATTTTTGAGTCACTTAAATAAAAGAAGAATTATATTTGTCAAGATGCAACAGTGAATCCCAAGAGAAGAACAGGGAAAGAAAGTAGTATTTAACTTACAGTGCTGTATTTCGTACAGCTTTCAGTCCTCTCTCCCTGAACCACTGTTGCATCAGGCGCACACAGAAGTAAGGTCAGAACTGTTTAAGTTTACTTTATATAAGAGATAAAGTAAGGCATAAAATTCATTATACAACCACTGCCTGTCATAAACTCTATTAAAAATTACAAAGTTTGTAAGTAAATTGGGGGGGGGGGAAAAGAAAAGAAAAAAGGTATTACAATTCCAAAACAGTTCTTCAAATGTCATTTATACGTCAGGACCTCAGAAAACAGAAAGGCTCATTCTGAAGAAGAACAAATACTGCAGCCTCTGCCCTGCAACCAGGCCTTTGCAAATGCATAGTAACTCCAGGATTTCCTAGACACCAGACTTACTTTGCACGCTCTCTGAGATGAAGAGGCACTAGTACTGTATCTCTGTACTCAGCCTACTCCCTGCCCAAATAAGGAGCAGCAGGGAAAAGTTGCAGCCAGACAGTAGCACCTCCAACACAATTCATGAGGCATGCCCCCAGCATCATATTTTCCAGTCACTGCCTAGACCAAGACAAGAAAGAGACGAGTGAACTGTCATGGTGGCAACTACAGCCATTCCTGATTATCATTCTGTCTGGGAAGTCCCATGACCCTCCCCACAACATGACTAGTGGTACCCCTATCACACAATGCACGTGAGAGAGCGCCTTTGAGAACAAGAACTCTAAGACCCTATAGGCACAAACCTGTTAAAAGTATGGGCTGTTTACTGGACTCTACTGCACTAGTCCATTAGACCACTTCCTAAAATTAGTAACGATAAGCAATATTATAGAAAAGATTGCACACATTTGAGAAATAGCCAAATCAGTAAGAATTTGCTTTAACTATTTAACTTATCTCCACATTTTAAAAAATAGACCCATACTGTACATATGGCCTTCCATGAAGATCAGCTACTAGTTTTCAGTGAAGATAATCAGAAAGTACAAGGCACATGACATAAATTAAACAAGCCCATAGGTTAATCTGCAGAAGGACACCTGTGCTCTCATCAACTAATGGATGTTGTTAGTGAGACCAAAGCCACCACCAGTACAAAAGAAACAAGGGTAAGTGGACTCAGCACCCACAATTGAAGCCATGATCCTTTTCAAGGTCTCATCTTTCAGTCCAACCAGTATGTCTTTCTGACTAAGGGCTGGATGCATATCTTAATATTTTATGACTTAAGCCATGATCAACTTCTAAAGCACATCATGCAAGTAGATAGAAATGTAGCAAGGACAAGGCATTACCTGAGAAGAATCATTGCAACCCGGCATGGAGGACAGGCAAGAAGAAAAATCTGAAACATTAGGAAAAAAAAAAAAAGAAAGAAATTAATGATACAATCTTATTTAAACTCTATTTTGTACATCTTTCTTCCCCAGTTTTGTATGTCACAGATCATTTCTAACTAGAAGGACTGTTTTACAGCAGAGCTGCAAAAGACTAAAAATCATGAACAAATTAAAAGGTCTAACATTACCTACATATACAAGGATTTAAGCAGTATGAGCAGCATCTAGGATTCAGCTTCTGCCAGTTCCTAAGAAGCAAGTCAAACTCTAGTCCATTTGAAATTCTGTCATTATTAAATATATATATATATATATTTAGATATAGATATATCTAACTCTCTCTCAGGGCTTTTTGTAAAGCAGATTACTGTATTACCAATCACTTAGATCTTCAAGAGCTGGGTCCTGCACTGCTGAGGCAAAGGAGAGCTTTGTCATCATAAATGCTTGGTATTCAGCACAGCAGTGACCTTATCATGACCGGAGGATATCTCAGTATCCGTTCTATGGATAACCTTAGTAGTCATCTTTAAATACGCCTGTTGCCTTATTTCCATAGAGTATTTTTGAAGTACTGTTTAAATTTCACCAGTAATTAACTAGCTATTTCCTAAGATGAAAAGTAACATAATGCAGTGTGAGCAGCATATATTTGTTTCTTTTTATAGGCCAGACTCCTGTCATAAATACAACCTGGTTTAAATCTTTATGTAATAAAATATTGTTGATTAGCAACAGTCTCCCATCCAACTTTCAAGGATAACCGTCATCCTTTGATACTGTTGTCCAAACCTCTCACAGCAACTTAAAACACTTCATATCAGCAAGTTTTACTCAGAATACAAAGAAAAAAAATGCGCAAGTGTTCAGTGCTAAATCCTCCCCCCCCTCCCCCCGCCATTTTTCTTTAATATTGCCCACTACTGGGAGGAAGGGGTGGGGGGGAAAATCGTACCTAGTCTGCTCTGTGAAAGTATTTCAGTGAAAAATGGATCATGCTTTTTTCTTTGTTTCTAAAAGAAGTGCACAATAGATTATTTCATTGTCAGGCTACTAGTCAAATCATTAAATCCCTTCAAGTGAGAATATCTGAAGAACATATCTGCTTTGGGGACAAGTTGGATAAATTCAACAAACATATTTCTTTGAAGTGCTACAGGGCCTACCTGGCCAGGTAACTGATAGATGTTCAAATTAATTACTATCAGGTCATGTACTTGCTACAGCAACAATAGAAAGGTTGAAGCCTGGATCATTCTATTCAGCCCTTGTGTCTAAAAGGGCCTGTTATTACCATATGAATAAATGTGCACATTTCAAATATTTTATTTCCAGTGCAGGTTCCTAATATACAGCCATTTATTTCTCTAATCAACTTGTATGTTTTAATTCAAGTCCATCAGTCTCAATAACAGTTTAGAATGTACACACACTCACAGGAAAAAAAAAAAACTTTTTCCTTAGTCGTACAGAACTCTACAGTCTTCTATTTAAAAAGCAAGGCATTTCAACTCATCAAGGAAGGTTAAAGAGTAAGCGAACACAATGGACGCATGATGACAATCTGCTAGTTGAGGCTTTCTTTGCAAAGGCAAAGAAAAAAAAAAAGTATATACCACAAAATCTTATGTGAGGTCTATATATCACCTTACACATTAAGGCCCATATGGCTTCTGGGAAAAGTGTCCAACGCTTACTAATTACATTTCATTATTCCATCATTTGATATTTTTGCAACAGACTGTCTACTAACTAGACTAAAGTTCCTTCAGCTGTGGAGTATATCCCTTCTGTGGTGGACCATAAAATTTTCCCTTCTGTGGGGACCATAAAAGTTTTCTACAGGTCTTTTATAATACCTAGTTTTTCCCATGCTCTTTGTATATATTAGTCAAACTTTTTAAACATTCCATGAGATAAGGCACTTAGAGTCCTACTAGTTTATTTGAAGCTTTAAATTCAGGTATCTTATGATTTCCTTACATTCATAAGTATGACAGAAGAGAGGTGTTACATTAGAAGCATTGTTCATACTTAAATGAAGAAAATTCTACTCCTCCAGTACATATTTTTTTTCTTTTTATCTCCTACATCTTAAAAAAATATATATTTTTTTTCTCTGTGTACACAAAATAATCAAAACAGAAATGTGTCTTAATCACACCAGTCATTTATTTTTCTGACTGCAGAGCACTCCAATTACTGAACAGCAGAGGAAAATAAACTAGAGTACAACTCTATGTACCAGCTGAATCTTAATGTACCAGCTGAATTTCACCATTGTGGTGAAACAATAGCAAGTATTTAAAAAGTATGGTCGTAATAGTTACAAAGATTGAGACGAACACATCAGCCTAATCAAAAATACTTTACTGCCTCAGAGACAGGCAAAAAAGAGAAAAGGATTCACAGCTGCTCATTTTCAGGTCAGCTCTACAGCAACACACACAGTTTCAGGATTTGTGATGGCAAAAGAAATATTTACTATTTTGAGCATGCAAGTCCCTCTGTTATGAGGGATCTTTCAGAAAAATGTGTTTGACTTCCATTTTTGGAAAGGATAGCAGGGAATTTAACTAGAATGTTTATGTTAAAACTTAAAGACAGTGGAATAGATCTTCAAATGTTTCAGCTTTAGCAATTTAATATCAAGCACTCTCTCTCTAAATACCTACTTTCCATGATAAATAAACCTCACCACCTCTTAAAAGGAATGCTTTACAGACCCCTTGTATCAGATTTACAAAAGATTATTTCACAGAGTACATTTAAACATTAGAGAGCATTATCATTCAGCTCACATAGTAATTAGCAGCCTGAAAATATCTAGTTCACAGCAGACACTCATAAGCTCTAACATACTGAGTGTTCACATGCTCATCCCGTAATAATATTACATTTCACTTTCATCCTGGAAACACCATCCTTAGCCTTTAGGTAGAAAACAGCCAAGTCTTATAAACTGAACAATATCATATTAAGTTAGTGACATGGCTGTGAAGAGTACCCAGCTTCTGTTTTCCTGGTGAAACTCTGAAGGTTTTACTTGCTCAGACTAGCAGAGACAATAGCCCCCATCCTAGCTGATACGTTGCAGACACAAGACAACATCTCTTTGAAAGTACACTGAAGGAGGCTCTTCCACACACGTTTTTATCTGATCATCATTGCATACATTCAAGGCAGAATAGCTAAACTTTCAATTTGGAAAAAAGCTAAGAAACAACCTCAGTATCCCTCCTCATTTTGCCAGATGTGTTACCCATTACATTTTTGCATGTTACAAAGGAAAAGAAGGACAAAAGAATTAACTGGAAGCCCAAAATGTACAAAGTAACATTTTAGAGAGGAAAAATAAGCTATAAAACATCCATTGTTTGACATGCTGAATTCTGGGCACAGTTCTAGTCATTCCCTTCCCTCTCACTTCTATACACACACCACTGAAAATACAGCAGATTTGGGAAAGGGTTACAGAAGTCAACAAGAATGATCAAAATATACTGAATAGCTTCTATACATGGATCAACTTAACACATCAAGAATCTTCAACCTGAAAAAGATTTTGGGTGATGGGAGTGAGAGAAAGAGAAGATACAAAATCATGTGTGGTCTTAGGACTTGTTATCTGCGCGTTTCCTTAATGTGGGCACAGCACTGCGAGTCAGGATGCTTGAGAGACAGAAAGTAGCGTTTCAATCTTTCACCAGCACAGGATCAGGAGATTCGGAGATTCTTTTCAAGTAATAAACTACAAAGAAATTCAAAACACTGGTAAATCTGCAAACTGAAGTTCACTTCAAGCCTGAGGACCCAGAATAAAACAGAAGTCAGAAAGCCAGTCAAATTCCTAGTTGCTCTGCAAGGCCATAAATATCGTCCATCCCCATGGGAAATATTTCTGGCATGAAGAACTGCACGACCAGCACTCCCTCTGCACAAGCCCAAATACAAAGGTCACACCAGAACACATGATGGGTCAGCAGGGCTGTTATAAGTTGTAGACTGTAAGGAAGAGGCAGATTGCACTGCCTAACTATTCGTCTACTGAGAGGAGACCTGAAAGAGACTAAACTCATGGTTGCATTGAACCAACCCAAGAATCAGCCTATTCCACATTCCATTTCTTGAGCCATGCACCAAGAAAGAGGAGAAAGCTCCAAGTGATATCTGTAGGTCTGGGACAGACTGCAAAGAAGGAAAAAGATATTTTCCCCCCTGCAGTAATATGCTTAAAAATTTTCTAGAGTGAACATATACGTGATCCAGTCGCTCAGTATTTGATGGAGTTTCCAAGAAATACCATGTCTGAGTTCCTTAAACATCAGAGATCATTATTTTCTTAAATCTAATTTATTAGTCACCTGCATTACTGTGGTAGGTAGTAGAGCCTGTATGTAAAAGGACTATTCTGAAGACCATATCAAGATAATATTGCATGAGTTCATTCAGGAAAACTCCTGTAATCACAAACAGGATCACGTGAGAGACTACAGAGCTGCACAGGGATCAAAAGACAGAAACATCATGACCTAGAGCAAAACGTTTCTTCCTTTGGACTTAGATGCACTGTTCTCTCTACGAAGTAAACAGAGCAAAGTCTATAAGGATTCACACCACTGTTAAGTGAGGTCAATGGAACATTTCTTTCCCTTGTGTATCAATCCTCTCCTCCCATGCAAAAAGCACAGAGAGATGAAAGGCAGTCTTCACTATTCCTATGGTAATGTATGAGAGGAGGCATTCTGTAGGACTTCAAAATTACTTTCAACTCTTCATTTGTCAACTAATCCAAAAGGAATATTTTGCAAAGTATGCCTTCCCTACCTTTAATTTCCTGGCAGCACTGGCAAGATAGCGATATGTAGCTATCACAAAGTATTACATTTGCCCTCCACAAATTCCTGTTAAGTTCCTTCCCTTTTAATCACTGGAAGCAAGCATAACCACTCAAAGGAAATAAGCAACTGGGAAAAACAGGTATTTTTTTTTATAAATTCATTTTTAGAAGTCAGAATTTACAAAAAAATACTCCTTGACATTGCAATAATATCTCTAGGTAGAAGTCAAAAATAACATTCATGGAAAAAAGGCTAGATATCCACTGAAATAAAGTGGTATTTTGCAGCAGGTTTAGGGGCTTTGATTGATTCTATCAGTTTTCCTAGGGGCAAAAATATTAAAATGCATCCACATCTCAGAAGTGTGAAAAAAAAATCTAATATTGGAACAAACACCTAAAATTCACAGAAGACTGCAACTTTATGAAACCACAATGAACTATGTTAACATTAACCTGACGGCTCACTTAATACGAACTAATTTTCTAATCTGCATGCACTACGGTAACCCCTAATAGTATTTTCACTTCTTGCACTTTAAAGCATTACTTATGCTGCAATTATCAGATCAATTTTGAGATATCAGAGGTTTCCATTATTTGATTTTTCCAGTTCATACAGAAATAATTTTATTCAAACAATCTTTCACAGTTTGCAAATCTAGACTTCAGCAATGCGCAAGCGCACCAGTATGAGTTGGAAAGAGGTGAAGAACACAGTCAGACACACCTAGTTTTCTATTTTCCATTTAACTGTATTGCCAGATTGGACATGGTAAGAAAGGAAAGGAATTGGGGGGCAGGGGGGGAGGTTATTTGTTTGTTTGTTTGTTTTTTAATCCAGCGGTGCCTCTTTAGTACATTTGCTATGAATCACTTTTGGTGGAGGGGAAAAAAAAAGGCCATGATGCAAGCAGATTTTCCTAAATCAGCATTATTACAACCCCAGCATACTCAGATGTTGAGAGAAACTCAAACTTCAAGATGTAAATGTCCCAATATGTTGCCAGGCTACTACCTAGAGTAGCTAAAATTTACTACTTTATTTCTGCAGCTCTTGCATAACTTATGTTTTCCATGTTATGGAAACTATTAGGCTCGCTGGCCTCCATAACAGGGTCCGACCCGAGGTTCCTGCTGAGGCAGAAGTTCGAAGTCAGACTGGAGAGAAATAAAATTTAGTGATACACGTGCGGTAATTACAGCTCGAGCTGGGGGCCTCTGAAGAGGGACCCCGAACAAAGAAATCTCTGGGCAATTATACCCTTACAATCTAAATTCCCCACCCCTTAAGAGATAGTTTGGACCAATAGTAATAGTTAGGTCTGGGTTCTTCCCCTTCTTCCTTGGGCCCCTTCATTGTCTCTAGGCAGGCTGTTTCTTTTCTTATCTTCAAGGTTGGCTACTCCTGCTGTCCATGTAACTTCTTTATCCCTCCAGCTTGAACCGGCTCTGGGGCCCCCTTTTACTTATCTAGGTAAAAATTCACAGCCCGAGGCCTAAGGCTTCAGCAAATTTAGCTACTAATGCTAAGCAAGTTATGCTAAGCAATTAATTCTAGACAGCTTCAGTCCAATATTCTCTAACATCCACTTCATTACCAATACTGACTAATTGATTGCACAGCTATTGTTACCACTTTATGGGCAGCAAGTGTCCTATAGTCCTATGAGCTAACGTTGCATCACTGCTAAGGAATTTACATACCCTACTAATTAAGTTCTGGAACAGCAAGTTAATCGCTGTAAATGTCTTGAATATTTCTGTAAGGAGCTTGGTTTTCCCCTCTTAAAAGGATACCCATCTTCCTTAGACCTCTGGTACAACAAGAAAAAATGTTACCGTTCCTTTTTCAGGAAATACTCTCCAGGAGTGAAAGTAAGAACTGGCTTGATCTGATATAGCCTAGATCAGTTGCCTCAGATCCTTTGCCTTCTGCAAAGGGAGACTGAGAGTAAGAACTACATTGGTTTGATTTTTATTTGTTATTGCTCTTAGACAGATGTTTTTATTATGGCAGCTTTTATGAAAGTCTTTTTGACATTCTTTTATTAATTTTTGAGCTTAAATTTTGTAAATTGTCCAGTGTTGAGGCTAGAGCATTAGAGAAATTAAACAGAATAATAAAGGAGTTTGGGAGATGTCAAAAATAATTAGTCTCAGTGAAGGTGACTTCTAGATACATGTACAGGACTATTGGAAAATATAGCTCGTATCACAGATATCACAGTTCAATAATTGTTTATGAGTATTTCCATTATTCCAACAGCTACACAAACTGTATATTAAAGTGCATCTGCAAGCTAGACACAAGTCATTAAGTTACACAGTGTATCCACAGGTATTCAGCCAGCCCGGTTATTTCATCCCACAGACAAATGTGACACAGGTAACACTGATTTCTTTACCATTCGGCTTTTAAAATTAGAAAGTCAAAATCAAAATTCTGCACAAGCAGTAATTCACTTCTTCAACAACTTCACAAAACACATTTGCATCCCTGAAAAAAGCTTACCTGAAAAACTTACCTGTGAACTGCATAGGTCCTTTAGCAATAGCCTGCTTTCATTAAGTTTGGTGAATTGGTAAATTGGTAAATTTTACCACTACTGTCACTGGAAACAGCATTTTCTATTTTTGAAGCAATAATCAGGTAAAGGTAACTAATGAGAGTTTTTATCTTTTGCCTTTCCAAGCAGGAAGTCTGACATTAGTATTTTCATTTGACTTTTGTTTCTTCAGAGATTTCAGTTCAGCCAGTTAAAAACTAAATCAGTATTAAAATGTTTATATCAATTCTTGACATTTGTACCCTTGCTATGCACTTTTGGTCCACAACTGACTACATAAAAATACTGCTTTGCAAGTATAAAGCTAAAGCAAACTTCCTGGTAATCACACATGGGCCTTACCTGTGTCATAGTGACCACATGACATGGATTCAGCAGGTAAATGACAGTCTTGGTAGCAAACTTGAACCCCACCTCCAGTCCAAAGACAAGACAGAGAGCCACCAGTAGCAGGTTTTTGCCCAAGCTCTCCTGCTTAGCCTGGGGCTGCTGTAGCAGATGACCCTCCAGCTCCCTGAAATGCAGCTGCCTCAGCTTCCACAAGGACAGAAGGATCTCCACAAAACCCACACTGAGGAAGACCAAGCTCTCCAGCAGACGCTGCTGCCCGGAGAGAAAGGCAGCACATTCTGGCCCTCCATTGCCAGCAAAGTTGGGGTCCACCCCCCCGTACAGCCAGCCCAGGAGGTTACGGAGGCTGTAACGGGACATGGTGGGATAGTGCCTCTTCTCCTCCCCGTCACCATCTGGCAACAGGTAGGAGCAAGATGGAATCAAAGCCAAAACGCTGTCGGGCTGACGAAACATGAAAGGTAAGGACGTCCCCTCTGTAAACTCCTTCCCTCCCGAGTTTCAGGAGAAGCCAGCAGCCCAGCTCAGAGCAGGGCTAAATTTGGGGGTTTCCTCTTGACGCCAGGACGGTAACTGCAAGCAACAGCCTGCAAGGGGAGAGGAGTTACAGGTGAAGGGGGTCACTGAAGGGCGCCGCCAGCCCCTCGCCCCCAGACCCATTACCCTCCCACCCCCGCTAACGCCCCTCGCTCTCCCCCGCCTGAACGTTACAGGACTGCCCTTCTCCCCGGCCGGCACCACCACGCGCCCCGCCCCGCGGCCGCCTCTCTCCCCTTACCCGGCCCCAACGCCGTCCTGCTCGGCTCGCTCCCCTCGGCCTCGGCCTCGGCCTCCCCCACCTGCGCCCCCCGCCCCTCGGCAGCCCTGCGCGGCCAGCGGCGGCCGCTGACTGGACGCCGAACGCCCGCGATTGTCCGCCGAGCGCCCGCTGATTGGACGCCGAGCGGCCCCTCGCCCGCGCGCCCAACGGCCGCTGCCCGCGCGCCCAGCGGCCCCTCGCCCGCGCGCCGCGGTCGGCGCCCTCAGGGCAGCGGCAGCGGGGGCGGATAGCGGCTCCGTTAGCGAGCGCGGCTCAGAGGCGGGCCCGGCGCCCCCCGCCACGGGGCTGGCCCTGGCGGGCGGGGAAGGAGGAAGCAGTGTTCCCCTCAGCGGCGGCGCCTACAAGCCCGAGCGGCCGGGCTGTGCCCACCGCTACCGCGTCCCGCGGCTCTCCCAGCCCCTTCCCAGTGCCGTAGCATCACCCCGCTGACGTGCCTGACTCGCATCGAAAAATGGACGAGCCCCCGGGATTGGCTGCGCGCGCCCGCCCGCTCCTCCCTCCGCCGCGGCTGCTCCCGCCTCTCGCGGCTGCCTCCCCCGCCGCTCTCCTTCGCTGCTACTTCTTCCTCTTCGTCCTCTGCTAGGTGCCTCTCGCTCGCCTTTCTCTCTTGTTTTCTCCTTCCTCTGCTCTCCCTTAGCTGCCTCCCTTTCCTCCTCCTCCCTCTCGAAACCAGCCTCCATGAGACACCCGAGGGTTGTTCTGGGTCCTCCCTCGACCCGGCTCCCCTCTACACTCGGCAGAGAGGAAGTAAAGGAGCCAAGAATAGTTCTTTCTGTGCTCCTCGGGCTCTGGCTGCTGCGCTGCTGCCTTTTGTGGAGCTGGGTGCTCATCATCACAGTGCTGTTTGCTGAACTGATTCAACAAGCAGCATTAACTTGATAAACAAGTTTTGCAAGTGCTATTGCAGCATTAGTCAGCCAAGAAATTGCAGTGGCCTGCTTCCTTCCGGCACACCACGGAAGGGCAAACTTCAGAGGGGCCTCAGCTTAGTCCCTGTCTGCACGCATGGTAAGTATATGCAGTCAGTTATATGTGGAAATTGTGGTCATGCAATATGTACAGTAGAGACACCGCTTATATGCATGCATAAGTGATTTACACACATACCTGCAAAACTGAGTCTTTGCAAACAGAGGCCAGGTTTGGTTCTTAGAGTCGACTGGTTTATGGGTTTGTGAAGTAATTATACTGCAAATATGCAGTTCTGTTTCTATCTGAAGGACAAAGGCAGATGGAGATGTAGGTAGAACAGTGGATAAAAGAGATATTGTCAAGGTAGTTAGAACTGTAAGTGAATACACCCTGACAGCTGTCTCACTTTATAGATTTTGCTTCAGAGAGTCTGCCCATTGCCTGGGTGCAACTAGTCATTTCATGTTCGGTAGGGTACTGTATAATGCGTGTTGTACTGGGAACAGTTTGTATTACTGTTTCATTACAGCCTGTGCGTGACAATTATTATAGTGTAACAGTGAATCTAGAGTGCTCAGTTTATCAGAAGCGCGTGCATTTTATTTTGGGAGCTTGCATTATTACAAGTGGGGAAATCAGACAGACTTCTTTACATAGATTTAATGAAAAAATAGGCCATGTTTCAAAGACTATAGCTATTGTATGTTTCCGGTTATTGTTATACTATCAGTTGTCAAGGATGTTCTGAGGACTGTCTAACTACACTGATACTACACTGATATATCTTCTGGAACAGTTTCTATTCCAGAGACATTTATATTATACGGACTCTTGAATTTCAGCACTGACTATGATTTTTATTGTGTGTAGGCAAGTAATCCAATTTCTTGCCAAAATGTCACAATTGTCAAATGGTGATAATAATGCCTATGTTGCAAGGATGATATGAGAAGTGAAATTCGTGTCTGAAGGAAAAGAATGTTTATGAGCAGCAAAACTCATTTTTTCCTACAGATATATATTCTACATTCTCCTACCTCAATATTCGCAGTTCCCTGATTCTCCCCACACAGCCCCAACTCCCACCTTATCCACACTTCTCCCCACACAACCCCAACTCCTGCCTGATTCCTTTTTGTACCTCTAAGCGTTATCAGCATCGGAGGCCTCAAAGCCTAAGGAATGTCCCAACAATCCCCTGCCTCCAAGCTTCCTTCCTGTCTGCAGGGGCTTTCTAAATTTTAAGTTTTCTTACCAGACCCCTCTCAAAAGTGAAGAGGTCTAGTAGCTCAGCAGCGTAGGGGATAACAACACCTCATACTTCTGTGTGTTTTGAGAAACTACTGGCTACTCCAAACCATCATTCCAGCTCAGGCTAGTTCAAAAATACAAATGCACCCATGGGCTTGTCACTAGCCCATCAAAACAGATCATTGTTGCACTCATGTTCTGGCCTTTTCCTCACTTGCTCACACATTTAGATCTCTTGCATATACCCAGTTATGAGGAACAGGGTTGGTAGAGCCTGAGTGCATAGGACTCATTTCCTTGTGAAAGCAATCTAAGGAAATTGCTGCATCTGAGGTAAGACTGCCTGACAATGTATTGCTCTTCTGATTACAGGTCACTTTCACCTCACAGAAGAGGAGTTCAGGAGATGAGAATTCCCAGAAGCAGACCACAGAGGCTGCAAAAGGTGAGAGACAAGATGACACACAGACGCAAGATACAAGTCTGTCTGCCATGGCTTTTAGCAGCAGTAGCTGTTCTACTGTATGGGGTTAAGGAAGTGGAAAGAGATGGATCTGTTCCAGGTTGTCCAGAGCAGCAGATGATCCAGTTGGTAGAGCCCACGAGGGAAAATAATCTGTGCTTGTCTTTATAAGCAGTATTGTTATGTTTTAGAAATAGGGAAAGAAAAGAACTGCCAAACTATTGGTGTTAGTGCTATTTCTTGTGGGGGGGGATCTTGTTACTATTGTTAAATATAGAAACCTTGCAATAAAGGTTGCAATAAATCTTTGGAGAAAGAATATATATTTAATATATAAATAACATTTTTACTTTTATATAATATTCAAAATCATAAAGTAAAGAAAGGAAACAAATTACAATCACAGCACATAAGAAGCAGCTGAAACACATTCAAATGTTCAAGACCGATCCACTTAATTATTGATCACTCAATTTGTTATTGTCATTTAGATGAGAATAGCTTAGATCTTAATCTTACCAGTGGATTAATGAGGAATCCATTAGAACAGGAAAGTGAAACTACAAGAGACTACTATAGCCTCTTTCAAAATTTAATAAGTGAAAATTTAACAGCAGTGGCAAAATAGCCTATGTTTCTTAACAGGTATAAAGAGGATTTTATAATAATAATGAATTTAGTTCTATCAGCCAAACTTTGAGTTTACTAAGGTCTTGTCTTACACTGTATCCATATGGATACATAAGAGGCTTCCTAAAACCAAGAGTCTTTTCTAGACATAGATGATTTCAGCAAGTGTGTTGCCAGAAGGATTTATCACTGTAAGGATTATTTCTACCTGAATACACAGAAACACCAGTTGGGTTTCAGTTAAAGTGTGTAGTCAGCAAGTTGATGGTCTCCCAAAATAAATATTAACATTTAAAAATATAATGTAGTAAGTTCACTAGTTAACTGAACATGGCCTCCTTTGAAAGCACACAAACATTGTCAAGTTTCAGAATCTTAGAGTATGATAGCTCTATTCTGCTTCCTCAGCTTCAAAAGAGCTTTGAATCTCTCTACCACTGATATGCATGATGCTTTGTTAACAAACCAGAGGATATTGTTCTGTGGATGAATGCACATTCTTATGTAACAAGGCATAAAAACTAAAAAAATAGTTATTAATAATAGAATAATAGGCAAGACAAGGAACTAATTCTTTTAGATATTGGTGTACTAATTCAGAGAGAATAAGAGACACTGGAAGTCTTAAAATAAGATCAAAATGATGACTTCATTAGCATGAATAGTTCCATATAATTAATGTATAATTTAACAGAAAACTAGAATATTAATATGAGGATATTAATATATCCTTATTCAAATAAGGATAGGAAAAGGGAGGATGTTTTGTTTTGCTTTGTATAGCAAGAAAACATACATTGTTTTGGGGTGCAGAATATGTCGTAAATTAGACTTGCGACAATATACATGATAATAATGAAAGGAGAGAAGCACATCACAGCAAGGTGAGCTTACAGTCAGACCATGAAACCCAAGATAACAAGGTGGATGGTTATTTTAAGATCAACTAGCTGAAATGAAAAACTTAGTAGTAATAAGGCATTTTAACTACTTGGACATCTATTGGGAAAAGAGCATGGACTAGCCACAAGAATACGGCGAATTGGTCAATTTGCTTGGTTTTGTTACAGAGAATGCAGAAAACAACTAGAAATAAGGCTCTTAGTTCAGTTCTAACCAGTGAGGAAGAACCGGCTGAGAATGTGAAAGTGGGCAGTGTTTTGTGTGAGAGCATTTGCAAATGAGAGAGTTTGTTGTCCATAGAAAAGGAAGGAAAGATGACAGCTAAAAAAAACCAGTTAGACTTCAGGAAAGCTTAAAAAAACTTAGGGAATTAATGGCTAAGATCTCATAGGAAGGAAGTCTTAGGAAATAAGGAGCTAAGAAGAGGGACAGTTCCTCAGAAAAATAATTCTAAGGGCACATTTATCCCAATTTTGAGTAGAATAGGGATAATAGTAAGGTTAGCTTGACCATGACATGAGCTCACTATTGACATTAAGCATGAGAAGAAAATATAAATCAAGATGGGTCAGACTACTAAGTATAAAGACTAAAAGACTAAAAAGATGTCATGAGAGGATTAAACTGTCAGGAGACATCAAAGATAACAAGAATTATTCTGTATTAGTAGTAAGAGAAAGACAGAGAAGAGGATTAATACCCTACTCAATAGAGAAGAAAATCTGTCAACAAATGATAAAGAAAGCTAAGTAATTGTTGCCTTTGTTTTATCAGACTTCATAAAAAGATCACCTGCAAGCAGATAGTTAGGACAGGTGATGCCAAAATCTTAGCCCAGAATGGGGAAAGAACAGATTAGGAGCACTCAGACCATTTGAAAACATCTGATTTATCTGAGTCTGATCAATATGATCCAAGGATAATTAAAGAATTGACTGAATTAATATCAGAACCATAAACAATTATATCTAATAGCTCTAGGAGGATGAATGAGATGCTGAAAAACAGAAGAAGCAGCTGTAAATTGCTCTTATTAAAGAGGCAGGCAGGAGCTGAGAAATACAGATTGGTCAATTTAATTAACTTCAATCCCCAGAAAAATTCTGGAACAATTAATCATAGAAACTATTATTAGCACCTAGATGATATCAGGGAACGAGAGCAATCAGCATGGACATGTCATAAATCGTGCCAGATAACTTGATTTTTTTCCTCCAATAAAGAAGAGAATTTAGGGAAAGGACAGAAGCAGATGACCTGTTGTCATGTGAGTGTCAAAAAACTAATTAAACTGACATTTTCATTAAAACATTAAAGAAATATGGTCTAGATAAGTCTATTATAAGGGCTATACAGAACTGGCTGGATAGCCAGCAGTAGTTCACCCTCAGAAAGGAAGACTATATTGCTGGATTCCTAGAGTTTGTATTTAGTCTGGTTCTGGTTGGTATTTTTTATTAACAGTGTAGATGATGGAATCGAGAATATGGTTATTAATCTTGTAGGTGACACAAAGCTGAGGGTAACAGAATTAAATTTTAAAATAGTCTTTACAATTTTGAAAAATGCTGTTTAAGAAAATAACAAGGAACATATTCAATAAGAACAAGTTGCATCCTAGTTCAGCACTTCATACTCGTATAAGTCAGCTGGTATAAACCATCACTGCCTTTCCTCTTCCCCTTGCTACTCATTTTCTCTCACACCACCTTATGCTAGCATAAGCTTTTCTGGGGCTATGTGGTTGTCTGTATGAGAAAACTGATTCACACTACAATTATCATCTCGGAGTTAACTGTAATCTGGAGCACTTACCTGATCTATTTGATCCTACTTTGGGTTACGGCGATGGATGAGGTGACCTTGCTAGATGTCTTAACAGCCCTGTTTTTCTGTGATTATCCCCTCATTAAAAAGAAGGGGTATATTTGATATAAAATTGACATACCAGTATGATTTTTTTTTTTTGGCAACAGCACAATATTGTTGATTCTTGTTCAGATTGTGATCCACTGTAAATTCAAGAGATCTGTGTTCTCTGATCTTGATCTACTGGGTGGCTTAGTCACAGTTCCTTGATTTGCTCTGTTTCAGTTTCTTCAGCTTCTTTGAGAAGCACTTTGAAATCTGTGAAAAAGAATTGTTGACAGAACACTAAGCCATTGCTCTTTCCTGTTTGTTAACCATTTCTTCTCTTCCTTTCACTAAGTAATTTACGTTCTTTCTAAGATCCTTTGTAAACATATATATCGCATATGTCAATAGAAATGGTTGTCTAAAAGCAATAAATTCCTGTGACTAGGATGTTTGCACAAGAGCCTGAGGCTTGTTCTTGTATCTAACATGAGATTTATTTTTCTTTCTGTGAATTCTTAAAATATCAAAGTAGTGAAATCTAATGTTAATCCATCAAGAAATGCCAGGGCCCTGTGTGCACCAGTAGGCCTTAACTACCCTGAGCAGCTTTGTCTGGGACCTCTACCAGGGAGCTCTATTTAAGCTCTGGCCTGTGCCCCCAGTCCTCGCCTACGTTGTGGGCAGCCCTGAACCCGTGCTCAGCCCTGTCCCCCAGTTGTTGACTGGACTTCCCTGACTGACCATGGACCTGACTTGTCACCTCTCGTTTCTCTGATGGTCACTGGACTGTCAACAGAACCTGTCACTGTCGCCAGCCCTGTTCTGCTTGCCTGCCTCGGTGCTGTGGCACTGCACCCCTGTTGGCAAGGTCACTGCCCCTCTCTGTGCATGGTCACCCTTGGCTCCTGGATTGCTTCCCGTCGTAGAGCAGCCCCACTCTTGCTGACAATAAAAAGATTAAAAGTCAATTTATGTGAAATTGCTTCCACTCCAAAATAAAGCTGTATGTTCTTTTCTATTCCTAATACATCACTTGCAAATTCCCACTAACTTTCCTAAGTACAGCGGTAAAGGCAAAGCCTGAAGTCTTGCACATGGTAGATAACAGTCAATAACCATCAGAAGTTGAACTTCAAAGCAGAAGAACTGAAAGGCTAAAGGATATTTTCCTTAATTCTTATTCAGTAGAGCATTTAAGCACAGACTTATTTTCAGTCTGTCCTTAAATTCTCTGAATTTAAGTACATAAGTTAAGAGCTTTCCTCTGTCAACATCTAGCTATGTTTCTATACTTTAGAAATTTGATTCTATACATCAGTATGTAGTTACACCTATAGGTTTACTAGAAACTGTGCATCCTTCTTGTCATGTAAAAAAAATTTTTTTTTTTAAACCCAACAAAATAAAATAATATTTTAAGCCTTGAAATGGTGAGGAGTATGTTCCTCAGGAATAATTATACTTACAGTTATAGCTGAATACATCAGCAAAGTTACATTAACAGTGAATCTATAATTTACCATGAAAGTTTTTTGCACAATGTAATAAAATTCTGATGTTTAGTTGTTTATTAGATTCTTTGAGCCGATGGGAAACTAGATTATTTGAAGTGTCAGGATGAATGTTTAATGCTTTATATATAATCCATGATGTCTCATACAAAATGGAAAAACAGATGACCACAGCTTTAGGAAAAAATCCATTAAATTGTGTGTACTAATGTTAAGACTTTTAAAAACAATAATCTGAGAGGGACTGCCATTTTCGTAATGGTTGGAGCTGGCCCCAGCTGACAGGGCTCTGAGCACATTCCTCCCTTCCAGTTTTGTTGGCCAAGTTGAGGAGTTTAGCTAGCTGCTCCTTCACTGCTAAGAGCTGTTGTGAAGAAAGCTAGATGCAGGGGCCTGCACCGTCTTTCTTTTGTGAGCTGCTGTTTAAGCTGAAGCTTTATCACTGGCCCTCGGCTGTGCTACATCCTAGCTGTGCAGCAGCTATGTCTGTGCCCAGTCTCTTACCTCCTTGGTTCTGGCCCTGATCCGAACTCACTGGCTTGGCTTCCTGGCTTGACCTCAGACCCGTCTCATCTGTGACTTGCTGGGTGATCGCTGGGCTACGACTGACCCTGGTCACTGTCTCCAGAGCTGATCCTGACCTGAACTTGCTGGCTCAGCACCGAACTCCTTAGAGATGAGGTCACTGCTGCCTACCTTGTTAGCACGCTCAGGTCCTGGCTCTCCATCCCTTGCAGAGCAGCCAGGCCTTGCTGTCCACTGATACCAATCCATTATATTGGAGCTGATGCATCTCTTCAAAGCCTCGTAAAAAAGGTGGTATTTATTCCTATTTGACGAAAGAGACATGAAGTGCAATGCGATTGTGTCTTATAGTTCTAAGTTCATATAAGAAGCCTGTGGCAATCAGGAGTTCTAACTGAACCAAAAAACCTTCCCACTTCATTGTATCAGTAACTCTGTTTCATTTTCTCCACTCTTCCTTTGCCTGTTCTTCTCCCACCTTTAATAAGCATTTCTTGGTCAGCCATGAGTGTTACAGTCTTGCAACATTGACCATGCACTGGAGACAAAGGTTTGTTTTGTTCCCTCAGCTTGGAACTTAGCATTTTTGTAGTTTCATGTGCTTGATCTGAATAGTGAGGAGTTTTGAATTCCTACTGGTACAAACATGGATACTCAGAAAGAAAGGGGAATTGCTTAACTGAGATAGGAAGGAAAGAGTGCAGCTGGATTGAAAGAAAAAGCAGTAATGAGGACAAGTTTTGCAAAAAGTTGTGATCAGATGCCTATTAAAGTACTGCTGTTTATTTAGAGGGATTTTTATTAAAAGAACATAAACATTATGTGCAGGATCTTTGATGGTCTGATGATCTTTGGAGGTGCATATGGAGTCAGAGTTAGACTCGGCAGCAAATTTATCATTCATATATGCTTAAAATGGAAGCTGGGTTGAGACTCCCCTTTAGCTGTCATTTCTTGTCTGAAGGATGGTATTTGGCACAGTATTGCCGTCTGGAGTATGCTTTGAGCAGTCAGAATGAGACTTGGAATAGCCACAGTGCCAGTAGTTAACAGACTTGGGGCATAAATGTATTCAAGTCATGCCCGCAGAAAGCAACAACTTTTCTACTGCTTAGGCCTGTAAGCCAGAAGGCTTGTTTCTGTAAAAAATAGAAGCTGGAGTGTCTTTGGCTTTCTAGTGACATCCTAATTCTTTCCACTTTGCACCTGGCCTTCCTGCTGTGCTCCTTGGAACCCGGGAATTAAATCAAATGTACTTCCCTTTCAAAAATTAGGAAAATTGATTCTATAACCTAGATAATTCTGCAGAAATGTACCTACATATTTTTCCCTCTCTCTCTCTCTCTCTCTCTCTCTCTCTCTCTCATTTTCCATGTTTTTTCTGTTGTTAGGATGGCTTTGGTACCCCAAGCTGAGTTCTACTAAGTCCTGAAATTTTCATCTAGTCTTAAGAAAATTCTTCCCTTATTTTCCATCTCTTAAAAAGTAACCAAAACTTTGATCACTGGCAAAAGCAGTGGACCTACAAACAGTGCTGTGCTGACCATGGTAAATGCTGTTTGTTTACTCGTTTTATTTTATTCAGTATGAACAAGGGAAATAGATTGATCAGTTTTGATTTCCATTTTTAAACACTTCTGTTGTACTTCAGTGTAAGGGACATGGGCAAGGGACTATTGAATCTAGTCTTCAAAACTGTTTAATTTGGGAAAAAACGTCTAACCAAGATTATTTCCTTCGGTGCTAGTTTTGATAAATGTATTTCTCTTCACAAAACAGTTTGAGCATAAGATGCTAATTCAGAAATGGTTTTTTTTTCTCTTCCAGTTCTTTCATATATAACTGTTATAAATGGTCGCATACAGAATAACCGTTGATGGTTCTCTCTCACGTTTTGGCAAAAAAAAAAAAAAAAAAGCATTTACCCTCCAGGGGCACCAGAACAAGACGCCTCCCAGCAAATCAGTAAACAAGTCTTTCCTCTTGCATGCTGATATCAACAAGTGAAATAATTAAGAGCCAGTAGTTATATTGTCATTAGTCCCCTGGGTTAATATTTAACTCCCTCAAAAATGGACATGCTTATAGATATTACAATTTTTCGTGTTGAATTATCTACAGTATCTGATATGACTGCATCGCTGAACATTTAGTTCACATTTTGAAAATTACCTTTGCAATCAGAAGTGCCTACAGGGCAACCACATGGAAAAATTCAGTCTGGTAAGCCGTACTCAGTACAGCTTTGTTTCTGATTACTACAAATCTGGTTTAATAGAAATTCTGCCATTAGTTATGCTGACTTTCTTCCATTTAGTCAGTTGCTCACCTATATTTTTTATGAATTTGAAGAAAGGCTTGTGGTACTGTAATTGCTGATTTCCTCTCAAGGGTTTTTCTTCAGAGAAAGATGAAAGGCTGTTGTGTTTGTCATATCTCTCTCCCTGTCAGCTAATTTAGCTAGAACATACGCTAGACAATACTGAAAAAAACTAAATGTCAACTTGAAACATTCAAAATAGAAGCTTAGAAAGCATATCATATTTTCATGTTTTTTAATCTGAAGGACTGAAAATAATTATAAAGTACCGACGGAAACTTGTTAGATGACAACCGGGTGAACCAGCTTTTTGTTGAATCACATTCCTGTCATTTGTTTGCAGTATCTGACTTATTTTTTCCCTTACGTAAAAAGCTGCAGTATTAATAGACACAGAAACAGTTGGATGTAAAAGCAAAGAGAAAAAGAAATATCATTAGTGTGTGAGATTTGCTTTGAGATACAGAAGATTATGGCTAACAGTTCTGCATCTGGAGGCTGAGTATGTGAGAAATGGTGATACATTTCATTTTAGGTTCATATCTTAAATGAGTAAAGGAATTCTCTGAAAATATTTGGAGCTTGGGGAAAATATTTTTTTAAGATGAGTGTGAAAAAAGAGTCTAATATAAAATAAATAAAATGTTTCTGTAAGAAAATTAAAGTGTCCATCCAGATGTTATTTATGTATTCTTCCTAAGCTTGAAGTATCTTGAGAACTAACTGAAAGAAGAACAAAACTGCTCTTTTCACACACCAGTAACTAAACATCTTATGCCTTAAAGTGCTTGATGACATTCACGCCCTTCTGAGGCTGTGTCCTGTGCTGTTTAGCTATTTTTCAATTTTCATTGTATTTTCAAGGCATTTGCTTTATTTCATGTCCAGCGCCAGCACCATTTTATTGTTAATATAATAAAAGGCATTTCACAAACCACCCAAACTCTTTTTCTGGAAGCTCAGTCTTAAGAGCACTTTTTTCACCCTTTCCTCCCAAGTCAAAATATTACAATATTAATATAATGCACACTTACAGATGTTTACAACCACAATAATTAAATAGACTTGTTAACAGTATTTAACTAGTCTTTCAACTGGCTGCACCCAGATGGGAGGTGATCTCTGACTTACCTATAGGTAGACTACAAGATACTTCTCATACTGTTGTCTCAGAAAAAGAAGAACCAAATCAGTGATGAATTTGATTGTCAAATTGAATTTACAAGAATTGTTAGTTAATTCATGTTTGGTAGAGTTTAACTTTACCCATTGCTGGTATACACAGGACTTATATGATTCTGTAAGTCTACACAGAAATGCAACGAGAAGAATTTGTGCTTTCCAGTTTTGTTCTATCAAACCTTATTAGAAATTCTTTTAGTTTTTGCTTATGAAATCTGTCATCACCTGTCAATCAGAGATGGAGGACAGTAATCAGTGTAACAAATTAGTGGAAGGGACGTGTATTCTTTCTTTTGTTTTAATGTGTTTTGTGTTGTGAAATTTTTCTGACACTTCAGATTTTAAATGCTAAAGCAGGAGACTAAGTGTTCATGAAAAATTTGTATATGAATTTTAGGGGTTTAAAAATATGTTACAAAATTTACAATTTTAAAGTTTGCTGTTTAAGAAGATTACCTGGTAATTGTGTGCAAACAGCCTCATTGTTCTTCAGCTTAGATCAAAAGCAGCGCATAACATGGTTAACAAGCAAAGATTTAAAAAATCAAGAGATGCAGATGTCGATTCATTCTGAATGAAGATCAGTTTTAAAAAATACGAGTTATTTCCCTGAATTTCATTTCAGATTTAAAAATCACCCATGAAGAGTCTGAGTAGCACAGGTACAGTAGCAAGCACTGACATAGCGGCTTATGCAACATCAGTTAAAAAAACACCTTGCCTGCAATAGAGGCTTTCCAGGCCACCAGACTCGGGAGGAAAACTTCAGTAACCAGAGCAAGCTGAAATCGGTAAAAGGAATATCAGTCTAAAATACAGACCTTTACTTTTGTACAGTGGTACCACCACTGGTTATTAATACAGGGGAAAAAAACCCAACCATCAACTATTGTAGTAATACATAAGGGGAAAGTTGATTTGTAAGCAAATCAGGATTCAAATTTTCCACATCTTTAAAGGTGAAAATCAACACCTTGAATGGGTCTATGGAGATTAGGTAATGCATACTCCAAAAAGTTAAGTGAAGTATAATCAAAGTACTAGGTTAAAACTTTCTTTTTCCCCCGCACATGAAAAGGATACATTTCTAAAATTGTAAGGTCAAGTAACTGAAGTTTTTCTAGTATGACTAGGAAAGAGTTAATTTTAGATGAACACCTCATTAAACGAAAGCAGAGTGTTTATATTAGTTTTGTCATTTCAGTAGTAATTCAAATTGCCAAGCATGAGAAGGGGTGGGTGTTAAGTGCTTGAGTAATAATAAATCCATGATCAAAATGAAACATAGTGTTTGCATATGGGGATGACAGTGACATGGTGAATGTCTCTTGGCCAATCAGAGACTAGTACAAAATAATAATCTTGTAGAATTTGAAAGCATTGTGAAAGAGTGGTGACTATAATGCCACAGTCCATATGTGTTTAAAGGTGACTGTGATGCAAGAGAACTTTAGATAGTACCTGTGAAACCAAGTTGCGGCCCCTGACTTTCATCTGCAGATAAAAGAATTTGATGCTTCTTTTATCAGCAACTCAAGACTGAGTTCTGTCTTAAATTCTGAAATCTTATTTCTGATTATGAGACACTCTATTACTACTTATAAATCTCAGCCTGAGAGATTCTGAACACTTGCATCTTCCCTAAACTTCTGTGTGTAGTTTGCCTTTATTATGAATACTGCAGTGAAATGTTGTAATATATAACAAAAGGTAATTCCAGTCTCAGAAACAAGAAAAAAGGTAGGAAGGAGAACTATTAGATTATCTGATCCCTGGTTAAATAAGTTTTATAAAATTTGTACTACTCCATTCCATTGTGGAATAGTATGTGATGAGACCAATTATGTCATACTATAGTATTATCGCTATGTATTTTCATGTCTTGTGATATTTAGGAAAGGAGGTGTTTAGTGTCTCAGCTTTTACAGTGATATATCAGGAACTCAGCACACGTTTTACTTAAAGGTTTCCAATCCAAACATGCTTGCAACAACTGTCTTGAAAATGTGAAGCTTAATCATTCAAGAATTAGACCGCAAAAAGAGATACCCAGATTTATTATTTGGCGTGTTTTGGTTTGGGGGAAAGTGAATTATTGGTTTTTAATCATCGGGCTACTGGTATTGTAATATGTGTGTGCAAAGAGGCACAGCTGGTTTTTTTTCTTACACCATTATATCAGAGAAGAAGGAAAGAATAGATCAATACCATTAGGAAAATATGCCAACTTTGGGACCAGACCAACCAGAGTATTTAGTTCTTTCAATTCTTTTACAGTTGATGAACGGAGCAGACAACAGGATTAGGCCAAATCACACAAGCTTTGCTCAGGTGAGTAGTAACTCTTACCTTTTATCGTCTCAGGTTTGAATCAGGGTTTCTCTGAAAAGGTGAAATATTTAAAGTTCTGTTAGATACTTGTATCTTTTATTGACCTATAAAAATATTGGAACTGCACTTTTAACCTTTCTGTTGAATGTAAGTAATATTAAGCGTTATTTTAATATGTTGAATTCATTTTTTACTAATCCACAAAAGCAGATTCTGTAAAATACCAAATGGCTCCTCTTCTAGTGTACACCATGTTGAAAACCACATGGTTCATCACACAATGAATTCTGACTTTTATGCTTAATATGCTATAGTTCTTATTTGTAGTCTAGAACTGCTTTCAGCTTTGCCAATATTTTCTAGCATTGACTCACTGAAGATATGCATTTATAAATGCATATTTATTATTCTGTAGAATGTCATCTCTTTAGAGTTTATTTTAGTAAGTTATGGAGAAAGATGGGTATGCTCAGTTTTTCCATGCAAGTTTATGTGTTTCATAAAGTCACAGGAACACCACACAAGACAGAGGTCATGTTTAAGTTCTTTACTGTTTGCTATTGATGGTTTTATTTAACCATTTTGTTAAAAAGACTAGATGGAATAATGAGCCCTCTAGTGGCTGTTGACCCTCTTAAATACTCATTGTAACGCTCTTGATTTAACTAATACAAAAAAAGAAAACCCTCCTTTCTTTTTCAGTAGCAGCATGATTTTTGTTGCTTTAACTCTTGGGATGTTGTTACCACTACTCTTATACACCTAGGAAATGGAATAGTAAGAGCTGGGCTGCTTCTTTTTAAGGCATGAAAGAAGTACCAGTAGAAAGCAGATTCAGAATTACGTCTGCATGATACATAATACTCTCTCTAAGGAGAGTTTTGCTTTAAAAGCAAGAATAGATGTCTGATTCTGCAAAGTTTTTATTATAGAGAAAGCTCATATCCTTGCTTTCATATTAATGAGTTAAAATCCAGGGAGCTTCTGATGGGGCAGCCTGGTGGTCTTTGCTCTTTCCAATCATGCTTTGACTGGCAGACGTATCCAAAGAGGCAGGAATCCAAAAAAAAAAAAAAATTTTTTTTTTGGTTCCGCTAATGGCAGTGGCATTTGGTCACTAGGAGCTTGGCAGGGGCCTAAACTCATCAAGCATTTTTTAGTACTTCATGTACTGATAGAACAAATGCTAGAAAAAGTTGTGTCAATGTTCATTCTCATTTCTTGCCTTGTAGAGTGGACTTGAGCTGACACTGCCACAGTTCAGGGTAAGCAACTGCTTGAGAAAGGCCAGGCAGACAGCATTTTGTTGGATAATTCTGAATAGGTCACTTTGCAAAGAATTCTGTCATGGGAGACATGGATAGAGCCTTGTTTTGCATCTGAGTACTCTAGCTATCCAGCTACAGAGGGTCCTGCAGGGAAGGAATAGGAACTAAACTCGATTTCCTAACCTCACATCCGCAGATGAAGGAGAAATAGGGGATGGCAGGAGGGAAGGGCAAGACTGAATCCCTGGAACAAAGGGGTGTGTAAAAAAGGCAAAATAAAAGAAATCAGGTAATGAAAGTGACAGTGGCAGAGGTTCTGCAGCAAGGAGAGGAAGGAGGGGACAAGAAATTGCATTCCCTCCTCTGTTAGAAATAGAAGAGGGAAATAGATTCAGTATTTCTCTAATGAGGTGGGGTAAGAAGGATCCAGCTCTAAACAGCAGCAGTCACCAGACTGAAATTCAGTGATAAATAATTTGGATTAAGTTTTCTTAAAATGTGTAAGGATTGCATTTTTGGAAAGGAGTTGTCATGAAAATGTAAGATGTTTTGCTTAGGCCTATGGAGCGCATAGTGTTTGAAGGAAACAAGAGAATATGATTCTGATGCAGATTTAGTATCTCTGCCTATATTCCCTGTCTCAGGATTCAGATGAATCCTGTAGTCAGTGGTTCCTGTATTCATACTACAGCAATGGATGTTTGCTAACAGTTTTCATTAATAGAAGGGATTTTTCTTTTTTCAGTCCTGCTGGGCTGTGATTCCTAGATAGCTCAGTTCCTTTTAGTTTCATTCAGTCTGTTTCATGAGTCCAGGAAATATTTGCCATAGAGCTCTCCAAATGTATCAGGGCTCAAGGATCAGGTACACGTGAGCGTTTGATTGATGGTATGTGTCATGCTTCAGAGCTAATTGATTTTTGTTTTCTCCCCTGGTTGATTGCTAGGAAGACTTTTTCCACATTCTCAACCTTGAATCTTCCTTTCTCTGTAGCACAGTCTTGTCTTCCTGCCAGGATATGGGCCAAGGCTATGGTACTCAGTACAGGCATTTTACCCAGTGGGTCATACCGGACTCAGTAACTGATTTTTCCCTTTAGAAACTATGACAAATGGTGAAAAGAAGAACCCAAATTACTTTCTTACAGCAAAGCATTACTTAACAGCAGAAACAGGGAAAAAGAGATTAGCAGAAACTGTTTGTAATGTAGTCCTGCAGAATTACACCACAGCCAGGTCTTCTCATTTGTCTTGGTGATCTGTGAGCAAATCTGTGGAATGATTCAGTTAAGCCAAGTTATCTACCAACTACTTCAATCTGCAGCATAATCAGAAACTCTCGTGCAGGCACAAAGTGATCAAGCATCCACAGGAAACACTGAAACTGAGAAAACCCAAGATTACTTTCAAACCCACAAAGTGAAGCCGAGAGAGGAAGTGGGGAAAGTTAGGGACTTTTCCTATGCTTACAGTTGTACTTACACTAGATGAAAGTTTTTCAAGCAGAAGGGTAAAATTTACACGGATGGTTCCCTTTCAGATATTTCTACAAGGAGAAGGATCAGTAAGAACAACGTGAGGTCAGTTTCTCCCTCGTCTTACCAAGTCGTGATCCTTCCTACCCCTCTTCCTTCTACTGAGCAATGACGTAGACTTCTCAACAAAATAAATGACAGGGATGAAATGAGCACACCTTTATGGCTGTGCAGTACCCAGTCCAAAAGAAATAGCTGGGCTCCATCCAAGCCAGAGCATGACTGGAAGCATACCGCAGCAATCCCAGGGCCATATTTAGGCAGCTGGAAAGGAGTGACCAAGAGAGAAATGGTCAGGGGAAACTATATGCCTGAATACCAGCAGGTGGCAAATTCCTGAGCTAAAAACAAGGTGTGCATCTACAAAAGGACCGATTCACAATTCAGACAGCTCGGCCATGTATCTTGCTTTCCATCACCACCAAACTGCATTTAACAAACTACCCATCTGTCTGATCTCATCTCATCGACTTAAGTCATGTAGGCATCTGTACCTAAGCTAGGCATATTACACCTGACCAGTCTACTTGTAGATGTGATGAATCATGTGCTGCCGGTACCCGTTTCTTACTGTTGACTCCAAGAGGATTACTAGAATGACTAATTCAGTAGAGGATTCCCACCAGTTATGGCTTATCTCTTAGTGCCTTTGCAGGGGTAGACCTGAGGTATATGACATAATGCAATCAGCTGCAAAATAAAATGAATCTCATGTGTACTCTTAACATCTCAAAAAGGGTGAGAAATTGCACCATCTCCTTACTGCATGCATTCTTCCCTAAAATCTCAGGTGGTTATGGGAAACAAAAGAATAATATCGAAGCAATCTAATCTGCGGCTGTAGAACTAGCTCTGTATGTGATTCTAGCCAAAGATAACTAGAGACGGTTGATAACTTCAGTGGAAGATTCTTTCTGTATTTTCACATTTGTGCAAGAAGAAAGGAAAAGGAAGAGGAAAGCAAAGCAAAACAAAGCAAAGCAAAGCAAAGCAAGAAGCCAGAGAAGCTGCAAAACTTACCTTGCCTGTGTTTAGAGATCTAATTTTTTGTGTAAGGGCTGTACAACTTTATCTCCTCAACTTCTGTCTTCCCTGGTATGTTAAAGAACATAGAATGGCTTCTGGAAAGCTTCCAAAACTTGCTTAGGAGGTGGCTGTTAGTGTATAATCCAATCCCATCTAATTTAACTGGCCATGTCCTTTCATTGAAATTCTTCCGATTGCTGGGGCATTCCAAGCTGTCGTGGCCGTGGCCGTTGCAAGTGGGAGGGGCGTTAGATGAGGGAGGACAGAAGAGTTAGTCCAGGGTGCTTTGGTATCAAAAACTGCAAGCAGGAAGCACGGAGATATAACTAGGTGCTACAGTTGTAGGAAAGCAAGTAGCTCCAGCCGATCATCCGGAAGGAGCCAGCCTCCTTTTCCTCCACCAAAGACATCCACAGACAATTAGGGCATGCTGATTTCATGCATGCTGTTCTTCAAGGATTCAAGGCCAAAGAAATGTGTTGTCTCTCCTCTTAGCTAAAAAAATGCAACGTGGGTTTGTGGAGTCACCTAGCTTCCCAGATTGGGAATGCAGGAGTGACTCACTTCGTAGGAAGAAAATTGAGGAATGGCCGGCTAAAAGGGCATAATAAAAACCCTGCAAAAAAGGGCTTCATTTGCGATCTTTAAGCCACTATGCTTACATTCATATTTTGATATTGCAATGTGAAAGTAATTCAATCCCACAGTGGAGAAGTTAGCTTTTGGGGTCCCAGCTGCATCAGTAATTTTTCTCACTCTCTCTTACTGTGCTGCTCAGGAAGGTTTCTGACCCACAGAACTTGGTCCAGTCTCTAGGCTCCTTGGCCTGAGCCAGAAAAGGTCCTGCAGTACTGGGATGGCAAAAAAAAAAAAAAAAGAAAAGAAAAAAAAAGGTGCTATTCACAGATGTATTCCATGATAACAGAGCAAAAACCACGAGAAAGTTGTATTTGCAATCTAGGAGACAGCACACAAGGAAAGATGAAACCATCTGAATGAAGGAATCTGATAAATATCCTCCAGTTCTATGGACTCACAGGAATGTTTTGCACTTTGTTAGATACAGCTAAGGCCTTTCAGAGCCCACGGCATTTCTTTTCCCACAAGGTTCTTCTGCTCCTTCCTGACCACCTTCTCCATTTCCAGTGGACCCCTTGCACCTAAACTTGACCAAGGCAGAGGCCTCAAGGCTGCTCAGTCAAGACATAATGAACATGAGAGCCTCACGGCCGGGGGGAAGAGATCCAGACCAGTGTGTGCTGGACAAAGAAAGATACTTTTAACATCTGTGTCTTGATCGATCACTTCCTTTGCAAACTTCTTGTTTTGCAGTTACGCTCCTAGCAATGCTTGTTGCCAGCCAGCATGTCACAGGCCCAGGTTCTTAATCGCTGTAGAGCCCGGGTACGGGCAAAGTTCCCACTTGGCGCCTGCACTAATACACGCGCTGGAGAGGTTTGCGGTTCACGTGCTGGACCTGCCGGCTCTCTTTGCTAGCAGCACCTCACCCGAAGAAAGATGCGCACAGGTACCTCTTCTCTCTGCCGTCTCACAGGATGAATAGACTCAGGGGAAGCAGGCAGACCTCCCGCGGTTAATGGTGGTGGCCTGGCTTTCCTCTGCTTCCTGTGGTGGTTATTTCGCGCTGAAAGAACACTTTTCTTGTACGCTGACCCATGGAGAAGAAGGATGTTGTGCATGAGCATCTTTTCCATTCCCGGCTAAACAGTAAGGATGTTGCTAGCAGCTCAGGGAGCTCCAAGATGCTCTCGATAAAGCCCTCTGCATGGCAAGAGCTGCTGCTCATGACAGCGGGCTCTCCAGAGCTGTTTCCCTTGCCTCTTCAGGCTCTGTAGCTCCCAGGAGGCGCCTCTGCCTCAGCCTGACTGCACATCCTGCCCTTTCTCTAGCCTCCCTCTTTATAACACTGAAATGCAACCCAGGCTTGGGAGGGGGGAAGAAAAGGGTTCCTCTTCTCTCATCATACCGCAGGGAAGAGGCAAGAACACGCTTGTTGCATTCGAGCGGTGTAGCAGTGGCCCCAGGCTGATGTGGACCCTGCTGAAGGGCTGGGCCTGTTTTTTCAAGCACACTACCACTCGCACCGGGCGTGAGGCTCTGGGCGAGTTACCTGACATCTAAGCAGTTTGGAAATCAGGCGGAGATTCAGGCCTGCCTCTCGCTGTGGAGAGGCTGAAGAACTGGCTCCAAGCAGCAATGTTACCTTATTCTTGGTGGCTTGTTTGGACACTTTGTGCACTCCCGTTTTGCAGGCAATTTTGATTGATACATTGTTGTTCAGCAGCAGCCTCTGCTGCCCGCTTCAACAGTCTTCTCCAAACTTCCTTTTGACCAGTTGATCCGAGAAGCCCAGAGGACAGCACCGAGCATCCTTTATATTCCACGTATCCATGCCTGGTGGGAGGCTGCTGGACTCACCTTGAGAGCTACGCTCACAACATTGCTAGAGGGCGTTCCAGCATATGCTCCAGTGCTGTTGCTCGCTACGTCGGATGTTTGCCATGCAGATCTCCCGGCAGAGGTATTTCTCTCACTGCCTTCCCGGCTTCTTTCAGTCTCACGTTAATTTATCACTCCATTAAGCACCGAAATACTGTGCTCTCCTAAGCCATTCAACACCGGCATTACTAGGGCACCCTGCTGGCATCTCTTCCCTCTGCAGTTGCCACAAGGCTTCAACCTGAAGGGCAGCAAGGCAAGTAAATCCAAAACAGGCAACCTAGGAGATGCTCAGTGTCCTCCCTTGGAGCACTGGAACCTCGGGTCGCTTCACAGAGCTTTAATCCTAGAGGTGTTCCTTAAACAAGATGCCCTAAGTTGCCCTGCCGACCCACTACAATCTCGCCTTTAAGGCCAAGAAGCAAACTTGTTCTAGTCTCTCCCTTATTCAAAGCATTCCTCAGCTTCACTGGAAAAGGCATTCATCTTTGTGGAGCAGAACACAAATTTGCGGGGGGCTTACGGCTGCGCTGTCTTTTCTCCTCCCACCTCAGGTACGAGCTTTATTTTCTGAGCTTTACGGAGAAGTTTTCAGTGTCCAGTCACCTAGCGAGGAGGAAGGGAGAAAGTTTTTCGAGGACTTGCTTGTCCAGCAAGCTGCTAAGCCTGCTGCACCACAAAAGAAAGCAGGTGAGGCTATTCTACAAACACAGCGTTGCTATCTCTAGCTTAGCAGCCACTCGGCATTTGCTTTGGTAATAGATTTCCTGGCACGAAGGTTTACTCTGCTTGTGTCCGAGTATCATCACTTGGCTAACCTTTTCTGGTTGACTGAAGCTTGTCAGGCACGGGAAGTCCTCCTGCCTGCGGCATCACCACCTGAGCCTCGACTGCTGACAGAGGAGGAAGACAGGCAGCTCGAGGAGCAAGGGGATGAGACACGGCCAGCGGTGCCTGCAGAGTCCAGTACACCCCTCTCTACTGGCAAGTCCTTTCTTCCTTTTTTCTTTTTTTCTTTTTTCCTTTTTTGGATAAGGTGCCAATGACATTGATATCTTCCCTCTTGTCATGGCATACCTGGTTTTGGTGATGCCGGTGGCTTTATGCCAAAAGCATTCCATTTCCAAATTAGGTGCAGCATGTGAGGTCAGTCCCCAGGACAGTCACTCAACGTGCTTATGAAATAAAGCCCAGCCACAGAGCTTGGCTCACACTGTAAAACACTGGCCTCGATGGCCCCGCAACGGCTAGCTCCTCAAATGTAACATGTTGTTTAGAGCAGTTGCTGAACACTGCACAAGTTCTTATGGTAATAGGAAACAGTGAGGATTTTTCCTTTGCTTTTGCTTCCTTTTTCTCTTCCTCTCCCTCTTGCCTTCCTGCCCGCCACCCCCACACCAAGTGATTGCCGTCTGTCTGTGAGGCTTAGGCAACCTCTGCTTTTGGAACACAGGGGAAGGAGAGCTTGTCTCCAAAGACTTTTTGCTTCTCACCTCTTTTACTTCCTGTGATGAGAGACGAAGCCACCTGAGCTTATGACCTTGCTTTGTGCTCATGCCTTCGGTCTACAGTCTGCTCTGTGCACAAAATCGTCAAGGGCATTCTTTTATGCATGATATAATCTAACCAGTTCTTGCACTTTTTAATTCTAATAACAATTGAATCCCCTTCACTTGCTGCCCTCTCTCCCTCAACACATGCATGTAGTGAGCCAGCACAATGGTACTTCAGTCCCTCTCACCATTTCCCTTGTGCACCGAGTAAGACGACGGTGCTAGAGTTTGCAGACAGAACTGCTTAGCTAATGCTTTGGCTTGCTTTTTCTCCTATCTCCGTGCAGCTGCCTGCAGACAAAAGCGAAGGAGGAACGCATCTCCCTCAGAGAGCCTAGCAGAGAAGAGGAGGAAACGCTCACCCCCTGCTGAGAAGGAAACCAGCCTCTCTCTCAGGGTAGGCTGGAGCTCACTGATCCACCTTTGCTTCCCGCTCTGCTGACGACCCTTGAGCTATCCGTTCTGCCAGCAGAGCTGCAGGCATGGGCAACATTCAGCTAACGGGGAGACAGAAGCACCTGAGGAGGCTCCCACTGCCAGCTGGCAGCCCTCTTTCTAGAGGCTCTGTGGCCTCTCTTCAAAAGATGCATTTCGCAGGGCCCTGCGCTGCAGCCACAGAAGCTCATGCAAGGCAAGAGGGGCTTTGCTGTGGCAGCCGCTGTCCTTTACTACGAAACGGGCCATGGCAGTTCCCGCTGTTCTCAGAGAAGTTCACTTGCAGTTAGGATCGTGGAGGTGACTGATAGCCTGAGGAGCAGCACAATGCTAGCTGAAACTGGAGCCTTGCTTTTTCTCGCAAGTCGGACACAGGAGCTCATTTCCTCCATGGAAATCTGCTGCGATATTTAGTCTGTTCTTGGGCGTTTCACTCCTTTTTTATTTAGCCATACAAGGAAGGAGGATGCGAGTTGTGTGGGACCATTTTCTTTTGTGTCTGAACACATCGAGAGCCTATTCAAATGATCACGTGTTAACGTAAACTTGTACTGTCTCCCTTTTTTCTTCAGCAACTGCTGAATGTCGTTGGCGACGCAACAAAGGGCTGCAACATCCGCCACCTCGAAAAACTACACCTGGTGCTCAGCCAGTGTGTTTTCCGCCATCGGCAAGACGATGACAAAACGCAGTTGATAGAGGTACTTTGCTTACACAGCACTTCCTGTCACTGTTCTGCACTTCTTCCTTGCGCACTGTGGATATCCTGCTTATTCGCTATTCCTCTCTTTCCTGCTTAGCAGTCTGTGTTACATACGAGTTGCTGACTTCCACCTGGAAGGCATCTACACAGACTTTCATTTCATACAAAGCAGCTAGCTACAGGATTTTACATTTCTATTCCAGCTTATAGCAAGTTTGCCTGTGTTTAGTTGGCAATTATTATTCCTTTTTTATCTTTTTTTTATCTTTTTTTAGGAAATGAAGGAAGAAATTGAAAACTTCTCCCGTGCTCAGTAACAGGAAACGTGCTTCTACTCTGCCATTCTTTTTCATTATTTGCTGTTTAGTCCTCAGTGCACAATTCAGTGAAGAGAGCCTGTAGTTATAATATAAAGACATCTGTTTGAATATATATCCAAATATAGCGAGGCTATACCAATAAAGCTCATATAAATCCTTTTAAGCTTTCTTACTGGCTATTTGTTGCTGTTGTTGTTCCATACCTATTGCATATACATACGTGATCTGTTGAGATCAATGTGTTTGGCCTTCCTTTCGCATGTGCATTGCCTGAAAGTCTCGTGCCTGGCATTTTTAGGAGACCAATGGTCCTCAGTGCCTTTGACCTACACACATCTGGACGTCTTCCCAGTAATCTCAGTGCCTCTCTCAAAAGAAAGCAATGGAAAACTCGACCATCTTTGCCCAAACGGTGACAGGCGGTTTTTCTGGCGCCGCCTGTGCTGCTGCCTATGCCGTTGTCTATTAGGCAACGTTGCAAGGCAGCGCAGAGGTCATTCTTCTCCGGACCTGCTCGCGCCCCCAGGGATTCTCAGAGAAGGAAAACAAGCCTGCAGCAAGCGTCGGGGAGGAAAACTCTTCCCCAGGCAGCGGCACTTTGCTGTGCTCGGGGTGCCCCGCGCCCGGGCACGTCTCAGCCCGCAGCGCTGCCTGCTGCGCGCCGCCCCCCCCCAGCAGCTCTCCTCCGCCCGCTCGGCGGCAAGCGGCGCTCGCGCTCTCTCGGCCCCTCGCCTCGGCCCCGGCCCCCTTCTCGGCCCGCCAGCGCCCCCGGCAGCCGCTCCGCCGCCGGGCACGGCTCTCCCGGCACAGCTCTCCGCCCGGGCGGCCGCGCTGCGCCGAGCCGAGCCGCGCCGCGCCGCGCCGAGCCGAGCCGAGCCGCGCCGCGCCGCGCCGAGCCGCGCCGAGCCGAGCCGAGCCGCGCCGTGCCGAGCCGAGCCGAGCCGAGCCGAGCCGAGCCGAGCCGAGCGGCGCCGAGCCGAGCCGAGCCGCGTCGAGCCGCGCCAGCCCCCGGCTCCCTCGGCGCCCACCCCCGCCCGCAGCGCCCGCCCGGCGCCCACCCGCCGCGACCCGCCGCGACCCCCAGCGCCGCCGGCAGCCGCGCTCCGCGCCGGGAGCCGCCCTCGCGGCGGGAAGCGCCCCCGAGCCCCGCCGAGGCTGCGAGCCTGCCCGGGGCTGCAGCGCCCACGGCGCCGGCTGCCCCCGCACCCTCGCCCCCGCCGCGCCTGTCGCGCTCTCGGCTCCGCGCAGCGGCCCCGCGCCCCGACGCCTCGCCGCCCGGCGCCCGCGCTCTGCCCCGCCGCTGCCCCGGCCCGCCTCGCCCGGCCGCAGCCTGTGCTAGCGCGCCCCGCAGCCGCGGCGCTCCAGCCCAGGGCGCTGCTCTTCCCCAGCGCTCTCCTGCTCGCCCCGCCGAGGCTCAGCGCCCTCGCCACGGATGCGACCGGCGTGTTCGTCGCACTGCTTTAAAGGCTCGCGTCTGGCATTGTAACACAAGAAATCGGCTTGGGGCAATGGTAACTCCCTTGCCAGGCTTGCTTGCCTGGATCGGCAGCGGTAATGGGCCTTCTTCCCTTCTGCCCTTCTGAGCGCAGATCCAAAAGCTGCCCTGGCAGATGGCCGTTGGCAGACGTCCATCGCAGAGCAAGCGGCCGTGGGAGCGTCGTCTTTCTTTTCCTGCTTCTGCCCGCTGCAAACAGCAATCAAGCAAACAGCAGGCAAGAAAATCAGGAGGAGAGAGCGCTCCTGCCCTTCCCCTTTGTGCAGTGCAGTGCTGTGCGATGCAGCAGGAAGAGCCGAGAGCGAACAGCTGAAGGCGCCACACACACTTTACCCCAGACTTTGGAGAAGCTCCAAGACAGCTAAGTGCTTACGAAGGAAACAACCACCCGAGCTGTAAAACTGTGAGCATCCCTCAAGGGGCACAACCTTTGCTGATCTGGTTTTACATTTGACTCACTGTGTCCCCTCAGAGAGGGCTGCTGCCCAGGCGCTCCTGCTCCTCTGCATCTTCTACCCTTTCACTTGAAAAGCCCTCCCTCCTGCTCTCTCTCCTTGCTGCTAGCACTGGTGTCGAATGGTAGTGCTCCTACGAGTAGGGCTGCTGCTTGCCTAGGTGCTTGCCCAGCACTCCCTGGCAGGGCAGCGCTACCCAATGCAGTGCACTTGCCCCGGATGACGGGAGCATCAGTGCAGCCCTCTTTGGCTTCAGGAGGTTCAGAAGCCTCTTAGCCTGGGATTTGCACCTGCATCTTAGGAAGGAGAGTGTGCTGGGAACTGACAAGTATGGACTTGGTGGTGTGGCTGTGTGTTTCCTTCCCCTTCGGAACGAGCAGAAGAAGAGGACGGTGAGCATAATCACGGTGAAGAGCCTGCCTGTTTGGAGGTGCTGGGAGCTGCACTTGACTTTGAGGAAGAGGGTGAGGCTGAATACCAGCATGAGGGGCGTGCAGAAGAGGAAGTCCAGGACTCCAATGGTGATGAGGAGTATGTGGCAGTTGCTAGAGAGGCGAACAGTGCTAGAAACTTACCCCAGCATGTTCAGCAGCAGCGAGAGGCTCCAGAGCAGGCCGGAAATGATGCCAGACAAGTGCTTTGGGCGATGGCTTCGGCACCAGATGGGACAGAGGACAGACGGGCACCTCTCGATGCTGATGGCTGTCAGGAGATACAAGCCAGTTCCGTACGTGAAAAGATCCAGGAAGAGGAATATCCCAAACTGCACTCCCACATTGAACTGCATCAGGCACTGAACTGTTTCGATGGCGATGCAGAGCAGGTAGCCAAAGTCAGCGGCAGCCAGGTTCAGGATGTAGACAGTGAAGCGGTTCCTCCGGATGCAGAAGCCGAGGTACCACAGGACCGTGCCATTTCCCACCATGCCAGAGGCAGAGCTGATGAGGCAGAAGCTCTCCATGAACTTGAGGAGAGCATATGACGGCTCTGCCTTTTGCACAGTCCCACTGTAATTAGTCCCTTCAGCCAGGCTTGAACTGCTTTGAAAGGAGAGCATTATGAACTGATCAGTCACTATGAAATAACCAAAATGGAGAAAGTTTCTTCTTCTCTCTGTTTCTCCAAGAGACAGAGGGGAATTTAGTGACTGATACACTGCTTTTATACTTACAGCCTTGTGGCCTGGGACAGCTGTCGCTCACGGAGTATGCATGGCTGATGTCTGGGAAGGTAACAGCAAGGTGCTACATATTGAGGAGAAGGCAAAATCATGCAGAAATTTGGAGAGGTTGAAGCAGGAAGACAGGGTGAGACAGTTCAACAGAGTTAAAAAAAAGAAGCAGAAGAAAACATTGCTACTTATAGAGAGGGAGGAGCAGGAGATGGGGAGGGGGTAACTCTACGCAGTGATCGTGTGTGTGTGGATGTCTGTGAGAGAGGACATGAAGATGGAACAGCAGAGACAGAGAACATCCCAAAGCATTAATGATGGCAAGGAAATGCTGAACCTTTCCCACAAATGCTTACCTTCCTGCCCCAGTGCATCGGAATTGACTGCTCAGAGAAGCTGGGACCTGACATCAGCTCTAGTGTCTTTCTCTTGGTTTCTGATTCATCCCATGGATCTTCTGGGAAACATTTTCTGTGAAAAAGACAAGGAAGTTCTTTCAGCCTGCAGATTCAGTTTCTGTCTCCTGTGCGTAATGAAGCAGGTGTTGTCAGGAAGGAGTGTTTTCACTGTACTGAGGAGGCTGGGACGAAGTCAGCGGCAGATGAGAATGGGGCTCTCTCATGTTGTGAGGCAGTTTCCTATTTCTGCTCTACTTCTCTGGTTGCTTTTACAGTAGGTGGGGAGAAAATTACCTGCCAGGGATTCCATTCCCAGGGATGCTGTGGGATTTTGCATGCATCTGTGAAAGGCTCTTGGTGCGTTCGTACTCTGGCCAAATGCTGTTATAAAGGAGATGTACAAATGAGCAGTCAGTAGAGGTTGCGGGAAGTTTTCAGAGTAACTGTATTCTGTTTTGTTTTTTCTTTCTTGGAATATGAGAATCAGCTGGAATGGGATTATTCCAGAGGAGGATGTCCCTTCTTCCAATGTTTCCTTCAAAAATCATTTCCTGTGCAATGTCTCGCCCCAAATCCTGCCAAGACCCCCAAAAGAGAAAGGGCTTGTCTGCTGCGCGTGGGGTGTGAAAGGGAGATCAGACATTGAGGCCTTCACAGCCTGGGTGCTAGGCATCAATAATCCTCTTTGGGCATTATCAGCCTTTGCCTGCCTCCCCGAATGCTTCTGGGCCTCCCTTTGACAACACGTGTAGAAAGGTGCCTATTTCTTTCTCCTGCAGATAGGAGGAGTCTCCCCAAACTGCACAGGGCTCTAACAGCATTTGATGACTCGTCGTTCACCTCTGGCCCCAGAGAATTAAAGTATTTTAGCAGCTTGACCTGAAAGGGACTTCAGAAAAATAGTAAACACAGCGATTTATTCGCCGTAATACAACAGAAACCCTGCAGACCAGAAGTATGCTTGCTGTGTGCCACTTACAAAATGAAGAGGAAGAAAAGAGTTTTAACAGTGTGATTGTGCAAGCTTCAAAATGGGCAGGTGTTGGCTCCAGAGGGACAAATCTCACTCAGACTTTGGGTATCACGTGGTGAAGCAGCAAAGGTCTCTCTCTGCCTCTACAGTCAGGAATTGTCTTTGATTAGACAAATTAGACCTATTTTGTGATATTGTGACTTTTGTTTGCTACTTTTGTTTGATGTTTGAGGTAGGCTGAGGTGAGGGAGAGAAGAGGGTTGACTGCAGTAGGAGCTCTTGGAGTTGAGAAGGGGGTAGCTGTGGGAAAGGAAGGGTGGGGATAACTACTGAGGGCAGAGGCTTGGGAAAGGGAAGCAAATCAAGTCTTTTTAGAGTTTTTCTCTGACCCTTCTTCATGTGGTGAAAATTGGACTGCTCTGAAACACGCATATGCACCTACAGATTCCTTCCTCCAGGCCTCAACCACATTGCAGAAATACCAACAGTACCATGAGTGCCTTATGTTGCAATCAATGAGAAAATAAAGACTATTTCAAACGCTGGTGTCTAGGAGCTCTTGTGATGAGTGGAGTCAGGTTTGCTGCCCTCAGGGCGGCAGGTGTCCCTTGCAGGCACCTCATGCCACTGGTACATGGACTGTGTTGAGGAACACACTCAGCACTAACATCCTTGGCTGCCTGTCTCCTTTCAACCGTCCCCAGGAAAGCAGAAATGTGGTTTTTTTACAGGGTGCTGGTGGCCCCCGAGGAACGCATTCTTCTTAGCCATGACCACTGACCTTCTAGAGTGCTCTGTGTCCTGGCATCTTCCCAGAGAGATACTGAGCAATTCAGAGGACAAACATAGCTCACTTGCTGAGGGCATGCTCCATGGTAGGCTGGGCTGGCTATCTTAATGTTAGTTCAGGGCAGAAAATTCTGCATATGATCCCTATTCCTTGCAGTCATCCTATCACCGACTTCTTTCGGACCACAAGAAATATATTGCAAACATGTGGCAGATGCCACCTCTGAGAATGCTTATTTCTTACTGTCAGTGATTGAGAGGGTCTACGATAGTGGTTTACATCCTCTGGAGGTGCCTCTCTCTCCATTGGGCATTCAGGGAATGTCAGGTGATTAGCTTTCTGTCTAAGGCATTTCAAACAGATTTCATAATGTTAAATAGCATCAGCCTGGGCCATTGATATGTACTGTCATGTACTGTCATACTGGTTGTAGTGGACGCCCTGTGGAGATATGCCGAATCATCAAAAACTTTGCATTCCATATAATGCAAGTGAAGTAACCATCCTATGACTTCCATAGACCGTGCAAAAGCATGCTGAAAAAGTCACTCACAGTTCTCGTATATCTATTATAAGGCTTTGGTAAGATTGGTCTCTTGTCTCCAAAGCATATTCAAAACCTGAGTCTACTTCCTTAACGAAACTAATTAATGAAAGCCTGCATCAAATAGCAGCAGCATAGCTCTAGTTTCACAGACCTTGCAGAAGATGCTCTACTGCTGCTCAGGGTCACACAGATTGAGAAACTGTCAGTCCTCTTCCCTAATGCCTGCTGCTGATTTCACAACCTCCCTCAACAAAACTTCTCATTCCCCAAGGGTCCACTGTCACTGCAGAACCTCCCTTAGCACACTCATCACTACCGAGTGTCCTCTTCTGACCTCAAAATCTCTCCCAACACAAGTTGTCACCATACATTGTCCCCTACTACTTCACAGAACCTGTTCTACAGTAGGGTCTCCTTGAACTCTGTAGCCAGCCTTATGACACCTCAGCAGCCCCAATTCTGCAACCTCTCCTAGTGTTACCCTTCAATACACGATGCCCGCTTCTGATGTCACAAGGTCTTTCAACACAGCTTAGCACCCACAGTATTACCTGCCACTTCATACGATCTTTCAGCACAGTCCCTCACCGCACCTCAGGCACTTCTGATTTCACAAACTCCATGAAGACAGCTCCTGGCCATGTAGCATCCATTTCAAGTTTCACAACTTCCCTCCACACCGTGCCTTGTCCCCATCCTGCCCATCATCAAATTCACAACACACATTCACCATGGCTCTATCAACAAACTCCTTGCCAGTATTCACTATGCAGCTGCAAAACCTCATTCATCTCACCATGCACAGTCCCTCCTTGTCCAAATCACAGCTCCCCTGAGCATGACCTGCTGCCATAGTGGTGTCCAGAGCCAGGTGCCAAGGTAAGTGGAATGAAAATGGAGAAAAGACCTTTCTCCTTTGCTGGCACTAAGCACAGCCCTACGGGGAATTATTTTGCAGCAGGAGGTAGCAGCAATTCTTCATTTGGACTTGTGCATTAAGTCACCTCTGGTAGTCCATTTGGCTAGGGAAACAAAAGGACATGAATACGATGCTAGCCAAGTTGCTGCCATGTGTGCCACTGGGTACAGAAAGTGGCAGGCTGATTCATACTAGGTTAGCAGGCCAGATGCTATTGGCCTGATCTCTGGCTTCTGTCATCTGTTGTTCCTCTTCCTTTCCCAAAGATTGTAAGACTTTGTTTACCTTCTTACCCAATACTCTTGTTTCCTGTAGTGACTACTGATAACCCTCATTAAGCTGCCCAAGACTCCAGGCGACAGTAAAAGGATATTTAAGTTAGGGGACTATTTTCACCAAGACATTTCTTTACCAGTATTTATTCTCATTAATTGTAGGATTTCTGTTTTCACTCTGTAGATCGCTGGCATTCTGTGCAGAGGAGATGGAGACATTAACTATGTTGCTATCAGGCCATTCCACATTTCCAGAAACTTCAGCAAAACAAAGTAAAGGACGGCAGCTGAGACAATGTCTTTCCTGACATCCGTGAGGCATAAGCTACAAATACACAGTAGAGTTGAGAGAAACGATGAATTTGACTTGGGCCTTGGTTGAGATGATATGCTGATATAAATCAGCATGTCTATTTGCTTCATAGGTTCACCTTTGACTGCAGCTGCTCAGGTTAAGAAAGATGGGGCCCATCATGACAGTGAGATTTGTCCGCCCTAAGTTATTTTGTTTAAAAGCTAGATGTCTATTTCAGACCTAATCGCATCCTAAAATCAGTTCTGAGGTAGATCAGATGCATCTGCCTCCGGAGACATTCATTTTTTTCCGCAGAAGAGCCTAGAGTGACTAAGTCAGGGTTAAATTTACTGACTTCCATCAGCATTAAATAGGTGACGTCCTCCCTCAGTTTCCCAATTCGTAAATGAAGGATTTTTTTTGACTGACTTTGTAATTCACTGACCTCTGTTAAAACATGCAAATTCTTGCAAAGAGGCTGGATTTCCAGTGATGAAATTTCTGGTGAGATAGGACTTGGAGGGTCATCAAGAGGTCACCCAGGACATCTTCTGTCCCTATAAAAGCTTAATCGTAACCACTCCTGAGAGAAATGAGCCCAACCTGTCCTTAAAAGACTCCTGTGATAGGAATTCTTTACCGTCCCTGGAGGATGGTGACACTTCCTACAGCTTGAGGTTTCTTTCTTTTTTTTTCTTTAATGAAGATTTCTCTTTTACATGTTTTTTGGAATACACAGAAGTTAAAAAAGGAGAGAAAATATCTAGATTACAAATGGACTGTTTTAGCATTCACAATGCTAGGAAGCCAGAGCAGTGGACCTAATGGCCCTTTACACATGGGAAATCCATACAACTATCAGCTTGGAGTAAGGAAGACTCCGAGAAGCGTTAACTGGATAGTTCCATGCATATGCTTGTCCAGTTGAATACTCAGCTACTCCTTTGACTGTTATTTCTTATGGAGAAACCCTGAAATGCCTTTGTGATATCATTATAAAAGCATTGACTGACAACTGTTTCTTTACAATATATTTACTTAAACTTTTCAGTCAAGACAGAACTCATTCTCCTCCTTTGCCTCTTTCTTTCACGCCTTCCCTTCACCAAGCCTCCACACCGGCTTCCTCCAGCCCCAAGAGCCCTTCAGGTGGAAGATTTCCTGGGAGAGGGTTAAAGGTTGGTACTTAAATGGTTTTCTTCTCAGCCCTTTTTGCAGCTGCTGGGGTATGAAAGCATCATTCAGCACACCCAGGTCACATCATCCACACAGCCCATTAAACCACTTCTCACATAGGCAGGAAACATCAAGATACACTTGTGACACACGAAAGCAAGTAATAAATTAGATGGGATTGGATTATACACTAACAGCCACCTCCTAAGCAAGTTTTGGAAGCTTTCCAGAAGCCATTCTATGTTCTTTAACATACCAGGGAAGACAGAAGTTGAGGAGATAAAGTTGTACAGCCCTTACACAAAAAATTAGATCTCTAAACACAGGCAAGGTAAGTTTTGCAGCTTCTCTGGCTTCTCGCTTTGCTTTGCTTTGCTTTGTTTTGCTTTGCTTTCCTCTTCCTTTTCCTTTCTTCTTGCACAAATGTGAAAATACAGAAAGAAACTTCCACTGAAGTTATCAACTGTCTCTAGTTATCTTTGGCTAGAATCACATACAGAGCTAGTTCTACAGCCGCAGATTAGATTGCTTCGATATTATTCTTTTGTTTCCCATAACCACCTGAGATTTTAGGGAAGAATGCATGCAGTAAGGAGATGGTGCAATTTCTCACCCTTTTTGAGATGTTAAGAGTACACATGAGATTCATTTTATTTTGCAGCTGATTGCATTATGTCATATACCTCAGGTCTACCCCTGCAAAGGCACTAAGAGATAAGCCATAACTGGTGGGAATCCTCTACTGAATTAGTCATTCTAGTAATCCTCTTGGAGTCAACAGTAAGAAACGGGTACCGGCAGCACATGATTCATCACATCTACAAGTAGACTGGTCAGGTGTAATATGCCTAGCTTAGGTACAGATGCCTACATGACTTAAGTCGATGAGATGAGATCAGACAGATGGGTAGTTTGTTAAATGCAGTTTGGTGGTGATGGAAAGCAAGATACATGGCCGAGCTGTCTGAATTGTGAATCGGTCCTTTTGTAGATGCACACCTTGTTTTTAGCTCAGGAATTTGCCACCTGCTGGTATTCAGGCATATAGTTTCCCCTGACCATTTCTCTCTTGGTCACTCCTTTCCAGCTGCCTAAATATGGCCCTGGGATTGCTGCGGTATGCTTCCAGTCATGCTCTGGCTTGGATGGAGCCCAGCTATTTCTTTTGGACTGGATACTGCACAGCCATAAAGGTGTGCTCATTTCATCCCTGTCATTTATTTTGTTGAGAAGTCTACGTCATTGCTCAGTAGAAGGAAGAGGGGTAGAAAGGATCACGACTTGGTAAGACGAGGGAGAAACTGACCTCACGTTGTTCTTACTGATCCTTCTCCTTGTAGAAATATCTGAAAGGGAACCATCCGTGTAAATTTTACCCTTCTGCTTGAAAAACTTTCATCTAGTGTAAGTACAACTGTAAGCATAGGAAAAGTCCCTAACTTTCCCCACTTCCTCTCTCGGCTTCACTTTGTGGGTTTGAAAGTAATCTTGGGTTTTCTCAGTTTCAGTGTTTCCTGTGGATGCTTGATCACTTTGTGCCTGCACGAGAGTTTCTGATTATGCTGCAGATTGAAGTAGTTGGTAGATAACTTGGCTTAACTGAATCATTCCACAGATTTGCTCACCGATCACCAAGACAAATGAGAAGACCTGGCTGTGGTGTAATTCTGCAGGACTTAAAATGGTGCATTTTAACACCAGCTGACTGGGAATGTTTTGATACTAGAAGGAAGCCCATACAGTGGATATTGTTATTAAAAGAGTGCCTGCTTTTGGCTGACCTTAAACTCTCTGTGAAGAGTTTAATCTGGTGGTTCCCAGACTTCTTTGACCAAGGGAATTCTGGTGGTCTGGGTGCATAATGGCAAGCTAGAGACGTTACACTCTTTCTAAAGATGTAGGCTACTCATTTATTAGTGACATGTAATGCTCGATGGGTTGTAGCTGGAATACAGGGTGCACCAAAGAAGTCCCATGTTTATGCTGGAATGTGACCTTGTCTCGAATGAGAAACTGTATGGATGTAGAAATGCCTAGGGACAAGGAGCTCAGCCATAACCTAAAACAGGTGGATGGCATTACAAAAAGCTCTGAGCTACTTTCAGGGACCAAAAGGGATTATTCTCTGAGGTTCATTCTAACCTGGTGGTGCTAATTTGCTTAAGCTCCTCATAGTGAATGGAGGAAAAAAGGGTTCTGCAATGGACCCTAATTTAGTCTTTCTGAATCAGCCTATAGAGAGACTTATACTGGCTGTTGAAGGAGTTTAGTTAGATTAGCTTCATTAAGCTAAGTTAACCCTTGAAAGCATCACGCAGAGCGTATCAAAAATCACACTAGGTAAAATCAGTACAATGCTGGGACAGAAGATCTCACAAGAGTCTTTCATTCTTCCTTCCTTGGATAGAAGCAATGCTGAGATTTAGAACAATGTGAAATACTACATTAAGTCATATGTGCAATTTTTTTCCCCTCCATGATAGATAACCTTCCCAGAACTCATTTTTCAGCCCGTGACATTTCATATTTACGTTTCAAAATGTATATACACAAAAGAGTTCTTTTCTCTGCGTGTGGGTACGTTTCCCTTCTAAACAAGAATTCAAAGATCATGTGTACTTATAAAAGAAATCATCATTCTGAGCAATATTTCCAGGTATTCTTAAAGACACCCATTTTACAAAGATTGCTGTCAGGGACTTTGTCTACCCTGAGGGCAAACATACTACATTATCTGCCTTGTAGTGCCCGAGGTGAACACTCTGGCCTTGTCCTTAGTGCATGGAAAGCTATCAGCCATGGAGACAATCCTTCAAAATCCTGGAGGATCAGGATTAAGGAACATATCACAGAGTGCACCTATCTCTGTGCCACCAAAGCCATGGCAGAAGTTTTGTACTGTGGAGAATTAAATAGCCGTTAAAAAAAAATACATGACAGAAACTAAACACTTCATAAGCTTAATACTAATGCTATATCTTTCTTGGTTTGTATCCACTTCTGATGTAGAACTCATTATTAATAATGAAAAAAATGCTGATGAATCATGTGTCTGTCTTTGTTTTCCCAGGTGTATAAGCTGTATATTGCATATTGGCACCCGACTGATCAACATGGAGAATGTAAGCAGTGTGAAGGAATTCATTCTTCTGGGCCTTTCAAAGAACCAAGGGGTGCAGAAAATATGTTTTGTGGTGTTTTTGTTCTTCTGCATTGTTACCGTGGCAGGAAATCTGCTCATCGTTGTCACTGTAGTTAGCAGTCAACGTCTGAACTCCCCCATGTATTTCTTTCTCTGCCACCTGTCCATTGCAGGTCTTTGCTTCTCTTCTGTCACAGCTCCCAAAACGATTGCTGACTTCCTTGTTGAAAAGAAAACCATTTCCTTTGGGGGTTGCATGGCACAGCTATTCATGGGACATTTCTGTGGCTGCGCTGAGATCTTCATCCTCACAGTGATGGCCTATGATCGCTACTTTGCCATATGCAGACTCCTCCACTACACCACCCTCATGACCAGGCGTGTGTGTGGCTGGATGGCGATGGGTTCATGGGTGGGGGGCTTTGTGCATTCCCTGGTGCAGACCCTCATAACCGTTAGCCTCCCTTTTTGCGGCCCCAACAAAATTGACCACTACTTCCGTGATGTCCACCCCCTACTACAACTGGCCTGTACCGACACCTATGTTGCGGGCATCATTGTCGTTGCCAATAGTGGAATGATTTGTTTGGTCTCTTTCTTCATCCTGGTCACATCCTACATTGTCATTTTGTTATCCTTGAAAAGGCGAACGTCCGAAGGGCGGTACAAAGCCCTCTCCACCTGTGGGTCCCACATTACTGTGGTGATTCTCTTCTTTGGGCCATCCACATTCACCTACATACGCCCATCCAGCCGTCTCTCGGAGGACAAGAGGGTGGCTGTGTTTTACACTGTCATCACACCCCTGCTGAACCCACTCATCTACATGCTGAGAAATGAGGAGATGAAAAGTGCCATGAGAAAACTGTGGAATAGAAAAGTCTGGAGTGAAAAGGGTGAGGTGTAGAACTGTGGTAACATTTTCTCAGGAGCTGAGAAAATCAAGTCTCTCTCACTATAATTCCATTTTGGAAAATTCACTGAAAGCTCCCTTTTGAAGAAAAGCTTGGTTTTAGCTGTTGCAGTAATTAGGAAGACACTGAAAGTTCATGTTTTGATTGGAATGGCATTGCAAACTCTGTGACTAGCAGGGATTCCTTTTATGTTCTCTTTTTGAATAGCACAGGCCCAGGACTGGGGCTTCCAAGCACTGCTGAGACACCAGCAAATACATAAATGAATGCTATCAAAAATACTAAAATGTGTTCCAGGCAGAGCATCCCGTTAGTCCGAGCTCTCCCAGGTGTAAACTTTCCGTCAGACAAACTCCATCTACTCTGCAGTTTACTCAGCTAGGAAACGATGGCCCAAGGTGTCTGCAAGACCTGGAAGGTCACCTGCTGCTGGAAGCAATTGTGCCAAAGGCTTCCTTCCCCTTTACTTTGGAGTGAATGCCTTCTTAGGAGCACTGCATTGTCATATGCTGAATCCATGGGTTAGCAAGTGAAGTGCTGATATTAGATGCTGGCTGGGTCATTTGCTGATGCAGATGATATGAGGAGAAGCTTCTCCCCTTCCCATTCCAGTGCAACTCTCTGCCTTTCTGCAGTAGTTCACCTATTGCTAATGCCCTCCTTCCTAACCATCCCCTCTGCCCTTCATCTCTGCCTCAGATTTTGCATTTTACTGTTTAGACTAATAGAGAATCAAAGATCCAAGTGGAAGATGAATTGCTCACTGTAGGAAATTGTCATCACCAAAGAAAGCATTGGGGGGCAAAGAAAGCATTGGGGGGCACAATTTTATGTGTCAGTGAAAAAAAAGATTTATTTGGGAATAATTCCTGTATGCAGGATAACTCCTAGCCCAACAGGGCACATCTACAGGCCCAGGCAAAGGAAGACACGTATTCCAAGGGAATAGCTGGAGCAGCTACTACTGCAGGAGGGAAGAGAAGAAATGTGAAGATGGAAGATTAAATCATCTCAGAGCCAGCCAAAGCTGCCACAGGGAGGTTAGTTGTAGCAGCTAAGGTTCTCCACAAGGACGAAGGAGCCACGAGGAGCCACGGGACCCTGACTCCTACCTTGCCAGGAGGAAAAGAGCAAATCAGCTGCGTGAGGGAGAAAGACATCTGTGTAATGCACTCTGAAAGTAACTAAAGCACTTTCTTTTTTCTTCCTTCACTTCACGTTCCCTATAAACACTTGCTTGCACTTGTGTTGCACCTTAACACGGCTTAAGTGTGATTCAAGACAAGAAGGTGTTCCCTGCACAGGAGAGCGGCAGATCTACAGACCAAACCCTGGCACAATGTCGGAAATGCTCTGCTTCCCTGAATGTCCTCTGCTCTATGCAGGGGCTGGCAGAGTGGGTTCCCATTTCACAGGCATGCACCAGTACACTGCGGACGTCTCAGTGTCTTCTCCTCACCATGGTGGGTTATGTGGATGGCAGCCAGCAGGACGGAACTGGGATAAATCCTGATTCTCAAGGCTTAGAGGGATAGTGTCCCTCAGGCCTGGGCCAGCATGTCCCTCACCCAGCATTCACACTCTGTGGACACAGCTAAAGGTGGGACCATCCCCACCTATTTGTAGCAGTCTAAATTCTTCATGCAATGAAGGACAGTTGTCGAGCTCAGCACCATTGTCAACAGAGAGGGACAGGCGCCTTCAGAGGTTGGTCTGTCTCACCGTAGGTGGGGCAGGTAGAAAGGCAGATGGGGCCCACTGACCCCCTTCATACTGCAACTGCTGAGGGGTTAGGGCACACGGCCAGTTCAAGCTAAGGCTTATAATTTAAAAACTGTTTGTTTGGGTTTTTTTTAATGTTTTGGGGAAGAACGCCATGATTCTTCTGATTTCTCTTCCATCTGCCGGATGCTAGCAGGCAACAGTGGGACCATAGCTTATGGAAGGCGTCAACAACAACAACAACATTCGATTCCTCTACACATTGGCGCATGAGCTTCAGGCTCTGCAGCAACAGAAAGATGACAACTAGCAGGACCATAAGGCTACATTTTCACATTCTTTTTCCTGCATTTTAGGACCGTCAGGCCAGTGGGATAATAGTGCATATAGTCCAAATGCTTTTACTGCCCTGTGCATATTCTAATTTTAGCGTTACTGAGATAAACGGCTTCTGAGACAGTGATGGCCTTTAATCATCACTACTTGATCAAAATTCAGACTATAACATACTGAAGATAAGTTTTCTCCCCAGCCGTGTGTCTTTGGGCAAAAATAATGAAGTTTCGCAATCATATCACCTCTCTGTAAAATATGCTGGCAGCAGTTTGAAAGAAAGAGACTTGTAAAATCCGTCTTTAGGGTGCCATAGATGATCATAGGGACACAATCTTTGCTATAGTTATGCACAGCTTTAAGGAGAGGAAGTCAGGGGAAATAACAGCCCTAACAGGCTTGCAGTGAAATGCAAAGGGAATCTGCAAGACCTCTTTCCATCCCCCTTTGACTGTAAACCTTATGCAGAGGCAGGAACCTCTCACCTGTCTGAGATTAATTCTGTCACTTTCAGCTCAATAAAGATTTCAACTCCTTCTGCCAACTGAGGGACAGCATTTGTAAACTCAGCCAGAAGGGATGAAACATCTACTAGTGATAGAACACCTATCCTTAGAGCTAGCTTAGTTGAATCAATAGAAGGATTCCAAAGCCTTTCCCAACTTTCTCATCTCCCAGAAATGACTGGCCATTTATTCTCAAAATCGCATTGATGACAGACATGTAGCTGGTAAGTCACCATCTTATTCCTTCATTCTTTTAAGTGAAAGAACACTGCAGCTTGATTAACTTTCAAATTATGTCCAATGTCCTTAAAATAACTACCAGTTCACTCAGTTGCCTCAAGTGGATTGCTGATATGTGGAGATGAAAAGCAGGAATAAGTTCTTGTTACTTCACAATGGTAGCAAAATTAGAAGTCAATCTTTTTTGCATTTCTGTAGTTTTTTCATGTTTCCAGGCAGAAGGGGAAAAAGGAGGTAGTAATGAGTGACAGAAGAGGGAGATTTAAGAGAAGAGGGACAGTTACTTTCCCTAGTGTTTGGGGGGCAAAAACACAGGTGTGTGTTCTCCAAGATTTCCTTTCCAGAACTTCAGGTTCTGTGTGTTGCACTGGAAGAGGCTACTCCTTTCAAATACTGAAGACGTAGCAGAAATGGCCATAAATTCAAATCACATTGCTTTTCTCCTCTTGAATATCTTTGAAAGCTTTTTCTCATCTTGACAGGCTGGTGGCTTTCCTACATGAGCAAGCGTTCCTAATAGAACAGAGAACTGAAATTCTGTGCCACGCACTCCTCAGGCAGGAGTCCTGTTTCTGCTTGGAACTTGCAAGTTAAAAGTCAGGATTCCTCCAGCTTTCAGCAGCAGAGGAACACAGTCTTTCAAGATAGAAGTTGCAGATACAACCAGTTAAAAGTCCACCTAAAATCACTTCTAACAATTAAGTACCTTTCTGAATCTCACCCTTGGAAGCTGATCAAAGCTTCCTTGGAAGTCCTACTCTTTGTACCAAGGTTTTGATAAACAAGTCCAAGTTTGGCACTACAATGGTTTTCGTATGCCCTCTTTCTCCTTTTCTAAGGAAAAAAGTCTGCTTTTCTTGAGGACATCTATGGAGCACTCTTCTCCCCTCACTCGTGGCCAGGGTTGGGTGTACAGTATCATCCAAATGGCCCACTCCAAGGGCAATGGCCCGCTTGTTCCTGAAGATACATGGTCTTGACACTAGTTCAGACATCATTCTTTCTGTATTGCAATCACCAATACATTTTTTGCCTATTAGCTAACTCCCCCAGGCATTGGTAGCAGGGTAGTTAGAGCCCAGTATGGGCCAATAAGTCCATTAATGGGACAAAGCAGCCCCCGTTCAGCCTTGCTGAAATAGGAATATAATGGTTAGGCTGCAGCTGTGCCAACTTGGTAAGACCTGCCTTAATTACATGGACCTCCACCAGCCTGACCTTTGGGACTGCAACTTGTAAACATACAAATAACAAATCCACATCCTGGCAGAAGAAAGTAAGAGTTTCCTCTCTTGAAAGAAATGGCGGCAAGCACTAAATGGCAACAGCAGCAGGAAAACTCAGCTTTGCACCTTCCCAAAGAGGAGCAGATACCACAAGATCCTCCAGGTTTGGCTGAGAAAGGATTTCTCATTTGCTTGCATCCCTGTTGTCAAGGAAAAGTGGCCATTTTCTGCTCAGGAATAAATTGGGAAGAGTCACCAAATGAAATACTTTCCATTTAGAGGGTGAAAAATCTCATGCTAAAAGGGAAGGAATCCTGAACAAAAAGGGAATCAGTCATCCCTGTAAAGGTTCTACCAGCTTCACCTCACATGAAAAATTATTGTTCATCTATTGGAGGTTAAAAGTAACCTGGCTGACGCTCTCAAAGCGGAGTTCTTATCATGTGGGTGACTGAATGGAGGTTTCAGTTCTTGCTGAGGTCTGTTTCTAGCATAGGCTTCAAGGTATTGCATATGTACAAAACTATTCTCTTACTGACCTGTTTCATCCAGAAAGGCAAGAGTAGGTACTGTAGGTACCAAGCCAGTTTATTCCCCCCTTGAGCCAAATCTTCAGAAGTACTTGCCCGTTTCAAGAAGCAGAGAGCAGGATTAAAACCAGCCTATAATGGTTAGGTACACAGTTTAAGTGAGGAAAATGCTTACCCTGCTTAGATGCACAAAAGACCAGACTGCCTTTACACACTGAGTTGTCCTTGCATAGTTGGCTGTTGTTTATCTCCAGCCTACCCAACATTTTCTGCCCTAAAGCACAGCAACTAGCCCAGCTAATTTTCAGAAAAGGGCTTCAACGAGCTTGCTATCAACAGGTTGCTCTCTTCCATGGACTACTTGGGAAACTAAAGGAGGAAATTTCCCTCTCCTGCCCCAACGTCAGTGATCAAACACTGGATTAGGTGCAAATTTGTAGAATCTCCATCTGTGCTGACATTTAAAATTCAATGGGATCGGGCCGGAGCAATCTGATCTGACTGAACCTGCTTTGAGGAGGAGGTTGGACTTGATGACCTCCAGAAATCCTTCCCAACCTAAATTATTCTATGATTCTATCTGCAGATTGAAAATGATCTCTTTGATCTCTAAAATGAAGAAATAGGCCTACCTTCCTTGCATGAAGGTGCGAGATATTTTATGCCGTATTGATCCCAGAAATAAACTCTTATTTCAAAAGCTACAAACATTTCATGTACCTTCGTAATAGTGAGTAGCTTCCTTCTTCACTACAAAGACATCTTACTGAAACAAATCAGAAGATTTATCTAAATAGAAAAACTTTAGGACTTCAAACTTGCAATAGAGCCCCTCCCTGCTCCACCTGCCCAGATAAATGTTATTTGCTGAGAAGTTTGCAGAACTATGCAATTCAGTACTGCCTTTAGAGCAACAGCTCCTTCTTTTCCCTATATGTTGCAGCTGACCTGCAGCCTGGGCGTTGTGAAACATTAGTGGAGTGACACGCTGAGAAACAACTTCAATATGAAATGTGATATTCTAACACTCAGCTTGCCGCTTTGGAATTCTTTCTTCAGAAAAATGGTGTTACTGAAGTACTTGGTGTATTTATGACTCTCGATGCAGTTTAATGTCTGTAAATTAGATCTCCTGCAAGACACCAGGCCTTAATTAGGAGTCTCAGCAGATGCACTGTAATGAAGAATCTTTCTGTGAATTAATTTCCCCTACCCGTGGTTAGGGGTCCAGTCAACATCTATTCTAGGCTCCCCCTATAGACAAAGGAAGCAATATCACCTTCAGAGGACAATTCATCCCATCTTAAGATAAGTGTGAGAAGCAGAAGGAATCATCCTCTAAGGGTGTCTTTGTTGTCATTGATTATAGGACATGCCCGTCTCATTCCCTGCCCTTAGTACTTTTTACTAGTGAAACTGATGACATAAGTATCCTAGCAAATTCAGTGAACCCTGGTCATGTCTGTCCCTATCAACTCACAAACAAAGCTTAACAAAGCTTTAGACTGCAAACTTTAATATAAATTCTTTTAATAATAAGACCATATTCATGTAAATAGCAGTACAGTGCAAGATATCAGAGTAATCAGTTCTGCTTATCTGACTCTGAAGAACTGCAGTGCAACTCCGTGGAGTTTAAGTATGCCATCTGAATGTGAATCCATCTCTGTTATTAATTATGATCAAACTTGATAATTCTTCCTCTCATTAAAATGCACAGTCCTGATACACAGTTAGCTGGTTTTTCCACAGAAGACTCCTGTTGTCTCTAATAACACATCCACCCTTGGACTCATGTCCTTTTGTTAGATAACCTCTTTGTCTCATGGACCATCTAGTTTCAGGCAGCCTGCTCACCGGTGGAGCATATATTTTGCTGTGATAACCTGTTCATCTGTGGACCATCCAGGCTCAGATTATGTGTCCATCCATCGGGGTAGATTTTTCTTCAAATGCAGATAGAAAATTCTTCAAGTAGGTAATCGCTGGTGATTTGCTTAGAGTTCTGGTGCCTCTGCCTTAACACTGCCTTTGCACTTGCACCTAATCCCACATATATTTTTCTTCTAAGATCCTTGAATAATTAACTCTTTTGAAGAAAAGAAAAATAATGGTCTATTGGAAGATGTTGACATAGATATCATGCTTTAGTAAACAGTTTGCCATTAACCTCTCTCTGCTCTTGCAATATCACTGGACACTTATTGAAATTGCTTTACGATAAGATGATGAAGACAGCTGTTCTGGGAAGCTGAGGAGCCTTTGAGACATATGAACAAAGACCCTTCCCCTGATTCTGGCATGAGTTTAAGGACATCTCTACCTGCCAGAAAAGCTAGCTTATTTGTGCTACTTCGAGGGCTTAGAGGTTGTTCGACAAACTGTTGGCCTTCAGAGCAGAGAGCTGAATTGGGTTACTCAGCTGAAGAGTGATCTGCTCTGACTGTCCCTAGCAGGGAAAGTCATCAGTGGGGCTTAGGCAGGCAGAAATGTCCCAGGTAACGCAGCCCCGGTTAGACTGTGCTTACAGTGGCTGCTCGTGTTGTGGAGTGGGGGCGACTCCTGGGACAATGAATGTGCAGTGCCATGTGTAAGATGATGAGTGAGGGAAGCTCGTCTCTTTGGGCTGCACCATGAGGTCTGCAATGTATTTGCATTGGACCGAGTCCTCTTCCAGACTGGATTAGACTGGCAATGTAATGGCTTCCGGAGTTCTCATCTAGACTACGTGAAAGCCGTGGTGTTCAGGAGATAGCTGGGTTAAAAGTGGATCAACAGGTATTGCTTGTCTGGGTTATTTATCTTTCTTTGCTGTAGTCCTCTCTCACAGTTTAGTCAGGAATATCTGAAACCTCCATGGTATTCTAGGAAGCATGAAAATGTTTGCTTGCAGAAAATTTGTACTTCTAGATGCTGCCAGAGTTGCTCTGGGAACTGACTGGTTATTGTTTAATAGCACCTGTCAGTCTTAATGATAAATCTATGGATATGGAAGAGTGGAACATATTTCTTCCTCAGACACCACGTTTACACATTAAGGGCTCTAAGTGGTTCAGGATGGGCAGAATGGGGTGCTCTGAGTGATGACCCCCAGTGAGAGGGAGTGTAGCTTTTTATGGGACCTTTACTTGCAGTCCTTCCTAAGGATAGGGAAAAATGGTCTTACACCCATTTGTCTAATAACTCTGTGTATTGAGGCAGTGTTATAGCAGGTTCCGTTTCCTTCTCTGTGCTACTTCCATGGCCATGTGACTGAAGTCTTTCTCTACTGAAGCCAGTGGCTTTTTGTTCTCTACGAGCCAGCTCCCTGAGTCAGATGGAATGTGATCCAAAACCAGAACTCAGGGCAGCATTAAGCTGCATTAACGTTGGACTTGAAATAATTCCATAAACCTGAGCTGGTCACTCTACACTCTTCCTGTAATTCATAGATATAAGTATATACCTTTCAAGGGAGACAGAGACAGGAGTGATCAATCTCTCTTCCAAAACTATGGAGGCAAACAGACTTTTATTTGCCTTCATGAGCTATAGAAAGAGCCTACAAGTTTGGTTTATGCTTTGGCAGCTCATTAACAGAAGTCTAAACTTAGGTAAGATGAATCCCAGCCTCAGCATTTGTAAAAAATTCTTCTGTGTGCACATTTTTAGCCTGCGATGAATGTGAATTGGTTCAAGGATATTCACCCACAACAAAAGAGGGTAGGCTGTCCCTCAGGACCACCTGCTGTGTGGTAACTTTGTTCTTGCATCGAGGACTCGAGTCGCCCACATCACTAATACTGTAAACAGTTTAAGGTGCCTGATGAATGTGACCCACTTTTGCTGAAAGGTTAATGATCACCTTCAGACTGGGAGTCAGGAAAAAAAAGACTACAAGGATGTATGAGGTAAGGGAATGGAAACAGAACATGGAAGCGATACTGCTGAACTGGTACTAGTTAGCAACAGTTGAAAACAAAGCTGGGATGTCTTCAAGGCATCCAACTTGAAAGTAAAAACTTAGGTGAAACTAATCGCCTTCAAAAGTGTCACAATTGTACTTTCTCACAGTAAAGCTGTAGCTCTTGCTATTACAGAAAAGATTTTAATATTACAGTTATTTCTTTCTTCACTTCTGCATTCACTTTTCTCCTACTTCTGTTGCATAATGAGCAATTATTTCAGAGTAAATTCATCCATGAACAGCTGTACTCATCATTTTAATTTTTTAAGCACCTGTTCCAACTCCTTTGGAGGTTTTATTGACTGACAAACAATTTTCCCCATGTAACACTCTGTTCAGTGCCTCATTTTGAGGACCTCCTTGGTCCTCAAGCTGTAGACTGTGGGGCTTACCATTGTATAAAACACAGATATCACCTGGTCTTGGTCAGGCAAGGAGCCAGAGCTGTGGGGTGTGTAGCTGGAGTGCCAAAGGATATGGCAAAAACTATCAAGTGCACAGGAGGAGAAGGCTTTGTGCCTTCCCTCGCTGGAGTGACACCTCAGGATGGCAGAGATGATGTAGATGTAGCAAAATGCGTACCTGCAGTATGACAAAGATGTCACCTAAGATGCAAAATGCTGCAAGGATGATCTTGTTAACCCCGATGTCAGACCAGGAGATACCACAGATCAGGGGCACCACACCACAGAAGTGACTGGTGATGCTGGAATGGCAGAAGGACACCCCAAAGGCACAGCTGCTGTGTATCATTGAGATTAGAGACCCACAAAAGTAAGAACCAAGTCACAGCTGGATGCTGAGGCTTCATGACATGACAGCTTTGTATAGCAGTGGTTTGCAGCTGGTCATATGCCATCACAGCCAGAATGAAACATTCGTTGGTGCAAAATGTAGAGAAACAGTACATCTGGGCAGCACAGCCACCAAACGAGACAGCTTTGCTCTCTGCTAAGAGACTGGCCACCGTCCTGGGGGTGATGCCTGAGCAGCAGAGCTCTAAGACTGCCAAATGGCTAAGGAAAAGCTATTTGGGAGGGTGGTTTGGGGAGACAATCCTTATTAATGCGGTCAAGCCCAGACTTCCAACTACAGTCATCAGGTAAATAATTAAAAGCATTACAATGAGAGTGGGCTGTGCTTCTGCCTTGTTGATTAGATCTAGACCTCTGGGAGGAGGAACTCAGCTACTGTGGTGTAATTTTCTCCTGCCGTTTTGCTCAGATATTTGTTCACATTAGGTAAGCAATCTTGTCTTGATACGCTCCGGAGAACAACTGGCAAAAACCGATCATGATCATGTGCTCCTGCTAGCGGTGAACAGCATACTTCCTTTGGTCAACGAGGACAGTACTGATTTCATCCAACATGCCATTCTGAAATGTAATCACTTGTCTGTGTTATCCCAAACCAGCTGTAACATACATTATCTACCTAGATTGTTCCAGTGTGAAGCTGGAGCACTATGAATGCCACCAAGTCACAGTCTAATAATGGGAAATACATAGGTATCAATGTTCAAGAGCTGTTAGTGGCAAGTAGGCTAAATGAGACTGGAAACAGAAGAAATAGTCTCTGACAGATCTTAAAGAGGTAGTAACATTTCCCAGTTCTTTGAATTCTTAAATCAAAATTACATATGCTAGTGAGCATTTCAGTTACTACTGTTTCCAGGGTCTGAGGGCACTACTAGGCCTTAATGGGCCTGATCATCCTCGCCTGAGGCATCCACTTGCACCTCCTGCCCATGGGCCCAGGAGCCCCATTTAAGCTCAACCCTGGGCCTTCAGTTTCTGTCTGAGCTACCCTAGAGGAGCACTGATCTCCAGCTCAGCTCAGCTCAGCTCAGCGTGCAGACTCCATTGCTCTGGACCCTGCCCTGTGGACTGACTTCCCAGCTTGACCCTGGACCTATCTTGTCACTTTGGGCCTGCCCAGTAGGCACTGGACTGTCTCTGTCCCTGGTTACCCTCACCAGGCCTGATCCTGACTCTGACCCGCAGGCTGACTTCTCAGCTTGACCTCATACCTGCTTCATCACCATGAACTCTCCTGGTCATCCGGACTCTTGGCTGAACTCAGCTAACATCTCTAGGTCTTCTCTGCCCACCTGGCTCAGGGCCAGAGGGACAGGCCCTGGCTGCAGCCTCCTGAGCTTATCATTCTACACATCCTGAATAGGGAAAAGGAAGGAAAAAATGGGCACTTCTATGGCATAACTCATCTCATCGTGTAGCAGATGTCTAAGATACTCACATGAACCATTCTGTAAAAATACCTGTTACTTTTTTTTTCCTCCCCCTCCCTATTGAGAAGAAACTAAGATGGAAGACAGAATCGAAGGCATGCTTAAAGGTATATCTCTAGGTGAGATGAATTCCATAAGCAGGCATATGCATGTAGAGCTACTCCAGATTTATTACAAATAAACCAACTATTCCTTCAGTGCCATATTTATAACTGCGATACTAATATTTGTTTAATTCAGAAAAGGATATTAAAGTCCACTGGTTGGATTCCAACTGTTTCCAGTCAACTTGATAGCATTCTGCTAGACAAATGTCTGATAGAAAACACTCTTTGATTAATTCTGCTCATTCCTGCACCAAACCAAGCTCCATTCACACTCATAACAAACTGACTGTCTGACTAGTAGGTAAATGGGCGTATGAATTCATGAGCTGACTTTTGAAGGTGTGCAGGATATACAGAGTTACCTGTGAAGACAGAAATGGATGGTCAGCATCTTTGGGGACAATAAGGTTTCAAATGCATTTGTCTGCATGGGATTACAATGATATTCCAGAGTAGATGTCAACTGCACTTAAACTCCACGACTATGAAAAGAGTTAAATTCATATCCATTTTCACTTATCATGCCTTCATTAAACCAAAGGTAAGTAGCTGCAATTTGTTTGCACAGAAGAATACATCACTACAATCTGCTGCTGCTGTATCAATTCTATCAATAAATTGGACATACAAGCCACAAAGAACACGTGTGAAAATGAGGCTATTCTAGGATTCCTAGACTGTAACATTCTAGTTCCACATTGTCCTGAAATGATGTTTTGCTAAATTTCAGTCTACTTTTAAATAGAAACAGACTTTATCTCTGTTATTTCTGTTTTGTATAACAGAGATGGTCTCTTTCCAAAATGTTGAGAAGATTTGGATTTATTCCACTCTTGCTAATACCCAGCACTCTGAAAAATAAGGAGAACAGGCTTTTATCTATCTGGTTAACGATGGAGCTTCTATATGTGTGTATAGACATCTGGAGATCAAGGGTCTATAAGCAAATCTGGTAAATAATCCAGTCCTTATTGGAGAAAAAAAAAAAAAAAAAAAAAAACCTTGCAAGCAATTACATAGCAACTTATGCTTGGATCATACAAGAACTTCCAAAGTGAACCCAGATGTTCCTTCCCAGTTGAGAAAGCAAGCAACTCCACCTGTGTTGAAATCCAGTGTTGTAGCAGGTAGGATTAAGCAGTGGGTGTAAGAAAATGAATGGCCATCCTTCATAGCAAAGAAACTAGAGATGGGAAATAGATCTTTCAGCTACTAATTTCTAAGGCCAGAAAAATGCAAATTTCATACTATCCAGTGCAACTAGTAAATCCCCTCCTACACAATGTAAGAGTTAGAAAAAAGAAAAAGAGAAGTACTTTTTTTAAAAAATTTGATCTTAGTATGTAATATGGCTCAGATATCTTTCTCAGCTCCAATATTTCAGGATACATGAGAAAGTAACTGGGTTATAATTACACTCACTGACTTGGATTCCCCAGTTGGAAGGACAAGATGTGAGGTTTTTGCTGTCTGTGCTTTGGCTGTCTATGATATAAGGTATATGATCTCAGAAGTAATCGCCTTCACCTAAGCTCTGCATCTTGTGTTCTTCATAGTTTACAAAGAAGATTCATGGATCCCAGGCTATGAAGATGTCTCTTCTAAGAAAAGATGAACAGTGCCCAAGAAGTGCTTTTTTTTTTTTTTTTTTTTAATTAACCTTAAAGGAAGATTAGATTGGTGAGGTCAGATGGACTCAAATCTGCTGCAGAGGTTTAAATTTGGGTAAGATAAATCAATGATGTGCCCACCTATGACCGGAATAAGCCGGGACAGCCTTTTGCTCAAGCCTATGACTAGATGCATAGTCAACTATCTGAAAAGAGCATGTCGGATATTTTTGTGCCACAACACTCAGATATGATGCAACGCAATGTTGGTCAGTACAATACAATACAAGATAATACATTGAAACAAGTAGCAGCAGTAAACAATAAGTATCACCTATTTACAAAATAGAAGCTCTCCAAATGATGTATATATATATAACTGATGATATTATCAATAAACGTTGAAAAATGGAAACTTTCTCAACAATCTTACTTATTTCGAATCCCCATTTTCAAACAAATAGATAGGGTCCAAAAACTTTCTCAGCTCTGTGGACACGCTATGATCGTGCTTTGCCACCAGATGGCGAAGGCACAAACCTGAGTGTAAATAAATGTGTATTCACTGGTGCTGATGTTTTCCAGTAAGTTGAAGATGGCTATTTTATTTGTTGGATTTGTTGAAACATTGAAATGTCTTCTGGGTCAATTATGCTAAATTTCAACAGAGAAAAATCAAAATGCTTCACTTTGATCATTTTGAATCATTTAATTTCAATAAAGAAATTATTAGATATTTCAGAATGTATATCATAGACATTGCAATACAGTCATATAGTATGTAATAGCAGAGTGTGTTTTGAATTAAATGAAACCAGACAAGAAAGTAGGTATGAAAAATGCTTTGGAAACTGGAAGTACATCTCAGATGTAAGGATGGCTCAAAGTCAAACTATACGAGCTGACTAGCTGGGCAGTTGGTTTAAAAGGAAGTGCTAAAAACATGAGAATAGGAGCACTTACAGAGATGATTTATTTATTTATTTATGTATTTATTTATTTTTCCTTGGGAGATGTTGTGCTGGAAGCGGGAAGGGGACCTGTGGGAAGATGGAGGCACTGTGGGATGCGTGGAGGAATACCGGGGCTATTAAGGTAGTGGTAATTCCGCATGTGTGTCCATCGCATGCATCTCTAAGCACACGAGGTTTATCAACTGGAAATAACTGAGTATGTAATTACCTCACAGGAACAGCTTTTGGGAAAGAGGTCTTCAGATATGCATGGGGGTGAGGGCAGACTGAAATAGCAGCAGGTGGCTATGGCCCAAAACTGAAGGGGCTCGGCTGGACTTCAGGGAGAAAAAGCAGAATGGTGGAAACAGTGAATTTAGGAGCAGAGTTAGCCAGCTACAAACGAGGGACATGTCTGCAGAGGATGCACAAATGACTTTTTTGCAATTTCTGATCACCTCACAGCCTGTCATTGCTTGAAACAAGGTAAACCCTGGCCTCAGCTCAGTTCTGCCATTACGAGCATTCACAGTCTGTGTCATTGCCTGTGGAGGCTAGGTTGAGTGCCAGTCTGGACTTCCAGCTGCTTGAGCTTATCTAGGTAGTGCCCTGAACTGCGCTTCTCACGCTCGCTTCTGTCACTTGCTCCAATTACTCATTTCTTCTCCTCCTGCTACGCTGAGCCATGTCTCCTTTTAGTCCTCTCCTCCCTTCCTCTGCCTTCCCTCCATCCAGAGTCAGCGTCCTCAAGCACAACCTAACCAGGCCACCACAGCGGGACCATTCTTTCCCCAAACAGCCCCTGGAGTCTTCCTCAGCTGAGTCCCTTGCTCCAGGAGCTCAGCCAGACCTTGGCACTTACTTCACAGACCCCCTCGGTGTCGGCTGTAGCCTGTCCGGCCACCAACACATCCAGGTTCCCCCACCCCCTGGACTCTACCTTCTTCAGCCATGGCCTTGCAAAGGAGGCCACAGAGTTGTGCAGGGACAGCCCTGAAGAGCTGGAATTTACTACCCGCTGCTAAGGATACAGCAAAAAAACAAAGACACAAGTGCCACTTTGGGGAGGGGGCTGTTCTTCCTTCCCTGCCCCACTCCTTCAGTGACCACCTCCATTTATGCTCCACTGAAATTTTCCAGGATTCTGCTCTGTTGGGGTCTTGGCAATTTTGCTGCCATTACTTAGAAACCCAATTTTTAATTTAGTTTTAGAATAAAGAACATTCTGAGGAAGCCTAGCAGGGAGGATGGAGCCCACCTGCAATGTGAGCTGCAGTGAGGGATTATTCCCTTGCAACAGAACTACCTCAGAGCATCTTGTCTCTATGCCTGAAACACAAATGGCCATGAAAGAAAAAAGGATTGTTCTCAGCCCCATGTCTAAAGGCAGCAGCTAAGTCTGTAATTGGCCTGGGCTCATAACGAGCATCCTTAGTTGGACAGCTCAAGACCTGACAAAGCTCATTAATCCCACTATTAGTCAAAATCAGATTGCTTTGATCGCGTTACTCCAGGAACATAGTCCTGGTGTGGCATGAGAGGGCTGAACAAAGCCCTTCTCCAGACAAACACTTGCCTCTCTGCTGCCTACATAAACCCCACGGTGACGGCTCCTCAGCTATAAGGCCGACGACCCTCGGTGGAAGCACCAGTCTGCAGGGTTACACAATGCAGTAGCATGCACAGTGCAAAGAAGAGGCCTAAACAAATCTCAACAGCAGTATGGCATGCATAAAAAGACTTCTCCTCTCCTTCCGAGCTTTCTATTTGCTTTGAGATCCAAAGCTAGGATGAAACGAGGCAGGGGCTGCCTGACACAAAGCTTCGTTAAGCCAAAAGGCATCCTCCCAGGACTGCCTTTGGCTCCTGCATCTCCAGAGCTCTGGGGATACCCATGAACGGACAAGCTCTGCTGTGAACACTGCGGCTCTCCAGATTTCATATGGGCGGCCCCCTTTGCCCACGACACTCCTTGCCTGCTATTCAGGAGCAATGAACTGCTAAGAGGAACAGTGCTGGCTGGTGCTCAAACGGGTGTAAAGGCTGCCAGGTGAAAGCCAGTCTGCTGGTTTTGGAGAGCACAAGTCATCACTTTGACCGGGGGCTGAAGGACACAGAAGTGCACCCCTGCACACTGGCGCCATCTGGTCCCAGCTGTCTGCATGCTCACCTCTCAGCCCCACTCCCCCCTGCAAACCTGCCCTTGCTCATGTCACGCTGCACACTCTCTGCACAGGCTTTTCACAGGGGCCACGGTGGCAATGCAGCAGGCAATGTGGGCATGCCTGAAAACCGAGGGGTGCCTCTCCTTCCACTTCCCACCCCCGGGCTGGAGCCTGCCGTTCCCGACAAGCATGAAGCCTGAGCACTGTGCCATGGCGTCCAGCCCTGCCACGTGACACGTCCCCACGACTCACCAGCAAGTGTCAACGCACGTGCCGGAGGGCCAGAGGAGGATGAGGGAATTCCTGCTTCTGGGGCACAATCCCTCCTCCGCCAGCTTCTTCCTGCCCAGGCACCTCCTTCGCACCGCAGAGCATCTGCAGCTCCCGGGGCCCCAGCCAGTGCTTCAGGCAGAAGGTGCTGCCTCCTCTGCAAAGAGGAACAGCAGGGGCTGACGTGGACGCTGCTTTCTTGGGGGCCGTGCTGGCAATCCCCCGGCAGAGTCTCGGCAACGGAGGCCAGAGCGCCCGGTGCTCGAAATCTGCCACGGTCACTGCCCCTGTGGGCCCCTGCTGTGGAGGTTCGAGCTGGGGCCGTGGGGCAGGAGGTCTCTGTGCTGGGCTCTGTGGGGCACTGGGGCAGAGCTGGGGCCTTGGGGCAGTCAGTGGCAGCGGGGGCCATGGGGCAGGAGGTCTGGGCTGGGGCTGTGGGGCAGGGGAAAGAGCTGGCCCCGGGGCTCCACGGGGGCAGGGGCCGCGTCTCCCCGGGCGGAGCCGTGGTGCCCCATAGCCGCCCTGCTCCCAGCAGGCCGTGGGGATGCCCCAGGGCATGCTGGGAGGGTGGCTGCCGCCAGCCCGGCCCTGGTGTGGCGGAGCCGAGGTGCTGGCAGCCTGAGGGCGCTGCCTTCCTGCCAGCTTAAAGCCATGGGCTCTGTGCAGCCAGCGCGTCGCTGTCTGCTTTCCGGGGGCGTGCAGTCGTGTGCCTTGCAACCTCCTCGATTGCCTCCTTGGCACGCTCCAGGCTCCTTTGTGCGACCTTAGATCCCTTCTCCATGCATGCTCTGATGCTCTGGTCCCCTCACACCTGCTAAAGTCTCCTCCAGTCCTCTCCCTGCATCCTCAGGTTCCTTCCGTTTCCCTCCGTGAGCACCTGAGCCCCCTGCTTTCCCCGCCCGCAGCACTCTCCTCCCTTCCATTTCCCCCAAGGCTTCCTCTGATCCCCTCCGTTGCTCGCCACGCGCACCCTCAGCCCCTCCATCCCCTTCCCTCGGTGCTCCCATCCCCTCCATTCACCTCCCGGCGCGCTCGCATCCCCTCCCTTTCCCCCACTCACACTCACTTCCCCTCTACAGCTTCTCTCTTCTGCAGGCAGTGCTGCTGCCGAAGGCACCGTGCCCCTTCCACAGACCTCTGCAGCTGCAGAGTTGGGGCGCGGGGGTCAGTAGGAACTCAGCTCTGCTCCCACTGTCTCGCTCACTCCGTTGCTTCCTTTGAGGCTCCCTCAGATTTGCAGGGCGGAAAATAATGTGCAGGGATGCCTTTCGGGCACTCGGTGTAAAGCCACTCTGCTTTCCATGCAGCCATCTCAGCTATCTGTTCTGCTTCTGCAAGGGGTCTCTCAGCCTGCAGTGCTTACCAAGCAGGTGAGAAAGCAAAGACCTCAGGCATCGTTTCCTTCCGAAGAGGCCAGAGGGCCGGCCGCTCCTCAGACCACCCTCAGGGCAGACTGAGAAGTAACCAGAGAGGGTCACCAGAATGTACTGCGTGCAGGCATTATTCCCGTGCCTCGTTGGGGTGTGTGATACTGCGCTGTCACGCTGTAGATGGGAAGCTGCTCTCAGTCTCCTCCACTGGGAACCCAAGCAGTGTGATGGCACTGCGAGTGTTGCAGGCTCCATCAGAGGATCACATTTTTCTTCTGCAAAACGAGTGACTTTAGAATGGAAATGGGCTTTTGGGGCTCCAGTGATAATCTCCACCTGGCGCCACCCTTCTTTTTGTTTTGCCCTGTTAGGATCACATCTTCAAAACCCCCCCAATTAGAACCCACCCCAAGACCAGGATTCCCAGACGTCGTCTCTAACGCAGAGAGAATTTAGTGCCGAGGGAAAGAAATGACCTTTCTGATAAGCCTTTCCCCCCCCCCCCCCCCCCCCAGGCTTTGACACCATTTGGAGGCATTCATGGTGGATTTGCCTTAACACAGTTTTCAGGGTGAGAGAGCAAACCCCTCTGCTCCTTCGCTAGGCCATGCCATCTCCATGCCTGTGGCCTAGGGAAGCAACAGCTAGGAGTTGGCCCTTCCTCCCCAGAGGCTGAGAGAGTGCAGTTACAGTCTTCCTCTTTATTCATTCACTTGCTCATTTAGGCCTTCCTTCCTGAGCAGAGCCTCTCCCTGCCAGCAGTTGTAGCCCTGCAACCCTGATCTGGGGACACTGCGGGAGTGGCATGCCTGAGGTGAGCCCCAGCCTGGGGGACCCCTCCTGTGGCTCCCCGTGCCCCCTCTTGTCCTTGGGGAGTGGGCAGTGAGGTGCGGGCAGCTCCCTAAAGTGCCCCAGGCGGCTCCCCTTGCCCTTGCAGGGCCCACCTTGGCAGCACCTGGGGGGTCAAGGGGACCCTGCAGCCCCTCTGTGACATGGCCTGGGGCATCACGCAGTGCATCGCAGCAACAGCTGCGCCCTCCCCATATGGCCCTGGGAGCCTGAGCTGAGCCCAGGTGCTTGGGGCTGCTCTCGCCACGACTCTGCCCTGCCCTGCTCTGCTCTGGAGCAGCTGCTGTGCAGCGAGCAGGAGAAGGCGAGAGGAGGCGGTGGGACAGCGCGAGACGCTGTTTGGTGACCTTCCCAGGAGGTTGTTGGAGAGGAGCGTTTCTCCCTGGCCACAAGAGCTCTTTGGACTAAGTCGGTAGGCTGGGAATTCCCTCTGTGCCCCTAGGGAAGTCCTCAGTGCTGCTGGGAATTGCTGCCTGCGGGAGCCCTCCATAATATGGCGCTGTCAGGGCTGCAGAACTTGCACGTTTAGAATCTTTGCTCCCCGGCAGCGCGTCCACCCCCGTGTTACTAGTCCCTTGTCAGCTGCGGCCATAGGACCTTTGGTCCTCGCTCCAATAACTCTTTCCTCCTTTGCCGCTGTCACACCTGTGGTCCTTGGCACTGCGGAGCCAACCTGGTTTGACAGGAGTGTTTTGGAGGTGGACAGTCATGGCTACTGGAGTCTTTGAGCACTGGGAAGGTGCATGAGAGGAGGACTTGTACAGGTGCTTCATGTCTGAAGAATTTGCAGACAGCTCCTGTGTATTTCCCTGTTGCTGCTGTTTTCGGTTTTGGATCATCTTTCCAACTAGACCTTCCAACTTCTGCCCCTCATGTCTGTCGGCTCAGTAATTTACATATTCTCTTGTGAACCAAACGCTTGCTTCACTCACAAGAGATTTACCTTGTCCTCTTCAGCAATTTTCTTTGCCTGAGAAACTTCTGCAAAAGTAAAGAGCTTTACTTCCGTGCTTACAAAAGTTCATTTGTGGTTCATATGCTCTTTGAGTTCAGGTTCTGAGGAAGAATGGACCTCAGGCAGACTGAGCGAGTCCTTGCAGAAGTCAAAATGACTTTACCTTACTCCTTTTCGGTAAGTAATGGATTTCACACAGCACAGTGATGCCAGTGCACTTTTCGCTAAGCTGAGAAGAACTTCCTCCAAAGTGTACCACAGTCTAAAAGAACCTGTATCTTTGCTCCCTATAGGCACGCTATAGCGTGAGAGAAAGGAAGCCTGTTGTATGCTATCAAGTTCCACTGGAAAGTAGGTTATAGGCACAGCTTCTCGGAAGGGCTAATCTCTCCTGTATAAGGGGGATAGAAGATGTTAAATGAAAATGTAGCTACGCACAGCGCAATCAGAAACTATGTCTAGGTTCTGTAATTGTAGGGCCATCAAAGGCCGGTGGACACCAAGAAGGGGAAGATGGCCAAGATGCTCGCAAGGAGTATAACCTTCGGCGCAGGAATACTGTTGTCCAGTATCAAGAGCCTTTGGAATGTGGGTTACGCACACAGTTTGTCAGAAGGGCTGATTCCTTGTGCTTAAGGGTGGGAGCTATAAGTTCTTGAATGAAAATGTGCATGCGCAGAGACAAACAAGAAATGATGACTTGGTACTGTAATGACAGGGTCCTCAGAGGACGATGAAGAGCAGGAAGAGGATGACGCCGAAGATACTCCAAAGCCATCTAACCTTAGGCAAACTGCTGAAGACACTCAAGCCCCACTGGAAGGTAGGCTATATGCAGAGCCTCTCTGAAGGGCTAATTTCTTGTGCAGAAGTGGCATACACGTTGTTGAATGAAAAGCTATACGTGCACAGACCAATAAGAAGTTCTCTCTAGGTTCTATAATCATAGGGGCAACACAAGAAGGTGAAGGCCGAGAAGGGGAAGATGGCAAAGATCCCTGCAAGGAGTATAACCTTCGACCCAGGAAGACCATCATGTACTTCCAGGATCCACTGGAAAGTAGGTTCTATGCACAGTTCCTCGGAAGAGCTGATTTCTTGTGGATAGTGGGCTAGAGGCTGCTAAATGAAAAGACATATACCTCCCCCCCCCCCCACCTTTCATTTAAATTCCTTGCCTTCATTCTGCAGATAAAACTCTCCCTTTGGGATCGAGATGCCTGTATCCTGCGCACAGTGCAGTTCTTGGCCAGTGTGCATGCTCACTGCTGCTTTTCATTTCTTCAGGGCCATCTTCTCCTGACAGGCAAAGGGCTGCTCCGTCGCAAAGCCCATGCTGCAGAAGAACAAACAGGTTGGTGTACGGATAGTGATAGTTCTCAGGGATCCAGAGTGCTGCCACTCCCATCACTCAGTAATGCTTGAAAAGATTTTCCGATTGATGGCCGTGATGGGAAAAGAGCAGCATTGTAGCTGGGACAGCTGGAGGGTCTAGAGGAAGCAAGGCTTTTCCTTTGGGAGAGAAGATAACTTTCATTAGCCCACGGCTTTTAAAAAGGCAGGATTTGGGGGTCAGCGATGAGATGATTGCGGATTGTCCTGGCTGAGATTGGGGATCTGCAATTCTTCTGTTCTGCACTTGAAGCCAGAATCCCCTTCCACAAATTGTCATTAGACGATTTCATCGTGCAGTATAAAAATGCCCACCTGCCTTTCTTCACGCTTGCATAGTGAACGCCAATCAAGTCTAGGGAATATTTCATGGTTTGGGAAGTTTATGCCAGTGTATAAGCGCTTCTGCACTTGCTTGCCAACATGAAAACCACAGCAATCCCGCTAACTGCATGTTCAGTTAGAAAGCCCCTTTCCCTTTCTCCTCCATTCACATCTGGTGTCTTCCCCAAAGCTCTGGGAAAGACGAATTCAAGGGAAAGCACGTGGATGGAAGGAAAACTGGAACCACCCTGCCGGAAGCTGATCCAGTGCAAATCCAGAGTTCGGTAAGCAGTGGTAACTCATTGTGTCAGTGGGGACTTTTCCAGGGGTCATGAAAACCTTCCCTACTGTGCTGCCGACAGCTCCCGGGCTTTACACTTTCCTCTCAGGGAACTTCAAGATCGTCCTGAGCCTTTCCTTTGTGCTGGCATAGGAAAAATTTGGAGGAAGCCTTTTTTTTCCAGGTGGCAGCTTTCTCTGACCTCTGACATGTCTTCTGTTGCATGTCTCTTTAGGTATGCTTTGATGGTGTGGGTGGTCTCTCTCACCACATTTCAGCCTTAAAGGAGATGGTCCTGTTCCCACTGCTTTACCCAGAATTCTTTGAGAGATTCCAAATCCGACCCCCCAGGTAACGGGCAGTGCATTCGAACTACAGAGCTAACTGCTGCAATATGCTTTTCAACATGAAAAGTATTCTCCTTTTTTTTTTTCTTTTTTTTTTTTGTAGGGGCAATATCTCAAGACGTAATGCTTAGCTTTATATATTCTTGGCCAACAAAGCTTGACTCACTCGATGTTGAAATATGACTTGAAATCCTTCCCTTTCCATACCTTTAAAAGTGTGCAAATCTTCAGATGCTTTGCTGCTTTGTTCACAGGAATTCCCTTTTCTGGCTGATGTTCTAAGTAGGGTGTGGAAACACAGAAGACCTTTTTTGGCCTCCCAGCTTAAGGCTTCCTCCCCAGTGCTTCCAACAAATTCTGGGAGGCACAGTCCAAGAGACTCCAACTGTGGCAGGGAGAAAGACAGGCTTTGCTCTCAAATCTGTCTAAGACGGGAAGTGTTTTGGTTAGGAGGGAAGGCCGCTTTGCTTTCACAACAGGGGCTGTCATGGGCACTTTTCCATGTTTTTGTTGTAGCTACGTAAATCTCTTTTTTTCATGTTGCAGAGGCTGTCTGTTCTATGGCCCACCAGGCACTGGAAAGACACTGGTGGCTCGAGCGCTCGCAAATGAATGTAGGCAGGGAGACAAGAGAATAGCGTTCTTCATGAGAAAAGGTGCCGACTGCCTCAGCCAGTGGGTGGGAGAATCCGAGCGACAGCTGCGCGCATTATTTCAGCAGGTAAGGAGGAAATGCGCAGTAGGCTGGGTCAGAGTTGGACCTCTACTTTTCCGGGGTGGACGTCTTGCAGGAGGACTTGGCCTCTTGGGCAGTTTGGCAGTGTCTCCTGTTGAAAAGGGAACATCAGTGTTTCCTTTTCCCGTGCCGTGCTGCTTTGCCTGAGGGGCTGGAAATCTTGCAGATGTTGGGTCCAGCACAGTGCCAGTGCCTTTGCAGCCATAATGTTTATCCTGCATGTTCTCGCTGCGTGGTGCTCGGTTTCACATACGTCAGTATGCCTGCATCTGTACTTCCCTTCCAGGCCTATGAGATGCGGCCTTCGATTATTTTCTTCGATGAGATCGACGGTCTCGCTCCTGTGCGCTCCAGTCGCCAAGACCAGATTCACAGGTACTTCCTTTCGCTTCCATTTCCATGTCATCTGCTTCATCTCTAGGAAAAGAAGACCCACCTGCTTCCCTTTATAGGACGCACACGCACACCCACACTCTGAACTCCTCGAGTACAATGACACAGAGCTTCGTAGCAGTTTAAAGGCAGGAGTTGAAATCAGGTCACTAAGCTTGGTGTCCAGACAAGGTCTCTCTCGAGACCTTGCCTCGGTTTTTCTGTCTTACCATGAGTCCTTTCGCTAACAACAGCTCATCCAGAAAAGCTTATCCTTTCTGAGCGACGTGACTTTGGAGAAAGTCGTGCCAAAGGTAACAACAGCTACTAACCCAGGGAATCCAAACAACATTTTTTTGGTAGTTCTATTGTCACAACGCTCCTGGCGCTTATGGATGGCTTAGACAGCAGAGGAGAGATCGTGGTCATTGGAGCCACCAACAGGCCAGACTCCCTGGATCCTGCTTTACGAAGGCCTGGACGCTTTGACAGGGAGTTCCTTTTCACCTTGCCAAACAAAGAGGTAAGGCTGTTTCGTCAACCTTCCTGCTACTGGCACAAAGCCTTGCTTGACAAGAAAACCGGCTTGCCCCACAGCATCTCCGAGAGCGAGCAAGGAAACAAGTGGCATACGTGCTCCACACCTCCCGGTTCCCCACACAGAACTGGCAGGAAGGCTGCAAACAGGAGTTTCACTCCGGCTGGAGCACATGGATATTCTTCCTTGCCCAAGGGCTTGCTCTTTGCTTAGTTAGTGAGTCCACCTAGGCTCTTGCCTTCTGAGGTTGCCGCCTTGTTCTCAGTTCTCCAGTTGGGAAAGCCTCGGGGGAAGACTTGGGCTTGAGCGTGGCTGGGCTGGGAATCCTCGGAGCCGCCCAAAAGCATTTAGGGAGCTGACATTGTTACTGGTATTAGCAGGGAGCTCGGGCTCTTTTTCTTTTTCTTTTTTCTTTTTTTTTTCTGGCTACCCCAGATTCTTTTGTCTTTAGTTCACATTTTGTGGGGAAAAGGAGAAAAAGGTTATTGGATTGAAGGCCAGTAAAAATGCACAACACACTATACTGGACAGAAACAGGAAACACTTCACTGAAGCTCTGGCAAAGAGCAGCGATGAACATAGGCACAGCTTGACATTTGCTCGTTCAAGGATAGCAGCTGGAGTCAGAATTCTTGCTCCTGCTACTCTACTTACTCTTCCTATCTACTTGAAAAGTACTGAGCTTTGAAAAGCAGGCAGTGTGTTACTAGAATGTAAACATTTCTTAATTTTAGCAGAGGAAGACAAGCAATTACGGGAATGTGACGGGGGGAGGGGGACTGCGCATTGCTTATTTTCTTTTTGAGAAAGAGGCTTAAGACAAACCACAGTGTGACCACCTGGTTTGTAGGCTCGAAAAGAGATTTTCAAGATCCACACCAGAGACTGGAGCCCTAAGCCCCTGGACGCATTGCTTGAGGAGCTTGCTGAAAAATGCGTCGGTAAGATGAAAAAACGCACCGAGTTCCTGCCTGCGCCTGGCTCCTGACAGCGTCTGAGCTTGTGCCAGGCAGTACCCAAGCTGCTTCTGTCTCCTTGCCTTCCCTTGCCTCTGAGAACATGGAAGGCTCTGGGGGGTGTCTTCCTCAGGAGCTAAGGTTGGCTCAGAGGCCTACTTCCGAAGCACAGGCTGTAGGGCGCTGGGCCTCCCGTAACGCAAGCTCCGCATCAGGGCACTGCTCTGCAGTGCAGGAACTCTTTTGCCATTGCCCATGAAACTCTTCCCCTTTGGGCCACATGCAAAGACTTTGAGAGTGTCCCTTTGCAAAGCCTGTCCTTGACTCCCTTCTGCTGCCTGAGACTGACATCCCTTTGGATTCTGCTCTTGTTGCTCAGGATACTGCGGGGCCGATATTCAAGCCCTCTGCGCTGAAGCTGCCCTCTGTGCTTTGCATCGACACTATCCGCAGATCTACACAAGCAGTCACAAGCTGCACATTGATGTTGCTGCCATTGAAATCACAGCAACAGATTTTCTTGTGGCTATGCAGAAGACTGCACCAGCTTCACAGAGGGCTGTGGCTTCCCCTGGACAACCACTGCCACCCCTTTCCAAGCCACTGCTTCAGAACACGCTACAGAGACTCCTAAAAGGCGTGCAGAGGGTATTTCCCCATGCAGCACTTGCACTCCAGCAGGACCAACAGCCAGGTAGGGCTTCACTGCCTTCACCGCCGTAAAACTCTCCCAAAGCAAACACTGCTAGTTTGCGCAAGCAACAGAAACAAACCTTTCAGTCAGGATGAGGTGAAACTGAATGGTAGAGAGGGCAGAGCTGGGAACTCCTCCCACTTCACAGTACAGAACTCTATGTTCTCCACTCGAGCATCCAGTTTCTGAAGGCTGTCAGCATCATCTTTCCCATTTGCAAGGAGAAAAGGAGCTTTCACCACTAGCAAAACATAGCTTGCGCAAATCCAGACACTTAGGAGAGCTCTGTAGAGACTGAAGGCTTTGGAAAATGGCATTCAGCGTATGCCCCTCAGACGAAGAAATACAAGGCCCCGGGTTTCAGCTCACATTTAGAAGCTGTCTTAGCGCAAGAGAAGGTTGCAGACTCTTCGGGAAAGTTAACAAGCCTCTCTTGCCTTCTCATGGTACCACTCATTTCTTAGAAAATGACTGCATGGACAGTGATGAGGAGTCACCTTCTGGTCCTGAAGATGAGCCGTTTCCTCCAAGGCCTGGCCGGCAAAAGCAAACCTTCCTTAACTGTAACAGGTAACTGGCCGTGTCCTTTCATTGAATTCTTCTGATTGCTGGGGCTTTCCAAGCTGTCGTGGCCGTTGCAAGTGGGAGGGGCGTTAGATGAGGGAGGACAGAAGAGTTAGTCCAGGGTGCTTTGGTATCAAAAACTGCAAGCAGGAAGCACGGAGATATAACTAGGTGCTACAGTTGTAGGAAAGCAAGTAGCTCCAGCCGATCATCCGGAAGGAGCCAGCCTCCTTTTCCTCCACCAAAGACATCCACAGACAATTAGGGCATGCTGATTTCATGCATGCTGTTCTTCAAGGATTCAAGGCCAAAGAAATGTGTTGTCTCTCCTCTTAGCTAAAAAAATGCAACGTGGGTTTGTGGAGTCACCTAGCTTCCCAGATTGGGAATGCAGGAGTGACTCAAGAAAACTGAGGAATGGCCAGCTAAAAGAGCATAATAAAAACCCTGCAAAAAAGGCTTCATTTGCGATCTTTAAGCCACTATGCTTACATTCATATTTTGACATTGCAATGTGAAAGTAATTCAATCCCACAGTGGAGAAGTTAGCTTATGGGGTCCCAGCTGCATCAGTAATTTTTCTCACTCTCTCTTACCGTGCTGCTCAGGAAGGCTTCTGACCCACAGAACTTGGTCCAGTCTCTAGGCTCCTTGGCCTGAGCCAGAAAAGGTCCTGCAGTACTGGGATGGCCAAAAAAAAAAAAAAAGAAAAGAAAAAAAAAGGTGCTATTCACAGATGTATTCCATGATAACAGAGCAAAAACCATGAGAAAGTTGTATTTGCAATCTAGGAGACAGCACACAAGGAAAGATGAAACCATCTGAATGAAGGAATCTGATAAATATCCTCCAGTTCTATGGACTCACAGGAATGTTTTGCACTTTGTTAGATACAGCTAAGGCCTTTCAGAGCCCACGGCATTTCTTTTCCCACAAGGTTCTTCTGCTCCTTCCTGACCACCTTCTCCATTTCCAGTGGACCCCCTGCACCTAAACTTGACCAAGGCAGAGGCCTCAAGGCTGCTCAGTCAAGACATAATGAACATAAGAGCCTCACGGCCGGGGGGAAGAGATCCAGACCAGTGTGTGCTGGACAAAGAAAGATACTTTTAACATCTGTGTCTCGATCGATCACTTCCTTTGCAAACTTCTTGTTTTGCAGTTACGCTCCTAGCAATGCTTGTTGCCAGCCAGCATGTCACAGGCCCAGGTTCTTAATCGCTGGAGAGCCCGGGTACGGGCAAAGTTCCCACTTGGCGCCTGCACTAATACACGCGCTGGAGAGGTTTGCGGTTCACGTGCTGGACCTGCCGGCTCTCTTTGCTAGCAGCACCTCACCCGAAGAAAGATGCGCACAGGTACCTCTTCTCTCTGCAATCTCACGGGATGAATAGACTCAGGGGAAGCAGGCAGACCTCCCGCGGTTAATGGTGGTGGCCTGGCTTTCCTCTGCTTCCTGTGGTGGTTATTTCGCGCTGAAAGAACACTTTTCTTGTACGCTGAACAATGGAGAAGAAGGACGTTGTGCATGAGCATCTTTTCCATTCCCAGCTAAACAGTAAGGATGTTGCTAGCAGCTCAGGGAGCTCCAAGATGCTCTTGATAAAGCCCTCTGCATGGCAAGAGCTGCTGCTCATGACAGCGGGCTCTCCAGAGCTGTTTCCCTTGCCTCTTCAGGCTCTGTAGCTCCCAGGAGGCGCCTCTGCCTCAGCCTGACTGCACGTCCTGCCCTTTCTCTAGCCTCCCTCTTTATAACGCTGAAATGCAACCCAGGCTTGGGAGGGGGGAAGAAAAGGGTTTCTCTTCTCTCATCATACCGCAGGGAAGAGGCAAGAACACGCTTGTTGCATTCGAGCGGTGTAGCAGTGGCCCCAGGCTGATGTGGACCCTGCTGAAGGCCTGGGCCTGTTTTTTCAAGCACACTACCACTCGCACCGGGCGTGAGGCTCTGGGCGAGTTACCTGACATCTAAGCAGTTTGGAAATCAGGCGGAGATTCAGGCCTGCCTCTCGCTGTGGAGAGGCTGAAGGAACTGGCTCCAAGCAGCAACGTTACCTTATTCTTGGTGGCTTGTTTGGACACTTTGTGCACTCCCGTTTTGCAGGCAATTTTGATTGACACATTGCTGTTCAGCAGCAGCCTCTGCTGCCCGCTTCAACAGTCTTCTCCAAACTTCCTTTTGACCAGTTGATCCGAGAAGCCCAGAGGACAGCACCGAGCATCCTTTATATTCCACGTATCCATGCCTGGTGGGAGGCTGCTGGACTCACCTTGAGAGCTACGCTCACAACATTGCTAGAGGGCGTTCCAGCATATGCTCCAGTGCTGTTGCTCGCTACGTCGGATGTTTGCCATGCAGATCTCCCGGCAGAGGTATTTCTCTCACTGCCTTCCCGGCTTCTTTCAGTCTCACGTTAATTTATCACTCCATTAAGCACCGAAATACTGTGCTCTCCTAAGCCATTCAACACCGGCATTACTAGGGCACCCTGCTGGCATCTCTTCCCTCTGCAGTTGCCACAAGGCTTCAACCTGAAGGGCAGCAAGGCAAGTAAATCCAAAACAGGCAACCTAGGAGATGCTCAGTGTCCTCCCTTGGAGCACTGGAACCTCGGGTCGCTTCACAGAGCTTTAATCCTAGAGGTGTTCCTTAAACAAGATGCCCTAAGTTGCCCTGCCGACCCACTACAATCTCGCCTTTAAGGCCAAGAAGCAAACTTGTTCTAGTCTCTCCCTTATTCAAAGCATTCCTCAGCTTCACTGGAAAAGGCATTCATCTTTGTGGAGCAGAACACAAATTTGCGGGGGGCTTACGGCTGCGCTGTCTTTTCTCCTCCCACCTCAGGTACGAGCTTTATTTTCTGAGCTTTACGGAGAAGTTTTCAGTGTCCAGTCACCTAGCGAGGAGGAAGGGAGAAAGTTTTTCGAGGACTTGCTTGTCCAGCAAGCTGCTAAGCCTGCTGCACCACAAAAGAAAGCAGGTGAGGCTATTCTACAAACACAGCGTTGCTATCTCTAGCTTAGCAGCCACTCGGCATTTGCTTTGGTAATAGATTTCCTGGCACGAAGGTTTACTCTGCTTGTGTCCGAGTATCATCACTTGGCTAACCTTTTCTGGTTGACTGAAGCTTGTCAGGCACGGGAAGTCCTCCTGCCTGCGGCATCACCACCTGAGCCTCGACTGCTGACAGAGGAGGAAGACAGGCAGCTCGAGGAGCAAGGGGATGAGACACGGCCAGCGGTGCCTGCAGAGTCCAGTACACCCCTCTCTACTGGCAAGTCCTTTCTTCCTTTTTTCTTTTTTTCTTTTTTCCTTTTTTGGATAAGGTGCCAATGACATTGATATCTTCCCTCTTGTCATGGCATACCTGGTTTTGGTGATGCCGGTGGCTTTATGCCAAAAGCATTCCATTTCCAAATTAGGTGCAGCATGTGAGGTCAGTCCCCAGGACAGTCACTCAACGTGCTTATGAAATAAAGCCCAGCCACAGAGCTTGGCTCACACTGTAAAACACTGGCCTCGATGGCCCCGCAACGGCTAGCTCCTCAAATGTAACATGTTGTTTAGAGCAGTTGCTGAACACTGCACAAGTTCTTATGGTAATAGGAAACAGTGAGGATTTTTCCTTTGCTTTTGCTTCCTTTTTCTCTTCCTCTCCCTCTTGCCTTCCTGCCCGCCACCCCCACACCAAGTGATTGCCGTCTGTCTGTGAGGCTTAGGCAACCTCTGCTTTTGGAACACAGGGGAAGGAGAGCTTGTCTCCAAAGACTTTTTGCTTCTCACCTCTTTTACTTCCTGTGATGAGAGACGAAGCCACCTGAGCTTATGACCTTGCTTTGTGCTCATGCCTTCGGTCTACAGTCTGCTCTGTGCACAAAATCGTCAAGGGCATTCTTTTATGCATGATATAATCTAACCAGTTCTTGCACTTTTTAATTCTAATAACAATTGAATCCCCTTCACTTGCTGCCCTCTCTCCCTCAACACATGCATGTAGTGAGCCAGCACAATGGTACTTCAGTCCCTCTCACCATTTCCCTTGTGCACCGAGTAAGACGACGGTGCTAGAGTTTGCAGACAGAACTGCTTAGCTAATGCTTTGGCTTGCTTTTTCTCCTATCTCCGTGCAGCTGCCTGCAGACAAAAGCGAAGGAGGAACGCATCTCCCTCAGAGAGCCTAGCAGAGAAGAGGAGGAAACGCTCACCCCCTGCTGAGAAGGAAACCAGCCTCTCTCTCAGGGTAGGCTGGAGCTCACTGATCCACCTTTGCTTCCCGCTCTGCTGACGACCCTTGAGCTATCCGTTCTGCCAGCAGAGCTGCAGGCATGGGCAACATTCAGCTAACGGGGAGACAGAAGCACCTGAGGAGGCTCCCACTGCCAGCTGGCAGCCCTCTTTCTAGAGGCTCTGTGGCCTCTCTTCAAAAGATGCATTTCGCAGGGCCCTGCGCTGCAGCCACAGAAGCTCATGCAAGGCAAGAGGGGCTTTGCTGTGGCAGCCGCTGTCCTTTACTACGAAACGGGCCATGGCAGTTCCCGCTGTTCTCAGAGAAGTTCACTTGCAGTTAGGATCGTGGAGGTGACTGATAGCCTGAGGAGCAGCACAATGCTAGCTGAAACTGGAGCCTTGCTTTTTCTCGCAAGTCGGACACAGGAGCTCATTTCCTCCATGGAAATCTGCTGCGATATTTAGTCTGTTCTTGGGCGTTTCACTCCTTTTTTATTTAGCCATACAAGGAAGGAGGATGCGAGTTGTGTGGGACCATTTTCTTTTGTGTCTGAACACATCGAGAGCCTATTCAAATGATCTGGTGCTAACGTAAACTTGTACTGTCTCCCTTTTTTCTTCAGCAACTGCTGAATGTCGTTGGCGACGCAACAAAGGGCTGCAACATCCGCCACCTCGAAAAACTACACCTGGTGCTCAGCCAGTGTGTTTTCCGCCATCGGCAAGACGATGACAAAACGCAGTTGATAGAGGTACTTTGCTTACACAGCACTTCCTGTCACTGTTCTGCACTTCTTCCTTGCGCACTGTGGATATCCTGCTTATTCGCTATTCCTCTCTTTCCTGCTTAGCAGTCTGTGTTACATACGAGTTGCTGACTTCCACCTGGAAGGCATCTACACAGACTTTCATTTCATACAAAGCAGCTAGCTACAGGATTTTACATTTCTATTCCAGCTTATAGCAAGTTTGCCTGTGTTTACTTGGCAATTATTATTCCTTTTTTATCTTTTTTTTAATCTTTTTTTAGGAAATGAAGGAAGAAATTGAAAACTTCTCCCGTGCTCAGTAACAGGAAGCATGCTTCTACTCTGCCATTCTTTTTCATTATTTGCTGTTTAGTCCTCAGTGCACAATTCAGTGAAGAGAGCCTGTAGTTATAATATAAAGACATCTGTTTGTATATATATCCAAATATAGCGAGGCTATACCAATAAAGCTCATATAAATCCTTTTATATGGCTGTTTGTTGCTGTTGGTGTTCCAAACCTATTGCGTATACATACATGATCTGTTGAGATCGAGGCGTTCAGCCTTCCTTTCGCATGTGCATTGCCTGAAAGTCTCGTGCCTGGCATTTTTAGGAGACCAATGGTCCTCAGTGCCTTTGACCTACACACATCTGGACGTCTTCCAAGTAATCTCAGTGCCTCTCTCAAAAGAAAGCAATGGAAAACTCGACCATCTTTGCCCAAACGGTGACAGGCGGTTTTTCTGGTGTCGCCTGTGCTGCTGCCTATGCTGCTGTCTATTAGGCAACGTTGCAAGGCAGCGCAGAGGTCATTCTTCTCCGGACCTGCTCGCGCCCCCAGGGATTCTCAGAGAAGGAAAACAAGCCTGCAGCAAGCGTCGGGGAGGAAAACTCTTCCCCAGGCAGCGGCACTTTGCTGTGCTCGGGGCGCCCCGCGCCCGGGCACGTCTCAGCCCGCAGCGCTGCCTGCTGCCCGCCCCCCCCCCCCAGCAGCTCTCCTCCGCCCGCTCGGCGGCAAGCGGCGCTCGCGCTCTCTCGGCCCCTCGCCTCGGCCCCGGCCCCCTTCTCGGCCCGCCAGCGCCCCCGGCAGCCGCTCCGCCGCCGGGCACGGCTCTCCCGGCACAGCTCTCCGCCCGGGCGGCCGCGCCGAGCCGAGCCGAGCCGCGCCGAGCCGAGCCGAGCCGCGCCGAGCCGCGCCGAGCCGAGCCGAGCCGAGCCGAGCCGCGCCGCGCCGAGCCGAGCGGAGCCGAGCCGCGCCGAGCGGAGCCGAGCCGCGCCAGCCCCCGGCTCCCCCGGCGCCCACCCCCGCCCGCAGCGCCCACCCGCCGCGACCCGCCGCGACCCCCAGCGCCGCCGGCAGCCGCGCTCCGCGCCGGGAGCCGCCCTCGCGGCGGGAAGCGCCCCCGAGCCCCGCCGAGGCTGCGAGCCTGCCCGGGGCTGCAGCGCCCACGGCGCCGGCTGCCCCCGCACCCTCGCCCCCGCCGCGCCTGTCGCGCTCTCGGCTCCGCGCAGCGGCCCCGCGCCCCGACGCCTCGCCGCCCGGCGCCCGCGCTCTGCCCCGCCGCTACCCCGGCCCGCCTCGCCCGGCCGCAGCCTGTGCTAGCGCGCCCCGCAGCCGCGGCGCTCCAGCCCAGGGCGCTGCTCTTCCCCGGCGCTCTCCTGCTCGCCCCGCCGAGGCTCAGCGCCCTCGCCACGGATGCGACCGGCGTGTTCGTCGCACTGCTTTAAAGGCTCGCGTCTGGCATTGTAACACAAGAAATCGGCTTGGGGCAATGGTAACTCCCTTGCCAGGCTTGTTTACCTGGATCGGCAGCGGTAATGGGCCTTCTTCCCAACGGAGAGCTGCCAGAGGCTGGTTACAGCCTGCCCTTCTGAGCGCAGATCCAAAAGCTGCCCTGGCAGATGGCCGTTGGCAGACGTCCATCGCAGAGCAAGCGGCCGTGGGAGCGTCGTCTTTCTTTTCCTGCTTCTGCCCGCTGCAAACAGCAATCAAGCAAACAGCAGGCAAGAAAATCAGGAGGAGAGAGCGCTCCTGCCCTTCCCCTTTGTGCAGTGCAGTGCTGTGCGATGCAGCAGGAAGAGCCGAGAGCGAACAGCTGAAGGCGCCACACACACTTTGCCCCAGACTTTGGAGAAGCTCCAAGACAGCTAAGTGCTTACGAAGGAAACAACCACCCGAGCTGTAACACTGTGAGCATCCCTCAAGGGACACAACCTTTGCTGATCTGGTTTTACATTTGACTCACTGTGTCCCCTCAGAGAGGGCTGCTGCCCAGGCGCTCCTGCTCCTCTGCATCTTCTACCCTTTCACTTGAAAAGCCCTCCCTCCTGCTCTCTCTCCTTGCTGCTAGCACTGGTGTCAAATGGTAGTGCTCCGAGTAGGGCTGCTGCTTGCCTAGGTGCTTGCCCAGCACTCCCTGGCAGGGCAGCGCTACCCAATGCAGTGCACTTGCCCCGGATGACGGGAGCATCAGTGCAGCCCTCTTTGGCTTCAGGAGGTTCAGAAGCCTCTTAGCCTGGGATTTGCACCTGCATCTTAGGGAGGAGAGTGTGCTGGGAACTGACAAGTATGGACTTGGTGGTGTGGCTGTGTGTTTCCTTCCCCTTCGGAATGAACAACAGATGAATCCTCTTGCTGAAGGGCCTACAGAAGCACTTGCCTCCTCCACAGAAGGCATCCACCACTGCCCCAGAATGAAATTGTCCCACACCAAGAAGAAGCTCTCAGCACCTCTATTTGTGGCTCAGCACAGGCCCTGGAGAGAGAAGGGTTCCAAGCCATGTGTCTGCAAAATAATTTTTCTTTTCCTGCTTCTGATGCTCTGGAAGTGCGTATGCCATGACAGCTTCCTCCACATCTGGCCCTGCCTTGCTGACCGTCTCTTCCAAGTTGCTGGCTGTAGCAGAGACTTGGCACAGCCAGAGAAAACAAGTCCTGCTGCTGCTGGTGCTGCTGGTGCTGCTGGTGCTGCTGCCAAGAGGGTTTCCTGGCTCTGGAGTCCATCTTCACTGCCCGGTGGGACCAAGGGAGGGCATTTCCACCTGCCAGCCTGCAAGAAACTGTCATGCTTACCGTGCAGCCTCTCAGCAGTAAGGGCCACCAGTGAGCAGCATCAGCAACTCAGAAATCTGGGAGAGGCTCCAGGGAAAAAACGGAGAGAGCCGAGCATGTGCTGGAGAGACTCCTGGGCCCAGGAAGGAAGCTGTGGCTCTATATCCCGCAGGGAGGTTTGTCCCAACGGGTTGTGCTGCATCCGTTTTGGTGGTCAAGGGTCTGGGAGCCCAGGTCATCTTCTCCTCAATCCTGCCAGTGAGGGGGATGGATGAGAGGAGGAGGAGACAGACTTTCCAAGGTAACGACTGGCTGCGCCACTGGTGTTGGCAACAGGGTTTTGGTTTCTACGACCATGGGACCCTGTTTGAAGATCGACAACTGCTGGGGAGAGATGGGATCCACCTCACTAAGTGGGGCACATGTGTCTTGCCAACAGGTTGGCCAACCTGGTAAGGAGGGCCTTAAACTAGGAAAGACTGGGGAAGGGGAGAGTTATAGTGCCAGGGTAGTTGGCAAAACACACCTCAAGTCGGGACACCTCCAGCAGGTGAATGCAGCCAGGGAAGTGCGCATGGGATGTGGCTATGGGGGATCCTCTTGTATCCCTCCTGGGAAACCTTCGTGCTTGATCACCTCCCTGAAATGCCTGTACACCAATGCACACAGCATGGGGAATAAACAGGAAGAACTAGAGGTGTGTGTGCGGTCGCAGGGCCATGATCTCATTGCCATTACAGAGACATGGTGGGATAGCTCGCATGACTGGAGTGCCGTCATGGATGGCTACATGCTTTTTAGGAAAGACAGGCCAGGAAAGCGAGGTGGTGGAGTTGCTCTTTATGTGAGAGAGCACTGGAATGTATTGAGCTGTGCCTAGGGGTGGATGAAGAGCGAGTCGAGAGCTTATGGGTAAGGATTAAAGGGCAGGCTAGCATGGGTGACACTGTTGTGGGTGTTTACTACAGGCCGCCTGATCAGGAAGAGGAAGTCGATGAGGTCTTCTACAGACAGCTGGAAGTAGCCTCACAATCCCAGGCCCTGGTTCTCATGGGGGACTTCAACCACCCTGATATCTGCTGGAAAGACAACACAGCTAGGCACAAACAGTCCCGGAGGTTCCTGCAGAGCATTGGTGACAACGTCTTGACACAGGTGATGGAGGAGCCAACAAGGAGAGGTGTGCTGCTGGACCTCGTACTAACAAACAAAGAAGGACTGGTGGAAGATGTGAAGGTCGGGGGCAGCCTTGGCTGCAGTGACCATGAGATGGTGGAGTTGAGGATCCTGCGAGGAGGAGGCAGGGCACTAAGTAGGATCGCAACCCTGGATTTGAGGAGAGCAAACTTTGTCCTCTTCAGGGACCTACTTGGAGGAATCCCATGGGTTAGGGCCCTAGAAGGAAGGGGTGTTCAAGAGAGCTTGTTAATATTGAAACATCACTTCCTCCAGGCTCAAGAGCGGTGCATCCCTATGAGTAGGAAGTCAAGCAAAGGAGGCAGGAGACCTGCATGGATGAGCAAGGAGCTCCTGGCAAAACTCAACCAGAAGAAGGAAGTATACAGAAAGTGGAAAGGGGGACAGGCCACTTGGGAGGAATATAGGAACGTTGTCAGAGTATGCAGGGATTCGATGAGGATGGCTAAGGCCCATTTGGAATTAAATCTGGCAGGGGATGTCAAGGACAACAAGAAGGGCTTTTTCAAAGACATCGGTAGCAAGAGGCAGACTAGGGAAAATGTGGGGCCTTTGCTGAATGGGGTGGGTGCCCTGTTGATGAAGGATGCAGAGAAGGCAGAGTTACTGAATGCCACCTTTGCTTCAGTCTTTACTGCTCAGTCTGGCCCTCAGGAACCCCAGACCCTGGAGACAAGAGAGAAAGTCTGGAGAGGGGAAGACTTTCCCTTGGTGGAGGAGGATTGAGTTAGAGATCATTTAAGCAAACTTGACACCCACAAATCCATGGGCCCTGATGGGATGCACCCACGAGTGCTGAGGGAGCTGGCGGACATTATTGCTAAGCCACTCTCCATCATCTTTGAAAGGTTATGGAGAACAGGAGAGGTGCCTGAAGACTGGAAGAAAGCCAATGTCACCCCAGTCTTCAAAAAGGGCCAGAAGGAGGACCCAGGGAACTACAGGCCAGTCAGCCTCACCTCCATCCCTGGAAAGCTGATGGAGCAGCTCATCCTGGAAGCCATCTCCACGCATGTGGAGGAAAAGAAGGTGATCAGGAGTAGTCAGCATGGCTTCACCAAGGGGAAATCATGCTTAACCAATCTGATTGATAGCCTTCTGTGATGGAACGACTGGCTGGGTAGATGAGGGGAGAGCAGTGGATGTTGTCTACCTAGACTTCAGCAAGGCTTTCGACACTGTCTCCCATAGCATCCTCATAGACAAGCTCAGGAAGTGTGGGTTAGATGAGTGGACAGGGAGGTGGATTGAGAACTGGCTGAATGGCAGAGCTCAGAGAGTTGTGATCAGTGGCACAGAGTCTAGTTGGAGGCCTGTAGCTAGCGGTGTCCCCCAGGGGTCAGTAGTGGGTCCAGTCTTGTTCAACTTCTTCATCAATGACCTGGATGAAGGCACAGAGTGCACCCTCAGCAAGTTTGCTGACGATCCAAAACTGGGAGGAGTGGCCCATACACCAGAGGGCTGTGCTGCCATTCAGAGAGACTTGGACAGGCTGGAGAGGTGGGCGGAGAGGAACCTCATGAAGTTCAACAAAGGCAAGTGCAGGGTCCTGCACCTGGGGAGGAATAACCACATGCACCAGGACAGGTTGGGGGTTGACCTGCTGGAAAGCAGCTCTGCTGGGAAGGACCTGGGAGTGCTGGTGGACACCAAGTTAAGCATGAGGCAGCAATGTGCCCTTGTGGCCAAGAAGGCCAATGGTATCCTGGGGTGCATCAGGAAGAGTGTTGCCAGCAGGTGGAGGGGGGTGATCCTCCCCCTCTACTCAGCCCTGCTGAGGCCACATCTGGAGTACTGCGTCCAGTTCTGGGCTCCCCAGTACAAGAGGGATGTGGCACTACTGGAGCAAGTGCAGTGAAGGGCTACAAAGATGATTAGGGGACTGGAGCATCTCTCTTATGAGGAAAGACTGAGAGAGCTGGGCCTGTTTAGCCTGGAGAAGAGAAGGCTGAGAGGAGATCTTATCAACGTGTACAAGTATCTGAAGGGAGGGTGTCGAGAGGATGGGACCAGACTCTTTTCAGTGGTGCCGAGCGACAGGACGCGAGGCGATGGGCACAAACTGAAACACAGACACTTCCATCTGAACATGAGGAAAAACTTCTTCACTGTGAGGGTGACAGAGCACTGGAACAGGTTGCCCCGAGAGGTTGTGGAGTCTCTATTTCTGGAGATATTCAAAACACGCCTGGATGCAATCCTGTGCAATGTGCTCTAGGTGACCCTGTTTGAGCAGGGGGTGTTGGACTAGATGATCTCCAGAGGTCCCTTCCAACCTCAGTGATTCTGTGATTCTGTGATTCTAAAGAAGGATTTTACAAGTCTCTTTTCTTCAAACGGCTGCCAGCATATTTTACAGAGAGGCAATATGACTGCGAAACATCATTATTTTTGCCCAAAGACACACGGCTGGGGAGAAAACTTATCTTCAGTATGTTATAGTCTGAATTTTGATCAAGTAGTGATGATTAAAGGCCATCACTATCTCAGAAGCCGTTTATCTCAGTAACGCTAAAATTAGCATATGCACAGGGTAGTAAAAGCATTTGGACTATATGCACTATTATCCCACTGGCCTGACGGTCCTAAAATGCAGGAAAAAGAATGTGAAAATGTAGCCTTATGGTCCTGCTAGTTGTCATCTTTCTGTTGCTGCAGAGCCTGAAGCTCAAGGTTTATCTCTTGTTTCTGATTATTAAGTATCATCAGATATGTGAAGTTCACTGTTTTTACACGTATCAATGTTGTGTTGTTCTTATCTTGGACAGAGAAGTGAGATTTTTAAACCAGATTTCTGAGGTGTCCAAAATTGTCTTTTTCAGTGGAATCCCAGCTCAAAGGAAGGAAATAGCTTGAAAAGAAATCACAGGCATCATTTTACTTTACTGTGTATGTTTACAGGTCTCTGGGAAGAGCAATGTACAATACTACTCTTCCAGAAAAAGACAGGTAGGTTGTCATCAAAGAGCTTCCCTGCACAGCAATGAGTCATGTCTGCACACCTCTCTCTGCGCTGATGTTTAAGATGGTCAAAGCCATCTAGAGCTAAGCATCAGCAGAACCGGCAGCATGTTTCAATCAAGAATCACAATCTCAAACCTAAATATGCTTTCTGACAAATATCATCAAAAAGAACAGATTTTCATAAGCCCCGCATTCATCTAAGCCCTGCATTCACCTATCCCTTAGTCTCCACCTCGAGAAACCCAGACAAAATTAGGGAATTTAAAATGTTAAAGAGCTGCTGTCTCTTCAAATCTACAGTTTGCTTTTCTAAGAAAGCCTTCTGATCCAACATCCAGAATCCTGTTCCTCTTCTTTCCTTCCCCAAATCTCAGTTCCAGGAGGAGATTTGGGAAAATCCCTGCCTTGAATCACTTGTCATGACAGCAATGCTAAAGTAAGTCTCTTTGTGGTAGAACAGCATTGCCCAGAGTCAGGAGGTCCTAGGGGCGTTTGGGGCTTTCCCTGCTGCAAACAGTTGAGGAAAACTCAATGAATCAAGAACAGTACTGTTAAGAATTTTAGGGAAATTTTCAGCGTTCATCTAGGAATTAGGTTATATCGTATGGAGTATGGAGAGATATTGGATCCCCATATTTCCACTGAGATACCTGTTCCTTAGACTTTTATAGTGTAAAGCACCAGACGACTGGCCAAAGTATGAAACTTCATCCGATCTCTAAATAAAGCGGTGAAAAATGTCCCGATAATTGATCTGGATTGTGGCTCCAACATTGACTATGGTATTTAACCGTGCTTGGATTGCTGCTCTGATAGATTACAAAGCTCAGCTATGACATAAGGTCAAGGCCTTGGAAAGGTGTTAGCAGAGCTCCTTTAAATGAAGCGTTCCCAGAGACACCAGGTTGGCACAGACTGATGAAAGTCAGAGTTAATGCCTGGCATCGGGGAATGACCTCTGTGTCCATCAGTGTTCCTGGGAGCCTTGGAAAGTCTAGTACAGTGTATGTCACCCTTCACTGTAAGGCAGACACCTAGTGCAGCATCCTGCTCCTCTCATGCTCCTATTTTACCATGCAATGAATCTCAGTCCCCTCAAAGGTTATTGCTGTCTTCAGCAGCTCTCTCAAGTTGAGGCACCTCATGTCAGCACACCAATATATGTGAGATGAAACCTGCTTGTGCTGTGCCATCCTGAAGGATTTGCTTTCTCTTGGAAGCTTAGCACCACCATCACTTTTTTTGTGTAGAAACGTGAGCAGACACCACTCTCTGAAGCTCGTAGGAGCTAGTGAGAAAGTATAACCTCTCAAAATACCTAGTTATTCCTCTTAATGCCAGGAGAAGCCTAGACCTGAGACTTACACAGCTCTAAGGTGTCTAAAGGTAAGAGCCACAATACCACCCCAAATGCTCAGGTTTGACTGGTGACAATATCCTCACATCCTTTTGACTGACAATTTCCAAAGAAAGATGAGAGCTACATGAAACCTTGGATTTATTTTCAGTTCTATTCTGAACAGCCATGCTAAAAATAGAACAACATTCCTGAAAAGTCCCTCCTGAAAACTTCTCTTTGCCTCCCCATGGTTGAGATGGACCCCAAAGAGCTGTGCTATGCAGCCCACAAAAGAGATGGTCTTCTTTTCAGCAAGAAGGTCATAAATGAGTTTGGGAACTGTGACAGTAGAGTAACTGATATCTACAAAGGACAAGCAGCTCAGGAAGAAGTATGGGGTGGGAGAGTCCAGCTGTTGACTGTTCTGTATAGTGATGATGATAAGCAGGTTTCCAAGAATAATAGTGGCATAGAAGACTAAGAAGAATGTGAAGCATACTTTTGCTAATGTATCATCTTGTGTGAGTCCCTGGAAGATAAACTCCGTCACATTTTTTTTGTTCTTCATATACGTCACGTAGACAGGACCTGAAGCACAGAATAAAGCCACCTGTGATGGCATTAGAAACACAGTGTTATCAGTACACATCCATATCAATCACTGGTATGTTCAATATCAATGTATTCCCTTTTATGCCTTTTGGGGAAAGTTTCCTTTCCAAGTCAATGCTTCTCTCAAGGAGTGACAGTTGATATCTAACTCAGAATGTATTACTGAAGTGTGTAATAGCGAGCTCCGTTTATTTATTTGAGGGAGTTGGTGGAAATATCCTCCAGATTCATATTTCTGATCTTTGCCCCTTTTGAAAAGGAAGACTAGTCACTAGGTTGCCTAAACATCCACTTTTGAAGTGTTGATTTGGAAATGAAAAACTGACTGAGAAGGATAGTGCATGTTACCATTTGAGTCTCAACACGCTAGTCATGCCCTAAGGAATTCTGCTCAAGCAGTGAACGTACCTTCTTTTTCAACCCTCTGAAGGAATTCAACAGAACTAGTCCTTACTATTGCTCTCTGACTCTGGTAGAATGTCCATGCATTTTTGTGCAACCATCAGTATTCACATCATGACACAAGGCAGCTGGCTAATTAACATCACTTCAACTATCAGCGTAGATCCTTCTGGAGGAGGTAAAGTGGACACCTACCTCATGTCTGTTTAGCAGAGATGTGCCTTTAGGCACAAACTGTCTTTAAGGCGCCCTAAGTGAAATCAGACCATGTTCAAGGGATGCCAGGAAACCTGAAGCAGGAGAGTCATTGTCCTATATGTGCTGTACTGGGCTACATCTTGTGTGGATTGGTGCCAGTTATTGCTCATGAGTTTCTGGCTTGCGACCTCAGTCTCCAAAAGAGCAGGCTTGTATTTCCTCAGACCACCTTTCCTACAGTACATGGGTGAATACTGGAGATAATCTGCATTAACGATGTGTTAGTAAGGTTTTTGTACACCTCAGCCAAGTTCTGGACTATGGAAATCCCCATAAACACACCTGTGATGCCACTGGGGTAATCACAGAATCACAGAATCGCTTTTGCATTTGCAAAATTTTGTGTTCACATTGCCCTTGCAATCAAACATTTTTTGAGTAAAGATGTCTCTTACACGTGTCAGATATTTTTTCCCTTCTAAGCCAATATTTCACATATGCTTTCTTATTTCTTATTAACTTACTCTTACCATTGCACGTTTGCAGCATAAATAAATATCATAACTGTGCTATATGACTGTTATTACTTAAACATCTGATCTGTACAAGTTTGAAACAAGAAGTAAACGAGGAAATTATTTCAAGACTTTAAAAATGTTTGTGGTCAGGCCTCACTACTTGCCAGGTATTTTTACTCAGACAATGCAAAATACAGAAGCAGCTGGTTAGTCCTCATATTAAGTCATTATAAGAATCTGGGCCAATGTGTAGAGGAATCAAATGTTGTTGTTGCTGTTGACGCCTTCCTTAAACTATGGTCCCACTGTTGCCTGCTAGCATCCAGCACCCGGAAGAGAAATCAGAAAAATCATGGCGTTCTTCCCCAAAACATTGAAACAAACAAACAAACAAACAGTTTTTAAATTATAAGCCTTAGCTTGAACTGGCCGTGTGCCCTAACCCCTCAGCAGTTGCAGTATGAAGGGGGTCAGTGGGCCCCATCTGTCTTTCTACCTGCCCCACCTACGGTGAGACAGACCAACCTCTGAAGGCGCCTGTCCCTCTCTGTTGACAATGGTGCTGAGCTAGACAACGGTCCTTCATTGCATGAAGAATTTAGACTGCTACCATTAGGTGGGGATGGTCCCACCTTTAGCTGTGTCCACAGAGTGTGAATGCTGGGTGAGGGACATGCTGGCCCAGGCCTGAGGGACACTATCCTCTAAGCCTTGAGAATCAGGGTTTATCCCAGTTCCGTCCTGCTGGCTGCCATCCACATAACCCACCACGGTGAGGAGAAGACACTGAGATGTCTGCAGTGTACTGGTGCGTGCCTGTGAAATGGGAACCCACTCTGCCACCCCCTGCATAGAGCAGAGGACATTCGGGGAAGCAGAGCATTTCCGACATTGTCCCAGGGTTTGGTCCGTAGATCTGCTGCTCTCCTGTGCAGGGAACACCTTCTTATCTTGAATCTCACTTAAGCCATGTTAAGGTGCAACACAAGTGCAAACAAGTGTTTATAGGGAATGTGAAGTGAGGAAAAAAAAAAAAAAAGAAAGTGCTTTAGTTACTTTCAGAGTGCATTACACAGATGTCTTTCTCCCTCACGCAGCTGGTTTGCTCTTTTCCTCCTGGCAAGGTAGGAGTCAGGGTCCTGTGGCTCCTCGTGGCTCCTTTGGCCTTGTGGAGAACCTTAGCTGCTACAACTAACCTCCCTGTGGCAGCTTTGGCTGCCTCTGAGATGATTTAATCTTCCATCTTCACATTTCTTCTCTTCCCTCCTGCAGTAGTAGCTGCTCCAGCTATTCCCTTGGAATACATGTTTCTTCCTTTGGCTGGGCCTGTAAATGTGCCCTGTTGGGCTAGGAGGCGTGCAGACCTTGAGTACAGGAATTATTCCCAAACAACTCTTTTTTTTCACTGACACATAAAATTGTGCCCCCCAATGCTTTCTTTGGTGGCGACAATTTCCTACGGTGAGCAATTTATCTTCCACTTGGATCTTTGATTCTCTATTAGTTTAAACAGTAAAATGCAAAATCTGAGGCAGAGATGAAGGGCAGAGGGGATGGTTAGGAAGGAGGGCATTAGCGATAGGTGAACTACTGCAGAAAGGCAGAGAGTTGCACTGGAATGGGGAGAAGCTTCTCCTCATATCATCTGCATCAGCAAATGACCCAACCAGCATCTAATATCAGCAGTTTACTTGCTAACCCATGGATTCAGCATATGACAATGCAGTGCTCCTAAGAAGGCATTCACTCCAAAGTAAAGGGGAAGGAAGCCTTTGGCACAATTGCTTCCAGCAGCAGGTGACCTTCCAGGTCTTGCAGACACCTTGGGCCATCGTTTCCTAGCTGAGTAAACTGCAGAGTAGATGGAGTTTGTTTGACAGAAAGTTTATACCTGGGAGAGCTCGGACTAACAGGATGCTCTGCCTGGAACACATTTTAATATTTTTGATAGCATTCATTTATTTATTTGCTGGTGTCTCCACAGTGCTTGGAAGCCCCAGTCCTGGGCCTGTGCTATTCAAAAAGAGAACATAAAGGGAATCCCTGCTAGTCGCAGAGTTTGCAATGCCATTCCAATCAAAACATGAACTTTCAGTGTCTTCCTAATTACTGCAACAGCTAAAACCAAGCTTTTCTTCAAAAGGGAGCTTTCAGTAAATTTTCCAAAATGGAATTATAGTGAGAGAGACTTGATTTTCTCAGCTCCTGAGAAAATATTACCACAGTTCTCCACCTCACCCTTTTCACTCCAGACTTTTCTATTCCACAGTTTTCTCATGGCACTTTTCATCTCCTCATTTCTCAGTGTGTAGATGAGTGGGTTCAGCAGGGGTGTGATGACAGTGTAAAACACAGCCACCCTCTTGTCCTCCGAGAGACGGCTGGATGGGCGTATGTAGGTGAATGTGGATGGCCCAAAGAAGAGAATCACCACAGTAATGTGGGACCCACAGGTGGAGAGGGCTTTGTACCACCCTTCAAACGTTCGCCTTTTCAAGGATAACAAAATGACAATGTAGGACGTGACCAGGATGAAGAAAGAGACCACAGAAATCATTCCACTATTGGCAACGACAGTGATGCCCGCAACATAGGTGTCGGTACAGGCCAGTTGTAGTAGGGGGTGGACATCACGGAAGTAGTGGTCAATTTTGTTGGGGCCGCAAAAAGGGAGGCTAACGGTTATGAGGGTCTGCACCAGGGAGTGCACAAAGCCCCCCACCCATGAACCCATCACCATCCAGCCACACACACGCCTGGTCATGAGGGTGGTGTAGTGGAGGGGTCTGCATATGGCAAAGTAGCGATCACAGGCCATCGCTGTGAGGATGAAGATCTCAGCGCAGCCACAGAAATGTCCCATGAATAGCTGTGCCATGCAACCCCCAAAGGAAATGGTTTTCTTTTCAACAAGGAAGTCAGCAATCGTTTTGGGAGCTGTGACAGAAGAGAAGCAAAGACCTGCAATGGACAGGTGGCAGAGAAAGAAATACATGGGGGAGTTCAGACGTTGACTGCTAACTACAGTGACAACGATGAGCAGATTTCCTGCCACGGTAACAATGCAGAAGAACAAAAACACCACAAAACATATTTTCTGCACCCCTTGGTTCTTTGAAAGGCCCAGGAGAATGAATTCCTTCACACTGCTTACATTCTCCATGTTGATCAGTCGGGTGCCAATATGCAATATACAGCTTATACACCTGGGAAAACAAAGACAGACACATGATTCATCAGCATTTTTTTCATTATTAATAATGAGTTCTATATCAGAAGTGGATACAAACCAAGAAAGATACAGCATTAGTATTAAGCTTATGAAGTGTTTAGTTTCTGTCATGTATTTTTTTTTAACGGCTGCTTAATTCTCCACAGTACAAAACTTCTGCCATGGCTTTGGTGGCACGGAGATCGGTGCACTCTGTGATATGTTCCTTAATCCTGGTCCTCCAGGATTTTGAAGGATTGTCTCCACGGCTGATAGCTTTCCATGCACTAAGGACAAGGCCAGAGTGTTCAGCTTGGGCACTACAAGGCAGATAATGCAGCATGTTTGCCCTCAGGGTAGACAAAGTCCCTGACAACAATCTTTGTAAAATGGGTGTCTTTAAGAATACCTGGAAATATTGCTCAGAATGATGATTTCTTTTATAAGTACACATGATCTTTGAATTCTTGTTTAGAAGGGAAACGTACCCACATGCAGAGAAAAGAAGTCTCTTGTGTATATACATTTTGAAACGTAAATATGAAATGTCACGGGCTGAAAAATGAGTTCTGGGAAGGTTATCTATCATGGAGGGGAAAAAATTGCACATATGACTTAATGTAGTATTTCACATTGTTCTAAATCTCAGCATTGCTTCTATCAGAGGAAGGAAGAATGAAAGACTCTTGTGAGATCTTCTGTCCCAGCATTGTACTGATTTTACCTAGTGTGATTTTTGATACGCTCTGCGTGATGCTTTCAAGGGTTAACTTAGCTTAATGAAGCTAATCTAACTAAACTCCTTCAACAGCCAGTATAAGTCTCTCTATAGGCTGATTCAGAAAGACTAAATTAGGGTCATTTGCAGAACGCACCAAGAGTCTTTCACAGATGCATGCAAAATCCCACAGCATCCCTGGGAATGGAATCCCTGGCAGGTAATTTTCTCCCCACCAACTGTAAAAGCAACCAGAGAAGTAGAGCAGAAATAGGAAACTGCCTCACAACATGAGAGAGCCCCATTCTCATCTGCCGCTGACTTCGTCCCAGCCTCCTCAGTACAGTGAAAACACTCCTTCCTGACAACACCTGCTTCATTACGCACAGGAGACAGAAACTGAATCTGCAGGCTGAAAGAACTTCCTTGTCTTTTTCACAGAAAATGTTTCCCAGAAGATCCATGGGATGAATCAGAAACCAAGAGAAAGACACTAGAGCTGATGCCAGGTCCCAGCTTCTCTGAGCAGTCAATTCCGATGCACTGGGGCAGGAAGGTAAGCATTTCTGGGATAGGTTCAGCATTTCCTTGCCATCATTAATGCTTTGGGATGTTCTCTGTCTCTGCTGTTCCATCTTCATGTCCTCTCTCACAGACATCCACACACACACGATCACTGCGTAGAGTTACCCCGTCCCCATCTCCTGCTCCTCCCTCTCTATAAGTAGCAATGTTTTCTTCTGCTTCTTTTTTTTTAACTCTGTTGAACTGTCTCACCCTGTCTTCCTGCTTCAACCTCTCCAAATTTCTGCATGATTTTGCCTTCTCCTCAATATGTAGCACCTTGCTGTTACCTTCCCAGACATCAGCCATGCATACTCCGTGAGCGATAGCTGTCCCAGGCCACAAGGCTGTAAGTATAAAAGCAGTGTATCAGTCACTAAATTCCCCTCTGTCTCTTGGAGAAACAGAGAGAAGAAGAAACTTTCTCCATTTTGGTTATTTCATAGTGACTGATCAGTTCATAATGCTCTCCTTTCAAAGCAGTTCAAGCCTGGCTGAAGGGACTAATTACAGTGGGACTGTGCAAAAGGCAGAGCCGTCATATGCTCTCCTCAAGTTCATGGAGAGCTTCTGCCTCATCAGCTCTGCCTCTGGCATGGTGGGAAATGGCACAGTCCTGTGGTACCTCAGCTTCTGCATCCGGAGGAACCGCTTCACTGTCTACATCCTGAACCTGGCTGCCGCTGACTTTGGCTGCCTGCTCTGCATCGCCATCGAAACAGTTCAGTACCTGATGCAGTTCAATGTGGGAGTGCAGTTTGGGATATTCCTCTTCCTGGATCTTTTCACGTACGGGACTGGCTTGTATCTCCTGACAGCCATCAGCATCGAGAGGTGCCCGTCTGTCCTCTGTCCCATCTGGTGCCGAAGCCATCGCCGAAAGCACTTGTCCGGCATCATTTCCGGCCTGCTCTGGAGCCTCTCGCTGCTGCTGAACATGCTGGGGTAAGTTTCTAGCACTGTTTGCCTCTCTAGCAACTGCCACATACTCCTCATCACCATTGGAGTCCTGGACTTCCTCTTCTGCACGCCCCTCATGCTGGTATTCAGCCTCACCCTCTTCCTCAAAGTCAAGTGCAGCTCCCAGCACCTCCAAACAGGCAGGCTCTTCACCGTGATTATGCTCACCGTCCTCTTCTTCTGCTCGTTCCGAAGGGGAAGGAAACACACAGCCACACCACCAGGTCCATACTTGTCAGTTCCCAGCACACTCTCCTCCCTAAGATGCAGGTGCAAATCCCAGGCTAAGAGGCTTCTGAACCTCCTGAAGCCAAAGAGGGCTGCACTGATGCTCCCGTCATCCGGGGCAAGTGCACTGCATTGGGTAGCGCTGCCCTGCCAGGGAGTGCTGGGCAAGCACCTAGGCAAGCAGCAGCCCTACTCGGAGCACTACCATTTGACACCAGTGCTAGCAGCAAGGAGAGAGAGCAGGAGGGAGGGCTTTTCAAGTGAAAGGGTAGAAGATGCAGAGGAGCAGGAGCGCCTGGGCAGCAGCCCTCTCTGAGGGGACACAGTGAGTCAAATGTAAAACCAGATCAGCAAAGGTTGTGTCCCTTGAGGGATGCTCACAGTTTTACAGCTCGGGTGGTTGTTTCCTTCGTAAGCACTTAGCTGTCTTGGAGCTTCTCCAAAGTCTGGGGCAAAGTGTGTGTGGCGCCTTCAGCTGTTCGCTCTCGGCTCTTCCTGCTGCATCGCACAGCACTGCACTGCACAAAGGGGAAGGGCAGGAGCGCTCTCTCCTCCTGATTTTCTTGCCTGCTGTTTGCTTGATTGCTGTTTGCAGCGGGCAGAAGCAGGAAAAGAAAGACGACGCTCCCACGGCCGCTTGCTCTGCGATGGACGTCTGCCAACGGCCATCTGCCAGGGCAGCTTTTGGATCTGCGCTCAGAAGGGCAGGCTGTAACCAGCCTCTGGCAGCTCTCCGTTGGGAAGAAGGCCCATTACCGCTGCCGATCCAGGTAAACAAGCCTGGCAAGGGAGTTACCATTGCCCCAAGCCGATTTCTTGTGTTACAATGCCAGACGCGAGCCTTTAAAGCAGTGCGACGAACACGCCGGTCGCATCCGTGGCGAGGGCGCTGAGCCTCGGCGGGGCGAGCAGGAGAGCGCCGGGGAAGAGCAGCGCCCTGGGCTGGAGCGCCGCGGCTGCGGGGCGCGCTAGCACAGGCTGCGGCCGGGCGAGGCGGGCCGGGGTAGCGGCGGGGCAGAGCGCGGGCGCCGGGCGGCGAGGCGTCGGGGCGCGGGGCCGCTGCGCGGAGCCGAGAGCGCGACAGGCGCGGCGGGGGCGAGGGTGCGGGGGCAGCCGGCGCTGTGGGCGCTGCAGCCCCGGGCAGGCTCGCAGCCTCGGCGGGGCTCGGGGGCGCTTCCCGCCGCGAGGGCGGCTCCCGGCGCGGAGCGCGGCTGCCGGCGGCGCTGGGGGTCGCGGCGGGTCGCGGCGGGTCGCGGCGGGTGGGCGCTGCGGGCGGGGGTGGGCGCCGGGGGAGCCGGGGGCTGGCGCGGCTCGGCTCCGCTCGGCGCGGCTCGGCTCCGCTCGGCTCGGCGCGGCGCGGCTCGGCTCGGCTCGGCTCGGCTCGGCGCGGCTCGGCGCGGCTCGGCGCGGCTCGGCTCGGCTCGGCGCGGCTCGGCTCGGCTCGGCGCGGCCGCCCGGGCGGAGAGCTGTGCCGGGAGAGCCGTGCCCGGCGGCGGAGCGGCTGCCGGGGGCGCTGGCGGGCCGAGAAGGGGGCCGGGGCCGAGGCGAGGGGCCGAGAGAGCGCGAGCGCCGCTTGCCGCCGAGCGGGCGGAGGAGAGCTGCTGGGGGGGGGGGGCGGGCAGCAGGCAGCGCTGCGGGCTGAGACGTGCCCGGGCGCGGGGCGCCCCGAGCACAGCAAAGTGCCGCTGCCTGGGGAAGAGTTTTCCTCCCCGACGCTTGCTGCAGGCTTGTTTTCCTTCTCTGAGAATCCCTGGGGGCGCGAGCAGGTCCGGAGAAGAATGACCTCTGCGCTGCCTTGCAACGTTGCCTAATAGACAGCAGCATAGGCAGCAGCACAGGCGACACCAGAAAAACCGCCTGTCACCGTTTGGGCAAAGATGGTCGAGTTTTCCATTGCTTTCTTTTGAGAGAGGCACTGAGATTACTTGGAAGACGTCCAGATGTGTGTAGGTCAAAGGCACTGAGGACCATTGGTCTCCTAAAAATGCCAGGCACGAGACTTTCAGGCAATGCACATGCGAAAGGAAGGCTGAACGCCTCGATCTCAACAGATCATGTATGTATACGCAATAGGTTTGGAACACCAACAGCAACAAACAGCCATATAAAAGGATTTATATGAGCTTTATTGGTATAGCCTCGCTATATTTGGATATATATACAAACAGATGTCTTTATATTATAACTACAGGCTCTCTTCACTGAATTGTGCACTGAGGACTAAACAGCAAATAATGAAAAAGAATGGCAGAGTAGAAGCATGCTTCCTGTTACTGAGCACGGGAGAAGTTTTCAATTTCTTCCTTCATTTCCTAAAAAAAGATAAAAAAAAGATAAAAAAGGAATAATAATTGCCAACTAAACACAGGCAAACTTGCTATAAGCTGGAATAGAAATGTAAAATCCTGTAGCTAGCTGCTTTGTATGAAATGAAAGTCTGTGTAGATGCCTTCCAGGTGGAAGTCAGCAACTCGTATGTAACACAGACTGCTAAGCAGGAAAGAGAGGAATAGCGAATAAGCAGGATATCCACAGTGCGCAAGGAAGAAGTGCAGAACAGTGACAGGAAGTGCTGTGTAAGCAAAGTACCTCTATCAACTGCGTTTTGTCATCGTCTTGCCGATGGCGGAAAACACACTGGCTGAGCACCAGGTGTAGTTTTTCGAGGTGGCGGATGTTGCAGCCCTTTGTTGCGTCGCCAACGACATTCAGCAGTTGCTGAAGAAAAAAGGGAGACAGTACAAGTTTACGTTAACACGTGATCATTTGAATAGGCTCTCGATGTGTTCAGACACAAAAGAAAATGGTCCCACACAACTCGCATCCTCCTTCCTTGTATGGCTAAATAAAAAAGGAGTGAAACGCCCAAGAACAGACTAAATATCGCAGCAGATTTCCATGGAGGAAATGAGCTCCTGTGTCCGACTTGCGAGAAAAAGCAAGGCTCCAGTTTCAGCTAGCATTGTGCTGCTCCTCAGGCTATCAGTCACCTCCACGATCCTAACTGCAAGTGAACTTCTCTGAGAACAGCGGGAACTGCCATGGCCCGTTTCGTAGTAAAGGACAGCGGCTGCCACAGCAAAGCCCCTCTTGCCTTGCATGAGCTTCTGTGGCTGCAGCGCAGGGCCCTGCGAAATGCATCTTTTGAAGAGAGGCCACAGAGCCTCTAGAAAGAGGGCTGCCAGCTGGCAGTGGGAGCCTCCTCAGGTGCTTCTGTCTCCCCGTTAGCTGAATGTTGCCCATGCCTGCAGCTCTGCTGGCAGAACGGATAGCTCAAGGGTCGTCAGCAGAGCGGGAAGCAAAGGTGGATCAGTGAGCTCCAGCCTACCCTGAGAGAGAGGCTGGTTTCCTTCTCAGCAGGGGGTGAGCGTTTCCTCCTCTTCTCTGCTAGGCTCTCTGAGGGAGATGCGTTCCTCCTTCGCTTTTGTCTGCAGGCAGCTGCACGGAGATAGGAGAAAAAGCAAGCCAAAGCATTAGCTAAGCAGTTCTGTCTGCAAACTCTAGCACCGTCGTCTTACTCGGTGCACAAGGGAAATGGTGAGAGGGACTGAAGTACCATTGTGCTGGCTCACTACATGCATGTGTTGAGGGAGAGAGGGCAGCAAGTGAAGGGGATTCAATTGTTATTAGAATTAAAAAGTGCAAGAACTGGTTAGATTATATCATGCATAAAAGAATGCCCTTGACGATTTTGTGCACAGAGCAGACTGTAGACCGAAGGCATGAGCACAAAGCAAGGTCATAAGCTCAGGTGGCTTCGTCTCTCATCACAGGAAGTAAAAGAGGTGAGAAGCAAAAAGTCTTTGGAGACAAGCTCTCCTTCCCCTGTGTTCCAAAAGCAGAGGTTGCCTAAGCCTCACAGACAGACGGCAATCACTTGGTGTGGGGGTGGCGGGCAGGAAGGCAAGAGGGAGAGGAAGAGAAAAAGGAAGCAAAAGCAAAGGAAAAATCCTCACTGTTTCCTATTACCATAAGAACTTGTGCAGTGTTCAGCAACTGCTCTAAACAACATGTTACATTTGAGGAGCTAGCCGTTGCGGGGCCATCGAGGCCAGTGTTTTACAGTGTGAGCCAAGCTCTGTGGCTGGGCTTTATCTCATAAGCACGTTGAGTGACTGTCCTGGGGACTGACCTCACATGCTGCACCTAATTTGGAAATGGAATGCTTTTGGCATAAAGCCACCGGCATCACCAAAACCAGGTATGCCATGACAAGAGGGAAGATATCAATGTCATTGGCACCTTATCCAAAAAAGGAAAAAAGAAAAAAAGAAAAAAGGAAGAAAGGACTTGCCAGTAGAGAGGGGTGTACTGGACTCTGCAGGCACCGCTGGCCGTGTCTCATCCCCTTGCTCCTCGAGCTGCCTGTCTTCCTCCTCTGTCAGCAGTCGAGGCTCAGGTGGTGATGCCGCAGGCAGGAGGACTTCCCGTGCCTGACAAGCTTCAGTCAACCAGAAAAGGTTAGCCAAGTGATGATACTCGGACACAAGCAGAGTAAACCTTCGTGCCAGGAAATCTATTACCAAAGCAAATGCCGAGTGGCTGCTAAGCTAGAGATAGCAACGCTGTGTTTGTAGAATAGCCTCACCTGCTTTCTTTTGTGGTGCAGCAGGCTTAGCAGCTTGCTGGACAAGCAAGTCCTCGAAAAACTTTCTCCCTTCCTCCTCGCTAGGTGACTGGACACTGAAAACTTCTCCGTAAAGCTCAGAAAATAAAGCTCGTACCTGAGGTGGGAGGAGAAAAGACAGCGCAGCCGTAAGCCCCCCGCAAATTTGTGTTCTGCTCCACAAAGATGAATGCCTTTTCCAGTGAAGCTGAGGAATGCTTTGAATAAGGGAGAGACTAGAACAAGTTTGCTTCTTGGCCTTAAAGGCGAGATTGTAGTGGGTCGGCAGGGCAACTTAGGGCATCTTGTTTAAGGAACACCTCTAGGATTAAAGCTCTGTGAAGCGACCCGAGGTTCCAGTGCTCCAAGGGAGGACACTGAGCATCTCCTAGGTTGCCTGTTTTGGATTTACTTGCCTTGCTGCCCTTCAGGTTGAAGCCTTGTGGCAACTGCAGAGGGAAGAGATGCCAGCAGGGTGCCCTAGTAATGCCGGTGTTGAATGGCTTAGGAGAGCACAGTATTTCGGTGCTTAATGGAGTGATAAATTAACGTGAGACTGAAAGAAGCCGGGAAGGCAGTGAGAGAAATACCTCTGCCGGGAGATCTGCATGGCAAACATCCGACGTAGCGAGCAACAGCACTGGAGCATATGCTGGAACGCCCTCTAGCAATGTTGTGAGCGTAGCTCTCAAGGTGAGTCCAGCAGCCTCCCACCAGGCATGGATACGTGGAATATAAAGGATGCTCGGTGCTGTCCTCTGGGCTTCTCGGATCAACTGGTCAAAAGGAAGTTTGGAGAAGACTGTTGAAGCGGGCAGCAGAGGCTGCTGCTGAACAGCAATGTGTCAATCAAAATTGCCTGCAAAACGGGAGTGCACAAAGTGTCCAAACAAGCCACCAAGAATAAGGTAACGTTGCTGCTTGGAGCCAGTTCCTTCAGCCTCTCCACAGCGAGAGGCAGGCCTGAATCTCCGCCTGATTTCCAAACTGCTTAGATGTCAGGTAACTCGCCCAGAGCCTCACGCCCGGTGCGAGTGGTAGTGTGCTTGAAAAAACAGGCCCAGGCCTTCAGCAGGGTCCACATCAGCCTGGGGCCACTGCTACACCGCTCGAATGCAACAAGCGTGTTCTTGCCTCTTCCCTGCGGTATGATGAGAGAAGAGAAACCCTTTTCTTCCCCCCTCCCAAGCCTGGGTTGCATTTCAGCGTTATAAAGAGGGAGGCTAGAGAAAGGGCAGGACGTGCAGTCAGGCTGAGGCAGAGGCGCCTCCTGGGAGCTACAGAGCCTGAAGAGGCAAGGGAAACAGCTCTGGAGAGCCCGCTGTCATGAGCAGCAGCTCTTGCCATGCAGAGGGCTTTATCAAGAGCATCTTGGAGCTCCCTGAGCTGCTAGCAACATCCTTACTGTTTAGCTGGGAATGGAAAAGATGCTCATGCACAACGTCCTTCTTCTCCATTGTTCAGCGTACAAGAAAAGTGTTCTTTCAGCGCGAAATAACCACCACAGGAAGCAGAGGAAAGCCAGGCCACCACCATTAACCGCGGGAGGTCTGCCTGCTTCCCCTGAGTCTATTCATCCCGTGAGATTGCAGAGAGAAGAGGTACCTGTGCGCATCTTTCTTCGGGTGAGGTGCTGCTAGCAAAGAGAGCCGGCAGGTCCAGCACGTGAACCGCAAACCTCTCCAGCGCGTGTATTAGTGCAGGCGCCAAGTGGGAACTTTGCCCGTACCCGGGCTCTCCAGCGATTAAGAACCTGGGCCTGTGACATGCTGGCTGGCAACAAGCATTGCTAGGAGCGTAACTGCAAAACAAGAAGTTTGCAAAGGAAGTGATCGATCGAGACACAGATGTTAAAAGTATCTTTCTTTGTCCAGCACACACTGGTCTGGATCTCTTCCCCCCGGCCGTGAGGCTCTCATGTTCATTATGTCTTGACTGAGCAGCCTTGAGGCCTCTGCCTTGGTCAAGTTTAGGTGCAGGGGGTCCACTGGAAATGGAGAAGGTGGTCAGGAAGGAGCAGAAGAACCTTGTGGGAAAAGAAATGCCGTGGGCTCTGAAAGGCCTTAGCTGTATCTAACAAAGTGCAAAACATTCCTGTGAGTCCATAGAACTGGAGGATATTTATCAGATTCCTTCATTCAGATGGTTTCATCTTTCCTTGTGTGCTGTCTCCTAGATTGCAAATACAACTTTCTCATGGTTTTTGCTCTGTTATCATGGAATACATCTGTGAATAGCACCTTTTTTTTTCTTTTCTTTTTTTTTTTTTTTGGCCATCCCAGTACTGCAGGACCTTTTCTGGCTCAGGCCAAGGAGCCTAGAGACTGGACCAAGTTCTGTGGGTCAGAAGCCTTCCTGAGCAGCACGGTAAGAGAGAGTGAGAAAAATTACTGATGCAGCTGGGACCCCATAAGCTAACTTCTCCACTGTGGGATTGAATTACTTTCACATTGCAATGTCAAAATATGAATGTAAGCATAGTGGCTTAAAGATCGCAAATGAAGCCTTTTTTGCAGGGTTTTTATTATGCTCTTTTAGCTGGCCATTCCTCAGTTTTCTTGAGTCACTCCTGCATTCCCAATCTGGGAAGCTAGGTGACTCCACAAACCCACGTTGCATTTTTTTAGCTAAGAGGAGAGACAACACATTTCTTTGGCCTTGAATCCTTGAAGAACAGCATGCATGAAATCAGCATGCCCTAATTGTCTGTGGATGTCTTTGGTGGAGGAAAAGGAGGCTGGCTCCTTCCGGATGATCGGCTGGAGCTACTTGCTTTCCTACAACTGTAGCACCTAGTTATATCTCCGTGCTTCCTGCTTGCAGTTTTTGATACCAAAGCACCCTGGACTAACTCTTCTGTCCTCCCTCATCTAACGCCCCTCCCACTTGCAACGGCCACGACAGCTTGGAAAGCCCCAGCAATCAGAAGAATTCAATGAAAGGACACGGCCAGTTACCTGTTACAGTTAAGGAAGGTTTGCTTTTGCCGGCCAGGCCTTGGAGGAAACGGCTCATCTTCAGGACCAGAAGGTGACTCCTCATCACTGTCCATGCAGTCATTTTCTAAGAAATGAGTGGTACCATGAGAAGGCAAAAGAAGCTTGTTAACTTTCCCGAAGAGTCTGCAACCTTCTCTTGCGCTAAGACAGCTTCTGAATGTGAGCTGAAACCCGGGACCTTGTATTTCTTCGTCTGAGGGGCATACGCTGAATGCCATTTTCCAAAGCCTTCAGTCTCTACAGAGCTCTCCTAAGTGTCTGGATTTGCGCAAGCTATGTTTTGCTAGTGGTGAAAGCTCCTTTTCTCCTTGCAAATGGGAAAGATGATGCTGACAGCCTTCAGAAACTGGATGCTCGAGTGGAGAACATAGAGTTCTGTACTGTGAAGTGGGAGGAGTTCCCAGCTCTGCCCTCTCTACCATTCAGTTTCACCTCATCCTGACTGAAAGGTTTGTTTCTGTTGCTTGCGCAAACTAGCAGTGTTTGCTTTGGGAGAGTTTTACGGCGGTGAAGGCAGTGAAGCCCTACCTGGCTGTTGGTCCTGCTGGAGTGCAAGTGCTGCATGGGGAAATACCCTCTGCACGCCTTTTAGGAGTCTCTGTAGCGTGTTCTGAAGCAGTGGCTTGGAAAGGGGTGGCAGTGGTTGTCCAGGGGAAGCCACAGCCCTCTGTGAAGCTGGTGCAGTCTTCTGCATAGCCACAAGAAAATCTGTTGCTGTGATTTCAATGGCAGCAACATCAATGTGCAGCTTGTGACTGCTTGTGTAGATCTGCGGATAGTGTCGATGCAAAGCACAGAGGGCAGCTTCAGCGCAGAGGGCTTGAATATCGGCCCCGCAGTATCCTGAGCAACAAGAGCAGAATCCAAAGGGATGTCAGTCTCAGGCAGCAGAAGGGAGTCAAGGACAGGCTTTGCAAAGGGACACTCTCAAAGTCTTTGCATGTGGCCCAAAGGGGAAGAGTTTCATGGGCAATGGCAAAAGAGTTCCTGCACTGCAGAGCAGTGCCCTGATGCGGAGCTTGCGTTACGGGAGGCCCAGCGCCCTACAGCCTGTGCTTCGGAAGTAGGCCTCTGAGCCAACCTTAGCTCCTGAGGAAGACGCCCCCCAGAGCCTTCCATGTTCTCAGAGGCAAGGGAAGGCAAGGAGACAGAAGCAGCTTGGGTACTGCCTGGCACAAGCTCAGACGCTGTCAGGAGCCAGGCGCAGGCAGGAACTCGGTGCGTTTTTTCATCTTACCGACGCATTTTTCAGCAAGCTCCTCAAGCAATGCGTCCAGGGGCTTAGGGCTCCAGTCTCTGGTGTGGATCTTGAAAATCTCTTTTCGAGCCTACAAACCAGGTGGTCACACTGTGGTTTGTCTTAAGCCTCTTTCTCAAAAAGAAAATAAGCAATGCGCAGTCCCCCTCCCCCCGTCACATTCCCGTAATTGCTTGTCTTCCTCTGCTAAAATTAAGAAATGTTTACATTCTAGTAACACACTGCCTGCTTTTCAAAGCTCAGTACTTTTCAAGTAGATAGGAAGAGTAAGTAGAGTAGCAGGAGCAAGAATTCTGACTCCAGCTGCTATCCTTGAACGAGCAAATGTCAAGCTGTGCCTATGTTCATCGCTGCTCTTTGCCAGAGCTTCAGTGAAGTGTTTCCTGTTTCTGTCCAGTATAGTGTGTTGTGCATTTTTACTGGCCTTCAATCCAATAACCTTTTTCTCCTTTTCCCCACAAAATGTGAACTAAAGACAAAAGAATCTGGGGTAGCCAGAAAAAAAAAAGAAAAAAGAAAAAGAAAAAGAGCCCGAGCTCCCTGCTAATACCAGTAACAATGTCAGCTCCCTAAATGCTTTTGGGCGGCTCCGAGGATTCCCAGCCCAGCCACGCTCAAGCCCAAGTCTTCCCCCGAGGCTTTCCCAACTGGAGAACTGAGAACAAGGCGGCAACCTCAGAAGGCAAGAGCCTAGGTGGACTCACTAACTAAGCAAAGAGCAAGCCCTTGGGCAAGGAAGAATATCCATGTGCTCCAGCCGGAGTGAAACTCCTGTTTGCAGCCTTCCTGCCAGTTCTGTGTGGGGAACCGGGAGGTGTGGAGCACGTATGCCACTTGTTTCCTTGCTCGCTCTCGGAGATGCTGTGGGGCAAGCCGGTTTTCTTGTCAAGCAAGGCTTTGTGCCAGTAGCAGGAAGGTTGACGAAACAGCCTTACCTCTTTGTTTGGCAAGGTGAAAAGGAACTCCCTGTCAAAGCGTCCAGGCCTTCGTAAAGCAGGATCCAGGGAGTCTGGCCTGTTGGTGGCTCCAATGACCACGATCTCTCCTCTGCTGTCTAAGCCATCCATAAGCGCCAGGAGCGTTGTGACAATAGAACTACCAAAAAAATGTTGTTTGGATTCCCTGGGTTAGTAGCTGTTGTTACCTTTGGCACGACTTTCTCCAAAGTCACGTCGCTCAGAAAGGATAAGCTTTTCTGGATGAGCTGTTGTTAGCGAAAGGACTCATGGTAAGACAGAAAAACCGAGGCAAGGTCTCGAGAGAGACCTTGTCTGGACACCAAGCTTAGTGACCTGATTTCAACTCCTGCCTTTAAACTGCTACGAAGCTCTGTGTCATTGTACTCGAGGAGTTCAGAGTGTGGGTGTGCGTGTGCGTCCTATAAAGGGAAGCAGGTGGGTCTTCTTTTCCTAGAGATGAAGCAGATGACATGGAAATGGAAGCGAAAGGAAGTACCTGTGAATCTGGTCTTGGCGACTGGAGCGCACAGGAGCGAGACCGTCGATCTCATCGAAGAAAATAATCGAAGGCCGCATCTCATAGGCCTGGAAGGGAAGTACAGATGCAGGCATACTGACGTATGTGAAACCGAGCACCACGCAGCGAGAACATGCAGGATAAACATTATGGCTGCAAAGGCACTGGCACTGTGCTGGACCCAACATCTGCAAGATTTCCAGCCCCTCAGGCAAAGCAGCACGGCACGGGAAAAGGAAACACTGATGTTCCCTTTTCAACAGGAGACACTGCCAAACTGCCCAAGAGGCCAAGTCCTCCTGCAAGACGTCCACCCCGGAAAAGTAGAGGTCCAACTCTGACCCAGCCTACTGCGCATTTCCTCCTTACCTGCTGAAATAATGCGCGCAGCTGTCGCTCGGATTCTCCCACCCACTGGCTGAGGCAGTCGGCACCTTTTCTCATGAAGAACGCTATTCTCTTGTCTCCCTGCCTACATTCATTTGCGAGCGCTCGAGCCACCAGTGTCTTTCCAGTGCCTGGTGGGCCATAGAACAGACAGCCTCTGCAACATGAAAAAAAGAGATTTACGTAGCTACAACAAAAACATGGAAAAGTGCCCATGACAGCCCCTGTTGTGAAAGCAAAGCGGCCTTCCCTCCTAACCAAAACACTTCCCGTCTTAGACAGATTTGAGAGCAAAGCCTGTCTTTCTCCCTGCCACAGTTGGAGTCTCTTGGACTGTGCCTCCCAGAATTTGTTGGAAGCACTGGGGAGGAAGCCTTAAGCTGGGAGGCCAAAAAAGGTCTTCTGTGTTTCCACACCCTACTTAGAACATCAGCCAGAAAAGGGAATTCCTGTGAACAAAGCAGCAAAGCATCTGAAGATTTGCACACTTTTAAAGGTATGGAAAGGGAAGGATTTCAAGTCATATTTCAACATCGAGTGAGTCAAGCTTTGTTGGCCAAGAATATATAAAGCTAAGCATTACGTCTTGAGATATTGCCCCTACAAAAAAAAAAAAGAAAAAAAAAAAGGAGAATACTTTTCATGTTGAAAAGCATATTGCAGCAGTTAGCTCTGTAGTTCGAATGCACTGCCCGTTACCTGGGGGGTCGGATTTGGAATCTCTCAAAGAATTCTGGGTAAAGCAGTGGGAACAGGACCATCTCCTTTAAGGCTGAAATGTGGTGAGAGAGACCACCCACACCATCAAAGCATACCTAAAGAGATATGCAACAGAAGACATGTCAGAGGTCAGAGAAAGCTGCCACCTGGAAAAAAAAGGCTTCCTCCAAATTTTTCCTATGCCAGCACAAAGGAAAGGCTCAGGACGATCTTGAAGTTCCCTGAGAGGAAAGTGTAAAGCCCGGGAGCTGTCGGCAGCACAGTAGGGAAGGTTTTCATGACCCCTGGAAAAGTCCCCACTGACACAATGAGTTACCACTGCTTACCGAACTCTGGATTTGCACTGGATCAGCTTCCGGCAGGGTGGTTCCAGTTTTCCTTCCATCCACGTGCTTTCCCTTGAATTCGTCTTTCCCAGAGCTTTGGGGAAGACACCAGATGTGAATGGAGGAGAAAGGGAAAGGGGCTTTCTAACTGAACATGCAGTTAGCGGGATTGCTGTGGTTTTCATGTTGGCAAGCAAGTGCAGAAGCGCTTATACACTGGCATAAACTTCCCAAACCATGAAATATTCCCTAGACTTGATTGGCGTTCACTATGCAAGCGTGAAGAAAGGCAGGTGGGCATTTTTATACTGCACGATGAAATCGTCTAATGACAATTTGTGGAAGGGGATTCTGGCTTCAAGTGCAGAACAGAAGAATTGCAGATCCCCAATCTCAGCCAGGACAATCCGCAATCATCTCATCGCTGACCCCCAAATCCTGCCTTTTTAAAAGCCGTGGGCTAATGAAAGTTATCTTCTCTCCCAAAGGAAAAGCCTTGCTTCCTCTAGACCCTCCAGCTGTCCCAGCTACAATGCTGCTCTTTTCCCATCACGGCCATCAATCGGAAAATCTTTTCAAGCATTACTGAGTGATGGGAGTGGCAGCACTCTGGATCCCTGAGAACTATCACTATCCGTACACCAACCTGTTTGTTCTTCTGCAGCATGGGCTTTGCGACGGAGCAGCCCTTTGCCTGTCAGGAGAAGATGGCCCTGAAGAAATGAAAAGCAGCAGTGAGCATGCACACTGGCCAAGAACTGCACTGTGCGCAGGATACAGGCATCTCGATCCCAAAGGGAGAGTTTTATCTGCAGAATGAAGGCAAGGAATTTAAATGAAAGGTGGGGGGGGGGGAGGTATATGTCTTTTCATTTAGCAGCCTCTAGCCCACTATCCACAAGAAATCAGCTCTTCCGAGGAACTGTGCATAGAACCTACTTTCCAGTGGATCCTGGAAGTACATGATGGTCTTCCTGGGTCGAAGGTTATACTCCTTGCAGGGATCTTTGCCATCTTCCCCTTCTCGGCCTTCACCTTCTTGTGTTGCCCCTATGATTATAGAACCTAGAGAGAACTTCTTATTGGTCTGTGCACGTATAGCTTTTCATTCAACAACGTGTATGCCACTTCTGCACAAGAAATTAGCCCTTCAGAGAGGCTCTGCATATAGCCTACCTTCCAGTGGGGCTTGAGTGTCTTCAGCAGTTTGCCTAAGGTTAGATGGCTTTGGAGTATCTTCGGCGTCATCCTCTTCCTGCTCTTCATCGTCCTCTGAGGACCCTGTCATTACAGTACCAAGTCATCATTTCTTGTTTGTCTCTGCGCATGCACATTTTCATTCAAGAACTTATAGCTCCCACCCTTAAGCACAAGGAATCAGCCCTTCTGACAAACTGTGTGCGTAACCCACATTCCAAAGGCTCTTGATACTGGACAACAGTATTCCTGCGCCGAAGGTTATACTCCTTGCGAGCATCTTGGCCATCTTCCCCTTCTTGGTGTCCACCGGCCTTTGATGGCCCTACAATTACAGAACCTAGACATAGTTTCTGATTGCGCTGTGCGTAGCTACATTTTCATTTAACATCTTCTATCCCCCTTATACAGGAGAGATTAGCCCTTCCGAGAAGCTGTGCCTATAACCTACTTTCCAGTGGAGCTTGATAGCATACAACAGGCTTCCTTTCTCTCACGCTATAGCGTGCCTATAGGGAGCAAAGATACAGGTTCTTTTAGACTGTGGTACACTTTGGAGGAAGTTCTTCTCAGCTTAGCGAAAAGTGCACTGGCATCACTGTGCTGTGTGAAATCCATTACTTACCGAAAAGGAGTAAGGTAAAGTCATTTTGACTTCTGCAAGGACTCGCTCAGTCTGCCTGAGGTCCATTCTTCCTCAGAACCTGAACTCAAAGAGCATATGAACCACAAATGAACTTTTGTAAGCACGGAAGTAAAGCTCTTTACTTTTGCAGAAGTTTCTCAGGCAAAGAAAATTGCTGAAGAGGACAAGGTAAATCTCTTGTGAGTGAAGCAAGCGTTTGGTTCACAAGAGAATATGTAAATTACTGAGCCGACAGACATGAGGGGCAGAAGTTGGAAGGTCTAGTTGGAAAGATGATCCAAAACCGAAAACAGCAGCAACAGGGAAATACACAGGAGCTGTCTGCAAATTCTTCAGACATGAAGCACCTGTACAAGTCCTCCTCTCATGCACCTTCCCAGTGCTCAAAGACTCCAGTAGCCATGACTGTCCACCTCCAAAACACTCCTGTCAAACCAGGTTGGCTCCGCAGTGCCAAGGACCACAGGTGTGACAGCGGCAAAGGAGGAAAGAGTTATTGGAGCGAGGACCAAAGGTCCTATGGCCGCAGCTGACAAGGGACTAGTAACACGGGGGTGGACGCGCTGCCGGGGAGCAAAGATTCTAAACGTGCAAGTTCTGCAGCCCTGACAGCGCCATATTATGGAGGGCTCCCGCAGGCAGCAATTCCCAGCAGCACTGAGGACTTCCCTAGGGGCACAGAGGGAATTCCCAGCCTACCGACTTAGTCCAAAGAGCTCTTGTGGCCAGGGAGAAACGCTCCTCTCCAACAACCTCCTGGGAAGGTCACCAAACAGCGTCTCGCGCTGTCCCACCGCCTCCTCTCGCCTTCTCCTGCTCGCTGCACAGCAGCTGCTCCAGAGCAGAGCAGGGCAGGGCAGAGTCGTGGCGAGAGCAGCCCCAAGCACCTGGGCTCAGCTCAGGCTCCCAGGGCCATATGGGGAGGGCGCAGCTGTTGCTGCGATGCACTGCGTGATGCCCCAGGCCATGTCACAGAGGGGCTGCAGGGTCCCCTTGACCCCCCAGGTGCTGCCAAGGTGGGCCCTGCAAGGGCAAGGGGAGCCGCCTGGGGCACTTTAGGGAGCTGCCCGCACCTCACTGCCCACTCCCCAAGGACAAGAGGGGGCACGGGGAGCCACAGGAGGGGTCCCCCAGGCTGGGGCTCACCTCAGGCATGCCACTCCCGCAGTGTCCCCAGATCAGGGTTGCAGGGCTACAACTGCTGGCAGGGAGAGGCTCTGCTCAGGAAGGAAGGCCTAAATGAGCAAGTGAATGAATAAAGAGGAAGACTGTAACTGCACTCTCTCAGCCTCTGGGGAGGAAGGGCCAACTCCTAGCTGTTGCTTCCCTAGGCCACAGGCATGGAGATGGCATGGCCTAGCGAAGGAGCAGAGGGGTTTGCTCTCTCACCCTGAAAACTGTGTTAAGGCAAATCCACCATGAATGCCTCCAAATGGTGTCAAAGCCTGGGGGGGGGGGGGGGAAAGGCTTATCAGAAAGGTCATTTCTTTCCCTCGGCACTAAATTCTCTCTGCGTTAGAGACGACGTCTGGGAATCCTGGTCTTGGGGTGGGTTCTAATTGGGGGGGTTTTGAAGATGTGATCCTAACAGGGCAAAACAAAAAGAAGGGTGGCGCCAGGTGGAGATTATCACTGGAGCCCCAAAAGCCCATTTCCATTCTAAAGTCACTCGTTTTGCAGAAGAAAAATGTGATCCTCTGATGGAGCCTGCAACACTCGCAGTGCCATCACACTGCTTGGGTTCCCAGTGGAGGAGACTGAGAGCAGCTTCCCATCTACAGCGTGACAGCGCAGTATCACACACCCCAACGAGGCACGGGAATAATGCCTGCACGCAGTACATTCTGGTGACCCTCTCTGGTTACTTCTCAGTCTGCCCTGAGGGTGGTCTGAGGAGCGGCCGGCCCTCTGGCCTCTTCGGAAGGAAACGATGCCTGAGGTCTTTGCTTTCTCACCTGCTTGGTAAGCACTGCAGGCTGAGAGACCCCTTGCAGAAGCAGAACAGATAGCTGAGATGGCTGCATGGAAAGCAGAGTGGCTTTACACCGAGTGCCCGAAAGGCATCCCTGCACATTATTTTCCGCCCTGCAAATCTGAGGGAGCCTCAAAGGAAGCAACGGAGTGAGCGAGACAGTGGGAGCAGAGCTGAGTTCCTACTGACCCCCGCGCCCCAACTCTGCAGCTGCAGAGGTCTGTGGAAGGGGCACGGTGCCTTCGGCAGCAGCACTGCCTGCAGAAGAGAGAAGCTGTAGAGGGGAAGTGAGTGTGAGTGGGGGAAAGGGAGGGGATGCGAGCGCGCCGGGAGGTGAATGGAGGGGATGGGAGCACCGAGGGAAGGGGATGGAGGGGCTGAGGGTGCGCGTGGCGAGCAACGGAGGGGATCAGAGGAAGCCTTGGGGGAAATGGAAGGGAGGAGAGTGCTGCGGGCGGGGAAAGCAGGGGGCTCAGGTGCTCACGGAGGGAAACGGAAGGAACCTGAGGATGCAGGGAGAGGACTGGAGGAGACTTTAGCAGGTGTGAGGGGACCAGAGCATCAGAGCATGCATGGAGAAGGGATCTAAGGTCGCACAAAGGAGCCTGGAGCGTGCCAAGGAGGCAATCGAGGAGGTTGCAAGGCACACGACTGCACGCCCCCGGAAAGCAGACAGCGACGCACTGGCTGCACAGAGCCCATGGCTTTAAGCTGGCAGGAAGGCAGCGCCCTCAGGCTGCCAGCACCTCGGCTCCGCCACACCAGGGCCGGGCTGGCGGCAGCCACCCTCCCAGCATGCCCTGGGGCATCCCCACGGCCTGCTGGGAGCAGGGCTGCTATGGGGCACCACGGCTCCGCCCGGGGAGACGCGGCCCCTGCCCCCGTGGAGCCCCGGGGCCAGCTCTTTCCCCTGCCCCACAGCCCCAGCCCAGACCTCCTGCCCCATGGCCCCCGCTGCCACTCGCTGCCCCAAGGCCCCAGCTCTGCCCCGGTGCCCCACAGAGCCCAGCACAGAGACCTCCTGCCCCATGGCCCCCGCTGCCACTGACTGCCCCAAGGCCCCAGCTCTGCCCCGGTGCCCCACAGAGCCCAGCACAGAGACCTCCTGCCCCACGGCCCCAGCTCGAACCTCCACAGCAGGGGCCCACAGGGGCAGTGACTGTGGCAGATTTCGAGCACCGGGCGCTCTGGCCTCCGTTGCCGAGACTCTGCCGGGGGATTGCCAGCACGGCCCCCAAGAAAGCAGCGTCCACGTCAGCCCCTGCTGTTCCTCTTTGCAGAGGAGGCAGCACCTTCTGCCTGAAGCACTGGCTGGGGCCCCGGGAGCTGCAGATGCTCTGCGGTGCGAAGGAGGTGCCTGGGCAGGAAGAAGCTGGCGGAGGAGGGATTGTGCCCCAGAAGCAGGAATTCCCTCATCCTCCTCTGGCCCTCCGGCACGTGCGTTGACACTTGCTGGTGAGTCGTGGGGACGTGTCACGTGGCAGGGCTGGACGCCATGGCACAGTGCTCAGGCTTCATGCTTGTCGGGAACGGCAGGCTCCAGCCCGGGGGTGGGAAGTGGAAGGAGAGGCACCCCTCGGTTTTCAGGCATGCCCACATTGCCTGCTGCATTGCCACCGTGGCCCCTGTGAAAAGCCTGTGCAGAGAGTGTGCAGCGTGACATGAGCAAGGGCAGGTTTGCAGGGGGGAGTGGGGCTGAGAGGTGAGCATGCAGACAGCTGGGACCAGATGGCGCCAGTGTGCAGGGGTGCACTTCTGTGTCCTTCAGCCCCCGGTCAAAGTGATGACTTGTGCTCTCCAAAACCAGCAGACTGGCTTTCACCTGGCAGCCTTTACACCCGTTTGAGCACCAGCCAGCACTGTTCCTCTTAGCAGTTCATTGCTCCTGAATAGCAGGCAAGGAGTGTCGTGGGCAAAGGGGGCCGCCCATATGAAATCTGGAGAGCCGCAGTGTTCACAGCAGAGCTTGTCCGTTCATGGCTATCCCCAGAGCTCTGGAGATGCAGGAGCCAAAGGCAGTCCTGGGAGGATGCCTTTTGGCTTAACGAAGCTTTGTGTCAGGCAGCCCCTGCCTCGTTTCATCCTAGCTTTGGATCTCAAAGCAAATAGAAAGCTCGGAAGGAGAGGAGAAGTCTTTTTATGCATGCCATACTGCTGTTGAGATTTGTTTAGGCCTCTTCTTTGCACTGTGCATGCTACTGCATTGTGTAACCCTGCAGACTGGTGCTTCCACCGAGGGTCGTCGGCCTTATAGCTGAGGAGCCGTCACCGTGGGGTTTATGTAGGCAGCAGAGGGGCAAGTGTTTGTCTGGAGAAGGGCTTTGTTCAGCCCTCTCATGCCACACCAGGACTATGTTCCTGGAGTAATGCGATCAAAGCAATCTGATTTTGACTAATAGTGGGATTAATGAGCTTTGTCAGGTCTTGAGCTGTCCAGCTAAGGATGCTCCTTATGACCCCAGGCCAATTACAGACTTAGCTGCTGCCTTCAGCCATGGGGCTGAGAACGAGCCTTTTTTCTTTCATGGCCATTTGTGTTTCAGGCATAGAGACAAGATGCTCTGAGGTAGTTCTGTTGCAAGGGAATAATCCCTCACTGCAGCTCACATTGCAGGTGGGCTCCATCCTCCCTGCTAGGCTTCCTCAGAATGTTCTTTATTCTAAAATTAAATTAAAAATTGGGTTTCTAAGTAATGGCAGCAAAATTGCCAAAACCCCAACAGAGCAGAACCCTGGAAAATTTCAGTGGAGCATAAATGGAGATGGTCACTGAAGGAGTGGGGCAGGGAAGGAAGAACAGCCCCCTCCCCAAAGTGGCACTTGTGTCCTTGTTTTTTGCTGTATCCTTAGCAGCGGGTAGTAAATTCCAGCTCTTCAGGGCTGTCCCTGCACAACTCTGTGGCCTCCTTTGCAAGGCCATGGCTGAAGAAGGTAGAGTCCAGGGGGTGGGGGAACCTGGATGTGTTGGTGGCCGGACAGGCTACAGCCAACACCGAGGGGGTCTGTGAAGTAAGTGCCAAGGTCTGGCTGAGCTCCTGGAGCAAGGGACTCAGCTGAGGAAGACTCCAGGGGCTGTTTGGGGAAAGAATGGTCCCGCTGTGGTGGCCTGGTTAGGTTGTGCGTGAGGACGCTGACTCTGGATGGAGGGAAGGCAGAGGAAGGGAGGAGAGGACTAAAAGGAGACATGGCTCAGCGTAGCAGGAGGAGAAGAAATGAGTAATTGGAGCAAGTGACAGAAGCGAGCGTGAGAAGCGCAGTTCAGGGCACTACCTAGATAAGCTCAAGCAGCTGGAAGTCCAGACTGGCACTCAACCTAGCCTCCACAGGTAACGACACAGACTGTGAATGCTCGTAATGGCAGAACTGAGCTGAGGCCAGGGTTTACCTTGTTTCAAGCAATGACAGGCTGTGAGGCGATCAGAAATTGCAAAAAAGTCATTTGCGCATCCTCTGCAGACATGTCCCTCGTTTGTAGCTGGCTAACTCTGCTCCTAAATTCACTGTTTCCACCATTCTTTTATTTCTCCCTGAAGTCCAGCTGAGCCCCTTCAGTTTTGGGCCATAGCCACCTGCTGCTATTTCAGTCTGCCCTCACCCCCATGCATATCTGAAGACCTCTTTCCCAAAAGCTGTTCCTGTGAGGTAATTACATACTCAGTTATTTCCAGCTGATAAACCTCGTGTGCTTAGAGATGCATGCGATGGACACACATGCGGAATTACCACTACCTTAATAGCCCCGGTATTCCTCCACGCATCCCACAGTGCCTCCATCTTCCCACAGGTCCCCTTCCCGCTTCCAGCACAACATCTCCCAAGGAAAAATCAATCAATCAATCAATCAATCAATCATCTCTGTAAGTGCTCCTATTCTCATGTTTTTAGCACTTCCTTTTAAACCAACTGCCCAGCTAGTCAGCTCGTATAGTTTGACTTTGATCCGTTGTTACATTTGAGATGGAGAAGCACTTCCAGTTTCCAAAGCATTTTTCATACCTACTTTCTTGTCTGGTTTCATTTAATTCAAAACACACTCTGTTATTACATACTATATGACTGTATTGCAATGTCTATGATATACATTCTGAAATATCTAATAATTTCTTTATTGAAATTAAATGATTCAAAATGATCAAAGTGAAGCATTTTGATTTTTCTCAATTGAAATTTAGCATAATTGACCCAGAAGACATTTCAGTGTTTCAACATTGCTCTCTCATGCAAAAGGAAGATTAGAGAAGTAGGAATTCACCATTGAAGAGAAACACTATTTGCCCAAAGATGGGAGATCTTTGGAGAGCAGCCTCCACCAGGAATATCAATGACTCCCCCACTATTTCTGACCTTCCTTCTCTTTCTGCAGGTGTGGGAGTGAGGGCAAATTTAAGATAGCATTTAAAATACCAGCAGGAAATGAGTGGAAATGGAAAATGTCCCACTTCCCTGTAAGATGAGTTTGCAAGAGAGAGATGATGAATTATCTTCTTGAACGGCCTGTCTCCTTCCTTTACTACAAAGGCAGTTTAGACAAGAAGATTAGATTTAGTCACCTAACTTTTAAATAGCTTAACTGCGGGGAGATGAATCCCATCTGCTGTATAGACATGTGGCATGTGCTCAAGATCCATGATGGGTCTGGATCTACTGCACAGCTATGTCCAGGAGATGCATTTCACATTCTCTGAAATATCACACTGAGCTGCACCATGTGCTGTTCTGCCTGTCTTTATGTGCACAGTAAACTATGCACATCCCAAAATCTGGGATGCATGGAGCCTAATCAACATGACATGGAGAAAGCATGTGTGAAATTGCACGTGCATGTGTAAAAAAACAAAAACCAAAAATCCTGCCCTGGAAATCCACCAGCCTTACCCTCCCAAGCCTGCAGTTCTGCGCCATGCCATCACACCGTATTTCCATACCACAGCAATGCAGGAGGCCAGGCTCCATGATTACTCTTTCAAATGCTCATAGGTGTGAAACACTTGGGGAAAACATACAGGAAGACGTCCTTACTGAGCTTTAGCTGTATGCAAGTGACCTACTTAAAGCTAATCAGGCTTCCTCTGTGTTCATCAGAGAGAAAGAAGTTAGCATCTTCACAGAGCGCTTCTTCCTTAGGGTGGGTTGAATCATCTCCAGGAACTGCCTGTCTCTCTCCGTTGAGTACCGAGGGGGTTTAGATGACTAGATTAGATTCAGACAAAGCTTTTACGTGCTTCCTGGTAGATGACATGAGCGTTTTCACCCACAGTCCTCCCTAATTTCTCCCTTTTATCTCTACCGAGAGATCTCAAACCACCCAGGCGCCAGCATGAGGTACTTCAGTAGGATGCCTGAATTTAGGCGAGATGAACTGAATCCTAAGAGTCAGTTAGTCTAACACAAACAGATAATGTAACTCCCTGTATTTCTCTTGTTGGCAGATGTTGAACTTTTGACGTATTTGGTGACATAATTAATACATTCATAATGGATAATTTGCTGAAGGAGCACAGTAACTTAATTACTGCAAGGTGGAAGTTTCACAGTTATTCAATTCACCTCACAGAAGAAAATCCTCTTGTCTTCCCTTTACTCTGCTTCCCAAAATACTTGTGCTGCCTCCCCAGCTATAATACTGGATTGTGTCACTTCCTCCTTTACCTATGGACGTCCCCTTGTATGATTTTTCATAATTAACCTGTGCAGGAGAATTATGACGATTTTCAGAAAAGTTTTTTAAAATGTAGCGCCCTACTATGGCTAAAGAAAAATCCAACAAATAAAATAGCCATCTTCAACTTACCGGAAAACATCAGCACCAGTGTATACACATTTATATACACTCGGGTTTGTGCCTTCGCCATCTGGTGGCAAAGCACGATCATAGCGTGTCCACAGAGCTGAGAAAGTTTTTGGACCCTATCTATTTGTTTGAAAATGGGGATTCTAAATAAGTAAGATGGTTGAGAAAGTTTCCATTTTTCAACGTTTATTGATAATATCATCAGTTATATATATATATACATCATTTGGAGAGCTTCTATTTTGTAAATAGGTGATACTTATTGTTTACTGCTGCTACTTGTTTTAATGTATTATCTTGTATTGTATTGTACTGACCAACATTGCGTTGCATCATATCTGAGTGTTGTGGCACAAAAATATCCGACATGCTCTTTTCAGATAGTTGACTATGCATCTAGTCATAGGCTTGAGCAAAAGGCTGTCCCAGCTTATTCCAGTCATAGGTGGGCACATGGATTTATCTTACCCAAATTTAAACCTCTGCAGCAGATTTGAGTTCATCTGACCTCGTCAATCTAATCTTCCTTTAAAGTTAATAAAGAAAAAAGGGGGGCACTTCTTGAGCACTGTTCATCTTTTCTTAGAAGAGACATCTTCATAGCCCGGGATCCATGAATCTTCTTTGTAAACTCTGAAGAACACGAGATGAAGAGCTTAGGTGAAGGCGATTACTTCTGAGATCATATACCTTATATCATAAACAGCCAAAGCACAGACAGCAAAAACCTCACATCTTGTCCTTCCAGCTGGGGAATCCAAGTCAATGAGTGCAATTATAACTCGGTTATAACTCGGTTTCTCATGTATCCTGAAATATTGGAGCTGAGAAAGATATCTGAGCCATATTACATACTAAGATCAAATTTAAAAAAAATACTTCTCTTTTTCTTTCTTCTAACTCTTACATTGTGTAGGAGGGGATTTACTAGTTGCACTGGATAGTATGAAATTTGCATTTTCCTGGCCTTAGAAATTAGTAGCTGAAAGATCTATTTCCCATCTCTAGTTTCTTTGCTATGAAGGATGGCCATTCATTTTCTTACACCCACTGCTTAATCCTGCCTGCTACAACACTGGATTTCAACACAGGTGGAGTTGCTTGCTTTCTCAACTGGGAAGTAACATCTGGGTTCACTTTGGAAGTTCTTGTATGATCCAAGCATAAGTTGCTATGTAATTGCTTGCAAGCTTTTTTTTTTTTTTTTTCCCCCCCCAATAAGGACTGGATTATTTACCAGATTTGCTTATAGACCCTTGATCTCCAGATGTCTATACACACATATAGAAGCTCCATCGTTAACCAGATAGATAAAAGCCTGTTCTCCTTATTTTTCAGAGTGCTGGGTATTAGCAAGAGTGGAATAAATCCAAATCTTCTCAACATTTTGGAAAGAGACCATCTCTGTTATACAAAACAGAAATAACAGAGATAAAGTCTGTTTCTATTTAAAAGTAGACTGAAATTTAGCAAAACATCATTTCAGGACAATGTGGAACTAGAATGTTACAGTCTAGGAATCCTAGAATAGCCTCATTTTCACACGTGTTCTTTGTGGCTTGTATGTCCAATTTATTGATAGAATTGATACAGCAGCAGCAGATTGTAGTGATGTATTCTTCTGTGCAAACAAATTGCAGCTACTTACCTTTGGTTTAATGAAGGCATGATAAGTGAAAATGGATATGAATTTAACTCTTTTCATAGTCGTGGAGTTTAAGTGCAGCTGACATCTACTCTGGAATATCATTGTAATCCCATGCAGACAAATGCATTTGAAACCTTATTTTCCCCAAAGATGCTGACCATCCATTTCTGTCTTCCCAGGTAACTCTGTATATCCTGCACACCTTCAAAAGTCAGCTCATGAATTCATACGTCCATGTACCTACTAGTCAGACAGTCAGTTTGTTATGAGTGTGAATGGAGCTTGGTTTGGTGCAGGAATGAGCAGAATTAATCAAAGAGTGTTTTCTATCAGACATTTGTCTAGCAGAATGCTATCAAGTTGACTGGAAACAGTTGGAATCCAACCAGTGGACTTTAATATCCTTTTCTGAATTAAACAAATATTAGTATCACAGTTATAAATATGGCAGTGAAGGAATAGTTGGTTTATTTGTAATAAATCTGGAGTAGCTCTACATGCATATGCCTGCTTATGGAATTCATCTCACCTAGAGATATACCTTTAAGCATGCCTTCGTTTCTGTCTTCCATCTTAGTTTCTTCTCAATAGGGAGGGGGAGAAAAAAAAAAGTAACAGGTATTTTTACAGAATGGTTCATGTGAGTATCTTAGACATCTGCTACACGATGAGATGAGTTATGCCATAGAAGTGCCCATTTTTTCCTTCCTTTTCCCTATTCAGGATGTGTAGAATGATAAGCTCAGGAGGCTGCAGCCAGGGCCTGTCCCTCTGGCCCTGAGCCAGGTGGGCAGAGAAGACCTAGAGATGGTAGCCGAGTTCAGCCAAGAGTCCGGATGACCAGGAGAGTTCATGGTGATGAAGCAGGTATGAGGTCAAGCTGAGAAGTCAGCCTGCGGGTCAGAGTCAGGATCAGGCCTGGTGAGGGTAACCAGGGACAGAGACAGTCCAGTGCCTACTGGGCAGGCCCAAAGTGACAAGATAGGTCCAGGGTCAAGCTGGGAAGTCAGTCCACGGGCAGGGTCCAGAGCAATGGAGTCTGCACGCTGAGCTGAGCTGAGCTGAGCTGAGCTGGAGATCAGTGCTCCTCTAGGGCAGCTCAGAGAGAAACTGAAGGCCCAGGGTTGAGCTTAAATGGGGCTCCTGGGCCCATGGGCAGGAGGTGCAAGTGGATGCCTCAGGCGAGGATGATCAGGCCCATTAAGGCCTATTAGTGCCCTCAGACCCTGGAAACAGTAGTAATTGAAATGCTCACTAGCATATGTAATTTTGATTTAAGAATTCAAAGAACTGGGAAATGTTACTACCTCTTTAAGATCTGTCAGAGACTATTTCTTCTGTTTCCAGTCTCATTTAGCCTACTTGCCACTAACAGCTCTTGAACATTGATACCTATGTATTTCCCATTATTAGACTGTGACTTGGTGGCATTCATAGTGCTCCAGCTTCACACTGGAACAATCTAGGTAGATAATGTATGTTACAGCTGGTTTGGGATAACACAGACAAGTGATTACATTTCAGAATGGCACGTTGGATGAAATCAGTATTGTCCTCGTTGACCAAAGGAAGTAAGCTGTTCACCGCTAGCGGGAGCATATGATCATGATCGGTTTTTGCCAGTTGTTCTCCGGAGCGTATCAAGACAAGATTGCTTACCTAATGTGAACAAATATCTGAGCAAAACGGCAGGAGAAAATTACACCACAGTAGCTGAGTTCCTCCTCCTAGATCTAATCAACAAGGCAGAAGCACAGCCCACTCTCGTTGTAATGCTTTTAGTTATTTACCTGATGACTGTAGTTGGAAGTCTGGGCTTGACCGCATTAATAAGGATTGTCTCCCCAAACCACCCTCCCAAATAGCTTTTCCTTAGCCATTTGGCAGTCTTAGAGCTCTGCTGCTCAGGCATCACCCCCAGGACGGTGGCCAGTCTCTTAGCAGAGAGCAAAGCTGTCTCGTTTGGTGGCTGTGCTGCCCAGATGTACTGTTTCTCTACATTTTGCACCAACGAATGTTTCATTCTGGCTGTGATGGCATATGACCAGCTGCAAACCACTGCTATACAAAGCTGTCATGTCATGAAGCCTCAGCATCCAGCTGTGACTTGGTTCTTACTTTTGTGGGTCTCTAATCTCAATGATACACAGCAGCTGTGCCTTTGGGGTGTCCTTCTGCCATTCCAGCATCACCAGTCACTTCTGTGGTGTGGTACCCCTGATCTGTGGTATCTCCTGCTCTGACATCGGGGTTAACAAGATCATCCTCGCAGCATTTTGCATCTTAGGTGACATCTTCGTCATGCTGCAGGTACGCATTTTGCTACATCTACATCATCTCTGCCATCCTGAGGTGTCACTCCAGCGAGGGAAGGCACAAAGCCTTCTCCACCTGTGCATCCTGTGCACTTGATAGTTTTTGCCATATTCTTTGGCACTCCAGCTACACACCCCACAGCTCTGGCTCCTTGCCTGACCAAGACCAGGTGATATCTGTGTTTTATACAATGGTAAGCCCCGCAGTCTACAGCTTGAGGACCAAGGAGGTCCTCAAAATGAGGCACTGAACAGAGTGTTACATGGAGAAAATTGTTTGTCAGTCAATAAAACCTCCAAAGGAGTTGGAACAGGTGCTTAAAAAATTAAAATGATGAGTACAGCTGTTCATGGATGAATTTATTCTGAAATAATTGCTCGTTATGCAACAGAAGTAGGAGAAAAGTGAATGCAGAAGTGAAGAAAGAAATAACTGTAATATTAAAATCTTTTCTGTAATAGCAAGAGCTACAGCTTTACTGTGAGAAAGTACAATTGTGACACTTTTGAAGGCAATTAGTTTCACCTAAGTTTTTACTTTCAAGTTTGATGCCTTGAAGATATCCCAGCTTTGTTTTCAACTGTTGCTAACTAGTACCAGTTCAGCAGTATCGCTTCCATGTTCTGTTTCCATTCCCTTACCTCATACATCCTTGTAGTCTTTTTTTTCCTGACTCCCAGTCTGAAGGTGATCATTAACCTTTTAGCAAAAGTGGGTCACATTCATCAGGCACCTTAAACTGTTTACAGTATTAGTGATGTGGGCGACTCGAGTCTTCCATGCAAGAACAAAGTTACCACACAGCAGGTGGTCCTGAGGGACAGCCTACCCTCTTTTGTTGTGGGTGGATATCCTTGAACCAATTCACATTCATCGCAGGCTAAAAATGTGCACACAGAAGAATTTTTTACAAATGCTGAGGCTGGGATTCATCTTACCTAAGTTTAGACTTCTGTTAATGAGCTGCCAAAGCATAAACCAAACTTGTAGGCTCTTTCTATAGTTCATGAAGTCAAATAAAAGTCTGTTTGCCTTCATAGTTTTGGAAGAGAGATTGATCACACCTGTCTCTGTCTCCCTTGAAAGGTCTATATTTATATCTATGAATTACAGGAAGAGTGTAGAGCGACCGGCTCAGGTTTATGGAATTATTTCAAGTCCACGTTAATGCAGCTTAATGCTGCCCTGAGTTCTGGTTTTGGATCACATTCCATCTGACTCAGGGAGCTGGCTCGTAGAGAACAAAAAGCCACTGGCTTCAGTAGAGAAAGACTTCAGTCACATGGCCATGGAAGTAGCACAGAGAAGGAAACGGAACCTGCTATAACACTGCCTCAATACACAGAGTTATTAGACAAATGGGTGTAAGACCATTTTTCCCTATCCTTCGGAAGGACTGCAAGTAAAGGTCCCATAAAAAGCTACACTCCCTCTCACTGGGGGTCATCACTCAGAGCACCCCATTCTGCCCATCCTGAACCACTTAGAGCCCTTAATGTGTAAACGTGGTGTCTGAGGAAGAAATATGTTCCACTCTTCCATATCCATAGATTTATCATTAAGACTGACAGGTGCTATTAAACAATAACCAGTCAGTTCCCAGAGCAACTCTGGCAGCATCTAGAAGTACAAATTTTCTGCAAGCAAACATTTTCATGCTTCCTAGAATACCATGGAGGTTTCAGATATTCCTGACTAAACTGTGAGAGAGGACTACAGCAAAGAAAGATAGATAACCCAGACAAGCAATACCTGTTGATCCACTTTTAACCCAGCTATCTCCTGAACACCATGGCTTTCACGTAGTCTAGACGAGAACTCCGGAAGCCATTACATTGCCAGTCTAATCCAGTCTGGAAGAGGACTTAGTCCAATGCAGATACATTGCAGACCTCATGGTGCAGCCCAAAGAGACGAGCTTCCCTCACTCGTCATCTTACACATGGCACTGCACATTCATTGTCCCAGGAGTCGCCCCCACTCCACAACACGAGCAGCCACTGTAAGCACAGTCTAACCGGGGCTGCGTTACCTGGGACATTTCTGCCTGCCTAAGCCCCACTGATGACTTTCCCTGCTAGGGACAGTCAGAGCAGATCACTCTTCAGCTGAGTAACCCAATTCAGCTCTCTGCTCTGAAGGCCAACAGTTTGTCGAACAACCTCTAAGCCCTCGAAGTAGCACAAGAAAGCTAGCTTTCCTGGCAGGTAGAGATGTCCTTAAACTCATGCCAGAATCAGGGGAAGGGTCTTTGTTCATATGTCTCAAAGGCTCCTCAGCTTCCCAGAACAGCTTTCTTCATCATCTTATCGTAAAGTAATTTCAATAAGTGTCCAGTGATATTGCAAGAACAGAGAGAGGTTAATGGCAAACTGTTTACTAAAGCATGATATCTATGTCAACATCTTCCAATAGACCATTATTTTTCTTTTCTTCAAAAGAGTTAATTATTCAAGGATCTTAGAAGAAAAATATATGTGGGATTAGGTGCAAGTGCAAAGGCAGTGTTAAGGCAGAGGCACCAGAACTCTAAGCAAATCACCAGCAATTACCTACTTGAAGAATTTTCTATCTGCATTTGAAGAAAAATCTACCCCGATGGATGGACACATAATCTGAGCCTGGATGGTCCACAGATGAACAGGTTATCACAGCAAAATATATGCTCCACCGGTGAGCAGGCTGCCTGAAACTAGATGGTCCATGAGACAAAGAGGTTATCTAACAAAAGGACACGAGTCCAAGGGTGGATGTGTTATTAGAGACAACAGGAGTCTTCTGTGGAAAAAACAGCTAACTGTGTATCAGGACTGTGCATTTTAATGAGAGGAAGAATTATCAGGTTTGGTCATAATTAATAACAGAGGTGGATTCACATCCAGATGGCATACTTAAACTCCACGGAGTTGCACTGCAGTTCTTCAGAGTCAGATAAGCAGAACTGATTGCTCTGATATCTTACACTGTACTGCTATTTACATGAATATGGTCTTATTATTATTAAAAGAATTTATATTCAAGTTTGCAGTCTAAAGCTTTGTTAAGCTTTGTTTGTGAGTTGATAGGGACAGACAGGTTCACTGAATTTGCTAGGATACAGTATCTACAGTATCTTCTCTTGCCTTTCTGGATGAAACAGGTCAGTAAGAGAATAGTTTTGTACACATGCAATACCTTGAAGCCTATGCTAGAAACAGACCTCAGCAAGAATTGAAACCTCCATTCAGTCACCCACATGATAAGAACTCCGCTTTGAGAGCGTCAGCCAGGTTACTGGTAACCTCCAATAGATGAACAATAATTTTTCATGTGAGGTGAAGCTGGTAGAACCTTTACAGGGATGACTGATTCCCTTTTTGTTCAGGATTCCTTCCCTTTTAGCATGAGATTTTTCACCCTCTAAATGGAAAGTATTTCATTTGGTGACTCTTCCCAATTTATTCCTGAGCAGAAAATGGCCACTTTTCCTTGACAACAGGGATGCAAGCAAATGAGAAATCCTTTCTCAGCCAAACCTGGAGGATCTTGTGGTATCTGCTCCTCTTTGGGAAGATGCAAAGCTGGGTTTTCCCGCTGCTGTTGCCATTTAGTGCTTGGCACCTTTCATTCAAGAGAGGAAACTCTTACTTTCTTCTGCCAGGATGTGGATTTGTTATTTGTATGTTTACAAGTTGCAGTCCCAAAGGTCAGGCTGGTGGAGGTCCATGTAATTAAGGCAGGTCTTACCAAGTTGGCACAGCTGCAGCCTAACCATTATATTCCTATTTCAGCAAGGCTGAACGGGGGCTGCTTTGTCCCATTAATGGACTTATTGGCCCATACTGGGCTCTAACTACCCTGCTACCAATGCCTGGGGGAGTTAGCTAATAGGCAAAAAATGTATTGGTGATTGCAATACAGAAAGAATGATGTCTGAACTAGTGTCAAGACCATGTATCTTCAGGAACAAGCGGGCCATTGCCCTTGGAGTGGGCCATTTGCATGATACTGTACACCCAACCCTGGCCACGAGTGAGGGGAGAAGAGTGCTCCATAGGTGTCCTCAAGAAAAGCAGACTTTTTTCCTTAAAAAAGGAGAAAGAGGGCACACGAAAACCATTGTAGTGCCAGACTAGGACTTGTGTTTCACAGTGCTGCTGTTGCCTTTTGAATAAATTATTTTATCTTTCTGCGCTTTCTTATCTGACCTGAAAAACAGGAACAGTACTCCCTTGTATCACAAGTCATTTCAATGCGTAATTAAAGAAGTCTAGTCAGAAGCTATGATGAAAATGTGCCGTACTTCCTTGTGGCTACTGAGACAATCCATTGTGTGTTGCCAGTTTCCCATTACTTCTAGGTGTTGAACCAGTTTCCTGTCGGGAGATAATATGAGTGTGCTAGCAATATGCCTGAGAGGAATCACTGTGTGGCCATTGAGTTTATCCTCTCTGGACTAACAGAAAGCCAAGAGGTGAAGGTGGCCCGCTTTTTTTTAAGCACATTAATAGGGAATCTTGGAATGATCATGCAGATGAAGGTTGATCGCCCAGCTTCACACACTGTGTACCTTTCCCTCAGTAACTTGGCTTCCGTGGATTTCTGTTACTCCTCAGCTGTCTCCCAAGGTGGCTGGTGAACTCTTCAGCAGTGAGGAGAGCCACTTCAGTCAGTGCCTGTGTGGCACAGCTATTCACTTTTTTCCTCATGGCTAGCGTTAAGTGTCTCCTGCTGGCAGTAATGGCATATGACTACATGTGGCTCTCTGTAACCCTCTCCTTCATGCAACTGTCATGTCCCCAAAAGCCTGTACGCAGATGGTAATCATCTCCTATTTCATTGGCTTTATCCATGCACTTGCGCAAACTATCTCCACCTTCACATTCTCTTTCTGTGACTTTGGTGTTATCAGTCATTATTTCTGTGACATCCCCCTAGGATCCAGCTTTCATGCTCTGACACCTATAGCAAAGAATTGGTACTTCACATTTTTGGTGTGTTTCGTGGCATCTTCACATCTCTGGCAATTCTAATCTCCTCCATCTACCTCATCTCCACCACTCTGAGGATACACTCCTCCAAGGGCAGATGCAAAGCCTTCTCCACCTGTGCTTCCCATCTGAGAGCTCTCTTCTTGTTTTATGGGAGCACCGTTTTTATGTGCGGTAGCCCAATATGCAGCTACTCATTGGACTGAGATAAACGGGCCTCTCTGTTCTCTACAGTGGTGACTCCAGTGCTGAATCTTATCAGCTACAGCCTAAGGAATAAGGAGGTGAAGGATGCTCTGAGGAGAGTTTTAGGTCATATTAGAGAAACTTCAGCAGACTTGTTAGAAAGAGAACTTTGTTTGGGGAAAATTTATCAAAACCTTGGTACAAAGAGTAGGACTTCCAAGGAAGCTTTGATCAGCTTCCAAGGGTGAGATTCAGAAAGGTACTTAATTGTTAGAAGTGATTTTAGGTGGACTTTTAACTGGTTGTATCTGCAACTTCTATCTTGAAAGACTGTGTTCCTCTGCTGCTGAAAGCTGGAGGAATCCTGACTTTTAACTTGCAAGTTCCAAGCACAAACAGGACTCCTGCCTGAGGAGTGCGTGGCACAGAATTGCAGTTCTATGTTCTGTTAGGAACGTTTGCTCATGTAGGAAAACCACCAGTCCGTCAAGATGAGAAAAAGCTTTCAGAGATATTCAAGAGGAGAAAAGAAATGTGATTTGAATTTATGGCCATTTCTGCTACATCTTCAGTATTTGAAAGGAGTAGCCTCTTCCAGTGCAACACACAGAACCTGAAGTTCTGGAAAGGAAATCTTGGAGAAGAGACACCCGTGTTTTTGCCCCCCAAACACTAGGGAAAGTAACTGTCCCTATTCTGTTAAATCTCCCTCTTCTGTCACTCATTACTACCTCCTTTTTCCCCTTCTGCCTGGAAACATGAAAAAACTACAGAAATGCAAAAAAGACTGACTTCTAATTTTGCTACCATTGTGAAGTAACAAGAACTTATTCCTGCTTTTCATCTCCACATATCAGCAATCCACTTGAGGCAACTGAGTGAACTGGTAGTTATTTTAAGGACATTGGACATAATCTGAAAGTTAATCAAGCTGCAGTGTTCTTTCACTTAAAAGAATGACGGAATAAGATGGTGACTTACCAACTACATGTCTGCCATCAATGTGATTTTGAGAATAAACGACCAGTCATTTCTGGGAGATGAGAAAGTTGGGAAAGGCTTTGGAATCCTTTTATCAATTCAACTAAGCTAGCTCTAAGGATAGGTGTTCTATCACTAGTAGATGTTTCATCCCTTCTGGCTGAGTTTACAAATGCTGTCCCTCGGTTGGCAGAAGGAGTTGAAATCTTTATTGAGCTGAAAGTGACAGAATTAATCTCAGACAGGCGAGAGGTTCCTGCCTCTGCATAAGGTTTGCAGTCAAAGGGGGATGGAAAGAGGTCTTGCGGATTCCCTTTGCATTTCACTGCAAGCCTGTTAGGGCTGTTATTTCCCCTGACTTCCTCTCCTTAAAGCTGTGCATAACTATAGCAAAGATTGTGTCCCTGTGGTCATCTATGGCACCCTAAAGAAGGATTTTACAAGTCTCAGGAAAATGTAGCCTTTTGGTCCTGCTAGTTGTCATCTTTCTGTTGCTGCAGAGGCTGAAGCTCATGCGCCAATGTGTAGAGGAATCGAATGTTGTTGTTGTTGTTGTTGACGCCTTCCATAAGCTATGGTCCCACTGTTGCCTGCTAGCATCCAGCAACCGGAAGAGAAATCAGAAAAATCATGGTGTTCTTCCCCAAAACATTAAAAAACAAACAAACAAACAAACAGTTTTTAAATTATAAGCCTTAGCTTGAACTGGCCGTGTGCCCTAACCCCTCAGCAGTTGCAGTATGAAGGGGGTCAGTGGGCCCCATCTGCCTTTCTACCTGCCCCACCTACGGTGAGACAGACCAACCTCTGAAGGCGCCTGTCCCTCTCTGTTGACGATGGTGCTGAGCTAGACAACTGTCCTTCATTGCATGAAGAATTCAGACTGCTACAAATAGGTGGGGATGATCCCACCTTTAGCTGTGTCCACAGACTGTGAATGCTGGGTGAGGGACATGCTGGCCCAGGCCTGAGGGACACTATCCCTCTAAGCCTTGAGAATCAGGATTTATCCCAGTTCCGTCCTGCTGGCTGCCATCCACATAACCCACCATGGTGAGGAGAAGACACTGAGACTTCTGCAGTGTACTGGTGCGTGCCTGTGAAATGGGAACCCACTCTGCCACCCCCTGCATAGAGCAGAGGACATTCAGGGAAGCAGAACATTTCCGACATTGTGCCAGGGTTTGGTCTGTAGATCTGCCGCTCTCCTGTGCAGGGAACACCTTCTTATCTTGAATCTCACTTAAGCCATGTTAAGGTGCAACACAAGTGCAAGCAAGTGTTTATAGGGAACGTGAAGTGAAGGAAGAAAAAAGAAAGTGCTTTAGTTACTTTCAGAGTGCATTACACAGATGTCTTTCTCCCTCACGCAGCTGATTTGCTCTTTTCCTCCTGGCAAGGTAGGAGTCAGGGTCCCGTGGCTCCTCGTGGCTCCTTCGTCCTTGTGGAGAACCTTAGCTGCTAGAACTAACCTCCCTGTGGCAGCTTTGGCTGGCTCTGAGATGATTTAATCTTCCATCTTCACATTTCTTCTCTTCCCTCCTGCAGTAGTAGCTGCTCCAGCTATTCCCTTGGAATACGTTTCTTCCTTTGCCTGGGCCTGTAAATGTGCCCTGTTGGGCTAGGAGTTATCTTGCGTATAGGAATTATTCCCAAATAACTCTTTTTTTTCACTGACACATAAAATTGTGCCCCCCAATGCTTTCTTTGGTGGTGACAATTTCCTACGGTGAGCAATTTATCTTCCACTTGGATCTTTGATTCTCTATTAGTCTAAACAGTAAAATGCAAAATCTGAGGCAGAGATGAAGGGCAGAGGGGATGGTTAGGAAGGAGGGCATTAGCAATAGGTGAACTACTGCAGAAAGGCAGAGAGTTGCACTGGAATGGAAAGGGGAGAAGCTTCTCCTCATATCATCTGCATCAGCAAATGACTCAGCCAGCATCTAATATCAGCAGTTTACTTGCTAACCCATGGATTCAGCATATGACAATGCAGTGCTCCTAAGAAGGCATTCACTCCAAAGTAAAGGGGAAGGAAGCCTTTGGCACAATTGCTTCCAGCAGCAGGTGACCTTCCAGGTCTTGCAGACACCTTGGGCCATCGTTTCCTAGCTGAGTAGACTGCAGAGTAGATGGAGTTTGTCTGACGGAAAGTTTACACCTGGGAGAGCTCGGACTAACAGGATGCTCTGCCTGGAACACATTTTAGTATTTTTGATAGCATTCATTTATTTATTTGCTGGTGTCTCCACAGTGCTTGGAAGCCCCAGTCCTGGGCCTGTGCTATTCAAAAAGAGAACATAAAGGGAATCCCTGCTAGTCGCAGAGTTTGCAATGCCATTCCAATCAAAACATGAACTTTCAGTGTCTTCCTAATTACTGCAACAGCTAAAACCAAGCTTTTCTTCAAAAGGGAGCTTTCAGTAAATTTTCCAAAATGGAATTATAGTGAGAGAGACTTGATTTTCTCAGCTCCTGAGAAAATATTACCACAGTTCTCCACCTCACCCTTTTCACTCCAGACTTTTCTATTCCACAGTTTTCTCATGGCACTTTTCATCTCCTCATTTTTCAGTGTGTAGATGAGTGGGTTCAGCATGGGCGTGATGATACTGTAAAACACAGCTACGCTCTTGTCCTCTGAGAGATTGCTGGATGGGCGTATGTAGGTGAATGTGGATGGCCCAAAGAAGAGAGTCACCACAGTAATGTGGGACCCACAGGTGGAGAGGGCTTTGTACTGCCCTTCGGACGTTCGCCTTTTCAAGGATAACAAAATGACAATGTAGGACGTGACCAGGATGAAGAAAGAGACCAAACAAATCATTCCACTATTGGCAACGACAATGATGCCCACAACATAGGTGTTGGTACAGGCCAGTTGTAGTAGGGGGTGGACATCACAACAGTAGTGGTCAATTTTGTTGGGACCACAAAAAGGGAGGCTAACGGTTATGAGGGTCTGCACCAGGGAGTGCACAAAGCCCCCCACCCATGAACCCATCACCATCCAGCCACACACACGCCTGGTCATGAGGGTGGTGTAGTGGAGGGGTCTGCATATGGCAAAGTAGCGATCACAGGCCATCGCTGTGAGGATGAAGATCTCAGCGCAGCCACAGAAATGTCCCATGAATAGCTGTGCCATGCAACCCCCAAAGGAAATGGTTTTCTTTTCAACAAGGAAGTCAGCAATCGTTTTGGGAGCTGTGACAGAAGAGAAGCAAAGACCTGCAATGGACAGGTGGCAGAGAAAGAAATACATGGGGGAGTTCAGACGTTGACTGCTAACTACAGTGACAACGATGAGCAGATTTCCTGCCACGGTAACAATGCAGAAGAACAAAAACACCACAAAACATATTTTCTGCACCCCTTGGTTCTTTGAAAGGCCCAGGAGAATGAATTCCTTCACACTGCTTACATTCTCCATGTTGATCAGTCGGGTGCCAATATGCAATATACAGCTTATACACCTGGGAAAACAAAGACAGACACATGATTCATCAGCATTTTTTTCATTATTAATAATGAGTTCTATATCAGAAGTGGATACAAACCAAGAAAGATACAGCATTAGTATTAAGCTTATGAAGTGTTTAGTTTCTGTCATGTATTTTTTTTTAACGGCTGCTTAATTCTCCACAGTACAAAACTTCTGCCATGGCTTTGGTGGCACGGAGATCGGTGCACTCTGTGATATGTTCCTTAATCCTGATCCTCCAGGATTTTGAAGGATTGTCTCCACGGCTGATAGCCTTCCATGCACTAAGGACAAGGCCAGAGTGTTCACCTTGGGCACTACAAGGCAGATAATGCAGCATGTTTGCCCTCAGGGTAGACAAAGTCCCTGACAACAATCTTTGTAAAATGGGTGTCTTTAAGAATACCTGGAAATATTGCTCAGAATGATGATTTCTTTTATAAGTACACATGATCTTTGAATTCTTGTTTAGAAGGGAAACGTACCCACATGCAGAGAAAAGAACTCTCTTGTGTATATACATTTTGAAACGTAAATATGAAATGTCACGGGCTGAAAAATGAGTTCTGGGAAGGTTATCTATCATGGAGGGGAAAAAATTGCACATATGACTTAATGTAGTATTTCACATTGTTCTAAATCTCAGCATTGCTTCTATCAGAGGAAGGAAGAATGAAAGACTCTTGTGAGATCTTCTGTCCCAGCATTGTACTGATTTTACCTAGTGTGATTTTTGATACGCTCTGCGTGATGCTTTCAAGGGTTAACTTAGCTTAATGAAGCTAATCTAACTAAACTCCTTCAACAGCCAGTATAAGTCTCTCTATAGGCTGATTCAGAAAGACTAAATTAGGGTCCATTGCAGAACCCTTTTTTCCCCCATTCACTATGAGGAGCTTAAGTAAATTAGCACCACCAGGTTAGAATGAACTTTAGAGAATAATCCCTTTTGGTCCCTGAAAGTAGCTCAGAGCTTTTTGTAATGCCATCCACCTGTTTTAGGTTATGGCTGAGCTCCTTGTCCCTAGGCATTTCTACATCCATACAGTTTCTCATTCGAGACAAGGTCACATTCCAGCATAAACATGGGACTTCTTTGGTTCACCCTGTATTCCAGCTACAACCCATTGAGCATTACATGTCACTGATAAATGAGTAGCCTACATCTTTAAAAAGAATGTAATGTTTCTAGCTTGCCTTTATGCACCCAGACCACCAGAATTCCCTTGGTCAAAGAAGTCTGGGAACCACCAGATTAAACTCTTCACAGAGAGTTTAAGGTCAGCCAAAAGCAGGCACTCTTTTAATAACAATATCCACTGTATGGGCTTCCTTCTAGTATCAAAACATTCCCAGTCAGCTGGTGTTAAAATGTACCATTTTAAGTCCTGCAGAATTACACCACAGCCAGGTCTTCTCATTTGCGTTGGTGATCTGTGAGCAAATCTGTGGAATGATTCAGTTAAGCCAAGTTATCTACCAACTACTTCAATCTGCAGCATAATCAGAAACTCTCGTGCAGGCACAAAGTGATCAAGCATCCACAGGAAACACTGAAACTGAGAAAACCCAAGATTACTTTCAAACCCACAAAGTGAAGCTGAGAGAGGAAGTGGGGAAAGTTAGGGACTTTTCCTATGCTTACAGTTGTACTTACACTAGATGAAAGTTTTTCAAGCAGAAGGGTAAAATTTACACGGATGGTTCCCTTTCAGATATTTCTACAAGGAGAAGGATCAGTAAGAACAACGTGAGGTCAGTTTCTCCCTCGTCTTACCAAGTCGTGATCCTTTCTACCCCTCTTCCTTCTACTGAGCAATGACATAGACTTCTCAACAAAATAAATGACAGGGATGAAACGAGCACACCTTTATGGCTGTGCAGTACCCAGTCCAAAAGAAATAGCTGGGCTCCATCCAAGCCAGAGCATGACTGGAAGCATACCACAGCAATCCCAGGGCCATATTTAGGCAGCTGGAAAGGAGTGACCAAGAGAGAAATGGTCAGGGGAAACTATATGCCTGAATACCAGCAGGTGGCAAATTCCTGAGCTAAAAACAAGGTGTGCATCTACAAAAGGACCGATTCACAATTCAGACAGCTTGGCCATGTATCTTGCTTTCCATCACCACCAAACTGCATTTAACAAACTACCCATCTGTCTGATCTCATCTCATCGACTTACGTCATGTAGGCATCTGTACCTAAGCTAGGCATATTACACCTGACCAGTCTACTTGTAGATGTGATGAATCATGTGCTGCAGGTACCCGTTTCTTACTGTTGACTCCAAGAGGATTACTAGAATGACTAATGCAGTAGAGGATTCCCACCAGTTATGGCTTATCTCTTAGTGCCTTTGCAGGGGTAGACCTGAGGTATATGACATAATGCAATCAGCTGCAAAATAAAATGAGTCTCATGTGTACTCTTAACATCTCCAAAAGGGTGAGAAATTGCACCATCTCCTTACTGCATGCATTCTTCCCTAAAATCTCAGGTGGTTATGGGAAACAAAAGAATAATATCGAAGCAATCTAATCTGCGGCTGTAGAACTAGCTCTGTATATGATTCTAGCCAAAGATAACTAGAGACAGTTGATAACTTCAGTGGAAGATTCTTTCTGTATTTTCACATTTGTGCAAGAAGAAAGGAAAAGGAAGAGGAAAGCAAAGCAAAACAAAGCAAAGCAAAGCAAAGCGAGAAGCCAGAGAAGCTGCAAAACTTACCTTGCCTGTATTTAGAGATCTAATTTTTTGTGTAAGGGCTGTACAACTTTATCTCCTCAACTTCTGTCTCCCCTGGTATGAATGTGTTAGAGCACAGTGCCTTTAAAGAACATAGAATGGCTTCTGGAAAGCTTCCAAGACTTGCTTAGGAGGTGGCTGTTAGTGTATAATCCAATCCCATCTAATTTATTACTTGCTTTCATGTGTCACAAGTGTATCTTGATGTTTCCTGCCTATGTGAGAAGTGGTTTAATAGGCTGTGTGGATGATGTGACCTGGGTATCCTGAATGATGCTTTCATACCCCAGCAGCTGCAAAAAGGGCTGAGAAGAAAACCATTTAAGTACCAACCTTTAACCCTCTCCCAGGAAACCTTCCACCTGAAGGGCTCTTGAGGCTGGAGGAGGGAGGGGTGGAGGCTTGGTGAAGGGAAGGCGTGAAAGAAAGGGGCAAAGGAGGAGAATGAGTTCTGTCTTGACTGAAAAGTTTAAGTAAATATATTGTAAAGAAACAGTTGTCAGTCAATGCTTTTATAATGATATCACAAAGGCATTTCAGGGTTTCTCCATAAGAAATAACAGTCAAAGGAGTAGCTGAGTATTCAACTGGACAAGCATATGCATGGAACTATCCAGTTAACGCTTCTCGGAGTTCTTCCTTACTCCAAGCTGATAGTTGTATGGATTTCCCATGTGTAAAGGGCCATTAGGTCCACTGCTCTGGCTTCCTAGCATTGTGAATGCTAAAACAGTCCATTTGTAATCTAGATATTTTCTCTCCTTTTTTAACTTCTGTGTATTCCAAAAAACAGGTAAAAGAGAAATCTTCATTAAAGAAAAAAAAGAAAGAAACCTCAAGCTGTAGGAAGAGTCACCATCCTCCAGGGATGGTAAAGAATTAATATCACAGGAGTCTTTTAAGGACAGGTTGGGCTCATTTCTCTCAGGAGTGGTTACGATTAAGCTTTTATAGGGACAGAAGATGTCCTGGGTGACCTCTTGATGACCCTCCAAGTCCTATCTCACCAGAAATTTCATCACTGGAAATCCCGTGAATAAAGCCTCTTTGCAAGAATTTGCATGTTTTAACAGAGGTCAGTGAATTACAAAGTCAGTCAAAAAAATCCTTCATTTACAAATTGGGAAACTGAGGGAGGAAGTCACCTATTTAACGCCAATGGAAGTCAGCAAATTTAACCCTGACTTAGTCACTCTAGGCTCTTCTGCGGAAAAAAATGAATGTCTCTGGAAGCAGATGCATCTGATCCACCTCAGAACTGATTTTAGGATGCGATTAGGTCTGAAATAGACACCTAGCTTTTAAACAAAATAACTTAGGGCAGACAAATCTCACTGTCATGATGGGCCCCATCTTTCTTAACCTGAGCAGCTGCAGTCAAAGGTGAACCTATGAAATGAAACAAACGAAGGAGGACAGCAGAAAGGTATCATGGTTTCTAGTGAAATCTCTGCTAAAGCAATATTGTAATCAACCATTAAAGGGCTTCTCCAAACCTTGTTAACTGACATGAAATGGCTTCAGGAATACTGCTACTCCATAGAATTAAAACAAACAAAAAAGAAAAGTTTTGACACCTGTTAGTTCTTTGAATGTTCTGGTGCAGACATTTTCCCTTCTTTCTCTGCCTTCAACTTAATTTCAAAAAATCAGATTTAGATCCATTCCTTTTAAATCCAGCCCTTCACTTGCTCACAAACTGTTTTAGTGTTAATTAGATCCACGCACCAGCCAACCCAGAAAGAGTAACGGAGAAACAAAGGAGGGAAGGATTGAGGGCAGGAGCCAAAAAAAAATAAAATAGAAAGTCTGGAGAGCTGGATGGAGAGGCAGAGAAACGCCCTTTCAGCCCTGCAGCAACAGGCAAGTGCCAGTGCCAGGAAGAGAGGTGACCCTCACAGCAGCTACTGGGAAGACAGTGAGATAAGGTGCTGTGGCTGGGAGCTGAAAGCTTTCTCAGAAGCACTAGGGTGAGAGGACTTGCATGGCACTGCGTAAGGGGAGCGAGGCATCCCCAGTGTGGGGCGAGACGGTGGTGGGGAAGAGATTTGGCACAGGGACAGGAGGGGGGGCTGATGGCTCAGCAGGAGCTGTGTGCTGCAGCCACATAGGGAAGGGAAAAGCTCCTTACAAGCACCTTTCTCTCCACTGCCGGTACAGACAGCCTAGGGCAACTAACTCATCTGGAGATGTCCATCTTGGGCGAAAGCTGGGAGAGATGAGTTCCCCCTCCAGCCCTCTGGGGACAGCGATGGAGAGGCTCAGGGTGTAGGTGAGGAATTGGTGCTCTTCTCTACACACACAGAAACACCACGCATCGCTCCAGGACCCCTGTCTGTTGATCAGAGCAGCCGTGGCACCAGCTGAACGGTCCCCTAGGTGTTCAGACCTGAAGGATGTTTCTATACAAGCCCAAAATAGCCAGGATGAACTCATCCCTGCTGAGAATGGCCTCCCAGGAGCTGCCAGAATGCACTGGAGTCCTGCTGGCTTGGCCTCAAGTCAAAGTGAGGGATAGGACTCCCTGTAAGGTTCAGGGTCCCAAAGACATGCCCAGCATCCTGGGTCATTCTTCCGCCCTCCATTCTGCATGCTCTGCATAGCCATGCTCTGTGCACCATGTCCCCTTCCACAAGGGGAGACCACGTAATGAGAAGAGGCACTGGCATGGCGTGCAGACAAGGATCGCTCTCACCCAGCTCCCTGGTCCCCAGCACAGCCCTGCTCGGAAGGGGCACATCACCAGCTGAGCTGCTCCCACCACAGTGGAGATGCCCTGGCTCCGCTGGGGGCTGAGCACTGCTGCCCACCTCCCCTCAGTCCCCTCTGCAGGCTGCCCCACCCTCCCACACCTCCTCGCCAGCAGGGATTTATACAGCAGTCTCTGCAGCAGTGTCTCCGGGCACTTGGCTTCCTTCTCCGCATGTTGCTTTCTCTGCAAACGCTTGTTGGAAGGTGACTTTCCCAGAGCCATGGAGCCGGTGGTGACGGTTGCTCCTGCCCAGGAAGTAAATGACTGGGTTGGTGCTGCTGTCCCAGAGAGATGAGCCAGGGACCATCAAAAATGGGAATTTACCAATGTTTGGCATGCAATGGTAATGCTTTTTCACTACTTCTCCCTTCTTCAGACAGTCTTGCGATATAAAGAACACAAGAACTGTCTGTCCAAAGTTATAGCTTGACTCTTGCACTGATGCTTTGCTTCCCAGCTGCATCCATGAGCAGCTCTAGTTTCACAGACCTTGCAGAAGATGCTCTACTGCTGCTCAGGGTCACACAGATTGAGAAACTGTCAGTCTTCTTCCCTAATGCCTGCTGCTGATTTCACAACCTCCCTCAACACAACTTCTCATTCCCCAAGGGTCCACTGTCACTGCAGAACCTCCCTTAGCACACTCATCACTACCGAGTGTCCTCTTCTGACCTCAAAACCTCTCCCAATACAAGCTGTCACCATACATTGTCCCCTACTATTCACACTACATGTTCTACAGTAGGGTCTCCTTGAACTCTGTAGCCAGCCTTATGACACCTCAGCAGCCACAATTTTGCAACCTCTCCTAGTGTTACCCTTCAATAGCACCTGTTCCAACTCCTTTGGAGGTTTTATTGACTGACAAACAATTTTCTCCATGTAACACTCTGTTCAGTGCCTCATTTTGAGGACCTCCTTGGTCCTCAAGCTGTAGACTGCGGGGCTTACCATTGTATAAAACACAGATATCACCTGGTCTTGGTCAGGCAAGGAGCCAGAGCTGTGGGGTGTGTAGCTGGAGTGCCAAAGAATATGGCAAAAACTATCAAGTGCACAGGATGCACAGGTGGAGAAGGCTTTGTGCCTTCCCTCGCTGGAGTGACACCTCAGGATGGCAGAGATGATGTAGATGTAGCAAAATGCGTACCTGCAGCATGACGAAGATGTCACCTAAGATGCAAAATGCTGCGAGGATGATCTTGTTAACCCCGATGTCAGAGCAGGAGATACCACAGATCAGGGGTACCACACCACAGAAGTGACTGGTGATGCTGGAATGGCAGAAGGACACCCCAAAGGCACAGCTGCTGTGTATCATTGAGATTAGAGACCCACAAAAGTAAGAACCAAGTCACAGCTGGATGCTGAGGCTTCATGACATGACAGCTTTGTATAGCAGTGGTTTGCAGCTGGTCATATGCCATCACAGCCAGAATGAAACATTCGTTGGTGCAAAATGTAGAGAAACAGTACATCTGGGCAGCACAGCCACCAAACGAGACAGCTTTGCTCTCTGCTAAGAGACTGGCCACCGTCCTGGGGGTGATGCCTGAGCAGCAGAGCTCTAAGACTGCCAAATCACAGAATCACAGAATCACTGAGGTTGGAAGGGACCTCTGGAGATCATCTAGTCCAACCCCCCTGCTCCACCAGGGTCACCTAGAGCACATTGCACAGGATTGCATCCAGGCGGCTTTTGAATATCTCCAGAGAAGGAGACTCCACCACCTCTCGGGGCAACCTGTTCCAGTGCTCTGTCACCCTCACAGTGAAAAAGTTTTTCCTCATGTTAAGATGGAAGTGTCTGTGTTTCAGTTTGTGCCCATTGCCTCGCGTCCTGTCGCTCGGCACCACTGAAAAGAGTCTGGCCCCATCCTCTCGACACCCTCCCTTCAGATACTTATACACATTGATAAGATCTCCTCTCAGCCTTCTCTTCTCCAAGCTAAACAGGCCCAGCTCTCTCAGCCTTTCCTCATAAGAGAGATGCTCCAGTCCCCTAATCATCTTTGTGGCCCTTCGCTGCACTTGCTCCAGTAGTGCCACATCCCTCTTGTACTGGGGAGCCCAGAACTGGACGCAGTACTCCAGATGTGGCCTCACCAGGGCTGAGTAGAGGGGGAGAATCACTTCCCTCGACCTGCTGGCAACACTCTTTCTGATGCAGCCCAGGATACCATTGGCCTTCTTGGCCACAAGGGCACATTGCTGCCTCATGGTTAACTTGGTGTCCACCAGCACTCCCAGGTCCTTCTCAGCAGAGCTGCTTTCCAGCAGGTCAACCCCCAACCTGTACTGCTGCATGGGGTTATTCCTCCCCAGGTGCAGGACCCTGCACTTCCCTTTGTTGAATTTCATGAGGTTCCTCTCTGCCCACCTCTCCAGCCTGTCCAAATCTCTTTGAATGGCAGCACAGCCCTCTGGCGTATCGGCCACTCCTCCCAGTTTTGTATCATCAGCAAACTTGCTGAGGGTGCACTCTGTGCCTTCATCCAGGTCATTGATGAAGAAGTTGAACAAGACTGGACCCAGTACTGACCCCTGGGGGACACCGCTAGCTACAGGCCTCCAACTAGACTCTGTACCACTGATCACAACTCTCTGAGCTCTGCCATTCAGCCAGTTCTCAATCCACCTCACTGTCCACTCATCTAACCCACACTTCCTGAGCTTGTCTATGAGGATGCTATGGGAGACAGTGTCGAAAGCCTTGCTGAAGTCTAGGTAGACAACATCCACTGCTCTCCCCTCATCTACCCAGCCAGTCATTCCATCATAGAAGGCTATCAGATTGGTTAGGCATGATTTCCCCTTGGTGAAGCCATGCTGACTACTCCTGATCACCTTCTTTTCCTCCACATGCGTGGAGATGGCTTCCAGGATGAGCTGCTCCATCACCTTTCCAGGGATGGAGGTGAGGCTGACTGGCCTGTAGTTCCCTGGGTCCTCCTTCTGGCCCTTTTTGAAGACTGGGGTGACATTGGCTTTCTTCCAGTCCTCGGGCACCTCTCCTGTTCTCCATGACCTTTCAAAGATGATGGAGAGTGGCTTAGCAATAATGTCCGCCAGCTCCCTCAGCACTCGTGGGCTAAGGCTAAGGAAAAGCTATTTGGGAGGGTGGTTTGGGGAGACAATCCTTATTAATGCGGTCAAGCCCAGACTTCCAACTACAGTCATCAGGTAAATAACTAAAAGCATTACAACGAGAGTGGGCTGTGCTTCTGCCTTGTTGATTAGATCTAGGAGGAGGAACTCAGCTACTGTGGTGTAATTTTCTCCTGCCGTTTTGCTCAGATATTTGTTCACATTAGGTAAGCAATCTTGTCTTGATACGCTCCGGAGAACAACTGGCAAAAACCGATCATGATCATATGCTCCCGCTAGCGGTGAACAGCTTACTTCCTTTGGTCAACGAGGACAATACTGATTTCATCCAACGTGCCATTCTGAAATGTAATCACTTGTCTGTGTTATCCCAAACCAGCTGTAACATACATTATCTACCTAGATTGTTCCAGTGTGAAGCTGGAGCACTATGAATGCCACCAAGTCACAGTCTAATAATGGGAAATACATAGGTATCAATGTTCAAGAGCTGTTAGTGGCAAGTAGGCTAAATGAGACTGGAAACAGAAGAAATAGTCTCTGACAGATCTTAAAGAGGTAGTAACATTTCCCAGTTCTTTGAATTCTTAAATCAAAATTACATATGCTAGTGAGCATTTCAATTACTACTGTTTCCAGGGTCTGAGGGCACTAATAGGCCTTAATGGGCCTGATCATCCTCGCCTGAGGCATCCACTTGCACCTCCTGCCCATGGGCCCAGGAGCCCCATTTAAGCTCAACCCTGGGCCTTCAGTTTCTCTCTGAGCTGCCCTAGAGGAGCACTGATCTCCAGCTCAGCTCAGCTCAGCTCAGCTCAGCGTGCAGACTCCATTGCTCTGGACCCTGCCCGTGGACTGACTTCCCAGCTTGACCCTGGACCTATCTTGTCACTTTGGGCCTGCCCAGTAGGCACTGGACTGTCTCTGTCCCTGGTTACCCTCACCAGGCCTGATCCTGACTCTGACCCGCAGGCTGACTTCTCAGCTTGACCTCATACCTGCTTCATCACCATGAACTCTCCTGGTCATCCGGACTCTTGGCTGAACTCGGCTACCATCTCTAGGTCTTCTCTGCCCACCTGGCTCAGGGCCAGAGGGACAGGCCCTGGCTGCAGCCTCCTGAGCTTATCATTCTACACATCCTGAATAGGGAAAAGGAAGGAAAAAATGGGCACTTCTATGGCATCACTCATCTCATCGTGTAGCAGATGTCTAAGATACTCACATGAACCATTCTGTAAAAATACCTGTTACTTTTTTTTTTCTCCCCCTCCCTATTGAGAAGAAACTAAGATGGAAGACAGAAACGAAGGCATGCTTAAAGGTATATCTCTAGGTGAGATGAATTCCATAAGCAGGCATATGCATGTAGAGCTACTCCAGATTTATTACAAATAAACCAACTATTCCTTCACTGCCATATTTATAACTGTGATACTAATATTTGTTTAATTCAGAAAAGGATATTAAAGTCCACTGGTTGGATTCCAACTGTTTCCAGTCAACTTGATAGCATTCTGCTAGACAAATGTCTGATAGAAAACACTCTTTGATTAATTCTGCTCATTCCTGCACCAAACCAAGCTCCATTCACACTCATAACAAACTGACTGTCTGACTAGTAGGTACATGGACGTATGAATTCATGAGCTGACTTTTGAAGGTGTGCAGGATATACAGAGTTACCTGGGAAGACAGAAATGGATGGTCAGCATCTTTGGGGAAAATAAGGTTTCAAATGCATTTGTCTGCATGGGATTACAATGATATTCCAGAGTAGATGTCAGCTGCACTTAAACTCCACGACTATGAAAAGAGTTAAATTCATATCCATTTTCACTTATCATGCCTTCATTAAACCAAAGGTAAGTAGCTGCAATTTGTTTGCACAGAAGAATACATCACTACAATCTGCTGCTGCTGTATCAATTCTATCAATAAATTGGACATACAAGCCACAAAGAACACGTGTGAAAATGAGGCTATTCTAGGATTCCTAGACTGTAACATTCTAGTTCCACATTGTCCTGAAATGATGTTTTGCTAAATTTCAGTCTACTTTTAAATAGAAACAGACTTTATCTCTGTTATTTCTGTTTTGTATAACAGAGATGGTCTCTTTCCAAAATGTTGAGAAGATTTGGATTTATTCCACTCTTGCTAATACCCAGCACTCTGAAAAATAAGGAGAACAGGCTTTTATCTATCTGGTTAACGATGGAGCTTCTATATGTGTGTATAGACATCTGGAGATCAAGGGTCTATAAGCAAATCTGGTAAATAATCCAGTCCTTATTGGGGGGGGAAAAAAAAAAAAAAAAAGCTTGCAAGCAATTACATAGCAACTTATGCTTGGATCATACAAGAACTTCCAAAGTGAACCCAGATGTTACTTCCCAGTTGAGAAAGCAAGCAACTCCACCTGTGTTGAAATCCAGTGTTGTAGCAGGCAGGATTAAGCAGTGGGTGTAAGAAAATGAATGGCCATCCTTCATAGCAAAGAAACTAGAGATGGGAAATAGATCTTTCAGCTACTAATTTCTAAGGCCAGGAAAATGCAAATTTCATACTATCCAGTGCAACTAGTAAATCCCCTCCTACACAATGTAAGAGTTAGAAGAAAGAAAAAGAGAAGTATTTTTTTTAAATTTGATCTTAGTATGTAATATGGCTCAGATATCTTTCTCAGCTCCAATATTTCAGGATACATGAGAAACCGAGTTATAACCGAGTTATAATTGCACTCATTGACTTGGATTCCCCAGCTGGAAGGACAAGATGTGAGGTTTTTGCTGTCTGTGCTTTGGCTGTTTATGATATAAGGTATATGATCTCAGAAGTAATCGCCTTCACCTAAGCTCTTCATCTCGTGTTCTTCAGAGTTTACAAAGAAGATTCATGGATCCCGGGCTATGAAGATGTCTCTTCTAAGAAAAGATGAACAGTGCTCAAGAAGTGCCCCCCTTTTTTCTTTATTAACTTTAAAGGAAGATTAGATTGACGAGGTCAGATGAACTCAAATCTGCTGCAGAGGTTTAAATTTGGGTAAGATAAATCCATGTGCCCACCTATGACTGGAATAAGCTGGGACAGCCTTTTGCTCAAGCCTATGACTAGATGCATAGTCAACTATCTGAAAAGAGCATGTCGGATATTTTTGTGCCACAACACTCAGATATGATGCAACGCAATGTTGGTCAGTACAATACAATACAAGATAATACATTAAAACAAGTAGCAGCAGTAAACAATAAGTATCACCTATTTACAAAATAGAAGCTCTCCAAATGATGTATATATATATATAACTGATGATATTATCAATAAACGTTGAAAAATGGAAACTTTCTCAACCATCTTACTTATTTAGAATCCCCATTTTCAAACAAATAGATAGGGTCCAAAAACTTTCTCAGCTCTGTGGACACGCTATGATCGTGCTTTGCCACCAGATGGCGAAGGCACAAACCCGAGTGTATATAAATGTGTATACACTGGTGCTGATGTTTTCCGGTAAGTTGAAGATGGCTATTTTATTTGTTGGATTTTTCTTTAGCCATAGTAGGGCGCTACATTTTAAAAAACTTTTCTGAAAATCGTCATAATTCTCCTGCACAGGTTAATTATGAAAAATCATACAAGGGGACGTCCATAGGTAAAGGAGGAAGTGACACAATCCAGTATTATAGCTGGGGAGGCAGCACAAGTATTTTGGGAAGCAGAGTAAAGGGAAGACAAGAGGATTTTCTTCTGTGAGGTGAATTGAATAACTGTGAAACTTCCACCTTGCAGTAATTAAGTTACTGTGCTCCTTCAGCAAATTATCCATTATGAATGTATTAATTATGTCACCAAATACGTCAAAAGTTCAACATCTGCCAACAAGAGAAATACAGGGAGTTACATTATCTGTTTGTGTTAGACTAACTGACTCTTAGGATTCAGTTCATCTCGCCTAAATTCAGGCATCCTACTGAAGTACCTCATGCTGGCGCCTGGGTGGTTTGAGATCTCTCGGTAGAGATAAAAGGGAGAAATTAGGGAGGACTGTGGGTGAAAACGCTCATGTCATCTACCAGGAAGCACGTAAAAGCTTTGTCTGAATCTAATCTAGTCATCTAAACCCCCTCGGTACTCAACGGAGAGAGACAGGCAGTTCCTGGAGATGATTCAACCCACCCTAAGGAAGAAGCGCTCTGTGAAGATGCTAACTTCTTTCTCTCTGATGAACACAGAGGAAGCCTGATTAGCTTTAAGTAGGTCACTTGCATACAGCTAAAGCTCAGTAAGGACGTCTTCCTGTATGTTTTCCCCAAGTGTTTCACACCTATGAGCATTTGAAAGAGTAATCATGGAGCCTGGCCTCCTGCATTGCTGTGGTATGGAAATACGGTGTGATGGCATGGCGCAGAACTGCAGGCTTGGGAGGGTAAGGCTGGTGGATTTCCAGGGCAGGATTTTTGGTTTTTGTTTTTTTACACATGCACGTGCAATTTCACACATGCTTTCTCCATGTCATGTTGATTAGGCTCCATGCATCCCAGATTTTGGGATGTGCATAGTTTACTGTGCACATAAAGACAGGCAGAACAGCACATGGTGCAGCTCAGTGTGATATTTCAGAGAATGTGAAATGCATCTCCTGGACATAGCTGTGCAGTAGATCCAGACCCATCATGGATCTTGAGCACATGCCACATGTCTATACAGCAGATGGGATTCATCTCCCCGCAGTTAAGCTATTTAAAAGTTAGGTGACTAAATCTAATCTTCTTGTCTAAACTGCCTTTGTAGTAAAGGAAGGAGACAGGCCGTTCAAGAAGATAATTCATCATCTCTCTCTTGCAAACTCATCTTACAGGGAAGTGGGACATTTTCCATTTCCACTCATTTCCTGCTGGTATTTTAAATGCTATCTTAAATTTGCCCTCACTCCCACACCTGCAGAAAGAGAAGGAAGGTCAGAAATAGTGGGGGAGTCATTGATATTCCTGGTGGAGGCTGCTCTCCAAAGATCTCCCATCTTTGGGCAAATAGTGTTTCTCTTCAATGGTGAATTCCTACTTCTCTAATCTTCCTTTTGCATGAGAGAGCAATGTTGAAACACTGAAATGTCTTCTGGGTCAATTATGCTAAATTTCAATTGAGAAAAATCAAAATGCTTCACTTTGATCATTTTGAATCATTTAATTTCAATAAAGAAATGATTAGATATTTCAGAATGTATATCATAGACATTGCAATACAGTCATATAGTATGTAATAACAGAGTGTGTTTTGAATTAAATGAAACCAGACAAGAAAGTAGGTATGAAAAATGCTTTGGAAACTGGAAGTGCTTCTCCATCTCAAATGTAACAACGGATCAAAGTCAAACTATACGAGCTGACTAGCTGGGCAGTTGGTTTAAAAGGAAGTGCTAAAAACCTGGGAATAGGAGCACTTACAGAGATGATTTATTTATTTATTTATGTATTTATTTATTTTTCCTTGGGAGATGTTGTGCTGGAAGCGGGAAGGGGACCTGTGGGAAGATGGAGGCACTGTGGGATGCGTGGAGGAATACCGGGGCTGTTAAGGTAGTGGTAATTCTGCATGTGTGTCCATCGCATGCATCTCTAAGCACACGAGGTTTATCAGCTGGAAATAACTGAGTATGTAATTACCTCACAGGAACAGCTTTTGGGAAAGAGGTCTTCAGACATGCATGGGGGTGAGGGCAGACTGAAATAGCAGCAGGTGGCTATGGCCCAAAACTGAAGGGGCTCAGCTGGACTTCAGGGAGAAATAAAAGAATGGTGGAAACAGTGAATTTAGGAGCAGAGTTAGCCAGCTACAAACGAGGGACATGTCTGCAGAGGATGCGCAAATGACTTTTTTGCAATTTCTGATCGCCTCACAGCCTGTCATTGCTTGAAACAAGGTAAACCCTGGCCTCAGTTCAGTTCTGCCATTACGAGCATTCACAGTCTGTGTCGTTACCTGTGGAGGCTAGGTTGAGTGCCAGTCTGGACTTCCAGCTGCTTGAGCTTATCTAGGTAGTGCCCTGTGTTGCCGTGCTCTCGCCCGGACCCATGGTGCCACCAGGGGAGCACTGCAGCCTCCTCTACTGCAGGGTCACAAAGCACAGACCTCAATGTGAGAGATGCTAAAATGGCGTTTATTGTGGGCTGCGTGCAAGCTTACATACAGGTGCACTTCGTTTCCACCCCTAGGCTGCGCGTCACACCGCGTGATCTTCCGCTACGCCTAGTCTACCGCTTCTCATGCAAATATCTTGTCTATGCAGTTTCCCAAGATCCACCACATCTCCCCCCCTTTCTAGAACCTCTTTTTCCTGTACTATTAATTGATATACTCTACGCTCATGTCCATCAAGCAGTTAAGCCGTACATGCCGTAAGCAATAATTCAGAATTAGCAAGCCGCAGCATAACACTATTACTACTGTGAGTGCTATCAAGCCTAGTGTTATAAGCCATTTCTAATCAAACCATGACAAGATCCACGCCCCTGTGTTGACTTGTTCCCTGTCAGGAAAGTCTCTGTCGGCCCCGCCTCGGGGTTGAACGGGATGCAGTAGTGAGCTGCTCCGTGCGCCTGTGCTCATCTCCTCCAGTATGACTCTGCGGTCCCCGGAATCATGAAGCCGGCGATAAACATCAATGCAGCCATGCAGCAGCATCCCATCTGGCGTTGCCCTGTTCAGGATGGAATCTCACCAAGAATGATTAGTTACACCCCAGACCCTTCCGTACGTGCATTTAAGTCAGGTCTTATGCATTTCATTGGAACCCACCTTATCTGCTCCTCCCGTTTTATCGCGGCATACCCTCTTCCCTGTGATATCAGTTCCCATCCTGTCTCCCACTCCCCTTCCCCTGGGAAGCGGACCTTCACACCTGGACCCGTCGAGGGCGGTAGGTGCCCCCAATGTCTCCTCACTGGCTCCATGGGGCAATCCCCTCTGCTGTGATGGTTCAGCACATAGAGCGCGCGATGCAGTAGCATCGCCTGTTTCTCAGGAGGGATGCCTCCCCCACAGCCTTCCGCCTCAGCTAGGGATTTTATTTTACTTTTCAGTGTTTGATTGGCCCGTTCTACGATTGCCTGGCCTGTGGAGTTATAGGGCAGGCCTCTGAGTAGAACAGTTCCCCATAGCTGTGCCCATTCGGCTGTGCTCTGAGAGATAAAACAGGGCCTGTTGTCTGTCTTTATCTTCGCTGGCACCCCTAGCCACGCAATGGCTAGGTTCCAGTGGCTCTGTGCCGCTCGGGCCGTCTGCTTCTGATGCTGTGTTGCGATGATCACAGTGCTACAGGTGTCTATTGTTACCGCCAGCCAAGGCCGTGGCTTGAACTCCGGGAAGTAGGTAAAGTCCGTCTGCCATATCTCATTCCCTTTTAGACCCCGGGGGTTCACCCCCGCCTCCCACAGCGGTGTTTTCTGACAATATGGGCATGCCGCGACAATTTCGCGTGCTCTGGCCAGAGGAATGCCTGAGTGCTTTGCCAGCGCGCGAGGCCCCAAATGAAGGAAGTCGTGCACCTCCTTCGCCTCGGTCATCGTCCATATTCCCTTGGCGGCCCCGTCGGCAAGGCTGTTTCCTTCGTAGAAGAACCCAGGCAGCGATTGATGGCTGTTGACATGCATTATAGTGCAGGGCGCAGTCCGGCTCTGCAGCGCCTCTTCTAACATCATGCAGATATCGCTTCCTATGAATCCAGGCTGGGCCATCCTGTTTACCAGATTGTGAACGAAGACGGAATCCGTGGTGATGTTTGCATGGCTATTTGGTCCTAGCGCCAGGGCCATGCAGACCGCTTTCGCTTCCAGCCACTGAACGCTGGCTTCCTGCTGCCACGTAGCCTTGTGCCACTGCTCATCCTTATACCAAACTACTGCTGCTGTAGAGGTTCGCGACGAGGCATCCGTGAAGAACGTCGGACCCGGCTGGGGCTGTGGAAGTACCCTCGGCTTAATCTCTGGAAAGCAATGCTGAAGGCTCTCTAACATCGCAGGGGTTTTTCCATGCTGAAGCACTCCTCCGAAGGTATGTAGCGCCAAGACAACCTCCTTGTCTTGGGCAAAATAAGCATTCCAGGTTGCCTTAGGTATAGATGTCACGATGACGTCTGGGTCCTTACTGAAATGCCGACAGCAAGCCTTCCGTGCTTTGGTGATTACCTTAGCGGTTGCCGCAGTGATGGGTAAGAACACTGTACCGACTTGGTTGGAGAATAGCCACAGTAGGATCCTCACTTTAGCTGCTTCGTTCTGCGCAAGGGCCCCTATAAGGCCTGCCTTGGTTACCTTCAGCATAGCGGTGATAGGGGCCTGCGGATCCCACCTTCCCAATCCAGCTGTGGCCATTCGTTGCTCTATGTTGCGAAGACTCTTCTGGGCCTCTGGCGTAAGGTGTCTGGGCTCCCAGGGTGCCTTCCTCTTTAACAGATCGTGGAGGGGGCTCATCTCCTGCGGCATTATGCCAATGATAGGCCTCAGCCACTGCAACGCACCTACTAATTTTTGTACATCGTGTAGGGTAGTCACCTTCGGGTTCAACTCTATTCTCAGGGGCCGCACCTCCGTGGGGCTGATGCAGCACCCCAAGTACTTGATGTCGCTTCCTCGTTGGAGCTTCACTTCTGACAGTTGCAGTCCTGCCTCCTCCAAATTCTGTTTGACCTCTTGGAGGGCTTGTTCTAAATGCTTGTCCTCTTCTGCCGCCAGGAGTATATCATCCATGTAGTGAATAATTTTCATGTCCGGCCAGTGGTCACGCACCAGCTGCAGGGCTCTGGCAACATAAGTTTGGCATAAGGCGGGCGAGTTCTTCATGCCCTGCGGTAAGACCGTCCATTGGTACCGCTTTGCAGGGGCATCCAGATTGGTATGTGGTACGGTGAACGCAAATCTACGGCAATCGTCCGGGTGCAGAGGAATCGAGAAAAAACAGTCCTTAATGTCCAATGCCACTGCTGGCCATCCTCTCGGAATCGTGGAGATCAGTGGAAGTCCGGGCTGGAATGATCCCATGCCCATCATTTGGCTATTAACGGCTCTGAGATCATGAAGAAGTCGAAACTTCCCAGACGCCTTCTTCTTAATCACGAATATGGGAGTGTTCCAGGGGCTATAGCTCTCTTGTAAGTGTCCTGCTTGTAGCTCATGGTCTACTATTTCTCTGGCGGCTTTCAATTTTTCTTCCGTAAGGGGCCACTGCTCTATCCACACAGGTTCTTCCGTTTTCCAAGTGATCTTCACGCCGCCTCCAGCAGTGGCCCTCATACTAAATTTGTGAGCTTGAGCCTCATTTGCGCCATGGCATCTCGGCCTAACAGTGAGTCAGGGATGTGCGTGACGTACGGCCGGACCCGAGCTATCAGCTCGTCGCCGTCGTCGTCCTGCACGCGGATCTCCACCGGCATCATACTCCTGTACGTACTAGCCATTCCTCCAACTCCGGTTATGTAACCAGCATCCATCAAGGGCCAGCTCTCAGGCCACTGGGCGTGTGCTATGCACGTCACGTCCGCTCCGGAGTCCGCCAGCATGGTTATTATCCTCCTCCCCTCGTCACTACATCCTCCCAAGCTCAGCGTCGCCCGCACCACCGGGCGGTCACCTAATTTTACTGCCAGAGCCACGTTGGGACGTCTTCCTCTTGGACCTCTGCCACTGTCGGGCCAACTCCGGTCACACTCCTGCGCGGGGCCAAGATCTTCGGGAGGGACGCCCCTTTGCGATGTCCCCCCCGCCCCCCGTTTCCCGGCAGTTTCCGCTGTTGATTTTGGGGACACTCTCGGGCTACATGCCCGTACTGCCCACAAGCCCAGCATGACCCTCGGCCTTGCCACGAGATCGGCCGGCCCTGCCACTGACAGTGTGCGCTAATATGCCCTAATCTGCCACAAGAGAAGCAACGCTGTGGTCCCTTTCTCATCTGGTCCACCGCCGAGACAAGAGCCTGCGCTGCTGCTGTTCCCTGATCCTGTTTTTGCAGTACCGTGCAGATGACAACCGAAAGTGGTGCTCCTTTAGGGATCGTTTTCAGGATGTCCTGCGTCATGGCATTACTCTGCTGCCAGAGGCACTCCATCATGACCGGACCCTGGGCCTCAGGGGGCAAGTCTGACTCTGCAATGGCCCGTTGGAGCCTGTCACAGAATTCAGTGAAGCTCTCTGCGTGTGTCTGTTTTATCTTTGTCCAGGGTGGCTCTACCTTTACTAGCTTCCCGAGTTCTTCATACGCGGCCCGCGAAGCCTCTGTTGTGGCCATGACCTCCCGGCCTCTGAGCGCTGTCGCTTGCTGGTTTGGGGGTGCGAGGTTTGCACCTCGCCCCACCAAGCGATCCAGTGTGGTACCTGCTAGGTGGTGGTTCGGGTTCCCGGCGGCAGCTGCAGCGAGGGCGGCACAACGGCCTTGCCATGCCTCCTTCCACAGCATCCAATGCATGGGTGACAGTATCGCCCTTGCCAGCTGCCGTAGGTCGTAAGGCGTGCACGCCTGGGCATGCACACTATCCAACAACATCTGGGTTTGCTGATGTTTCAGCCCGTTCTCTTTCACCGAGGTCATCAGACTCTGTACTATCTCGGGCTTGAGCGCCACCCACTGGACCCCTTCCCCCGGTACTGCCCTTACGGGACAGACTTGCGGCACTTGCTCGAACCGTAAGCCCTGAAGGGCACATGAATCGGCTATTAGCTGCCAGTCAGTGAGTGGTATGGACTTGGCAGGGGCCGCTCCCCTTTTTGCTCCGCTGAGCAGGTCCCTCTGTTTTTCGACCTCCCGCCTTATTTCCTCTAATGCACGCAATAGGGTGTCGACCGGGGATGTTGTTACTTCTTCTCCGCCCTTCGGCTTCCCTTTCGGCTGTGTCTCTCCTATTGCACACCCCCGCAGCCTGCGCGTAACTTCTCGCAAGCCCCCGCCTTCCTCGTCGCTGCTATCTTCTCCGCTCTCCTCCTCAACCGGCAATCTCACCCGAACCTTCCTCCCTCCTTTCAAGGTCGAACTCTGGTCTCTCCGCTCTGATTGGCCGTTACCCTTCCTCCCTCGCTGCAGTGCCTGACTCTCCCCGCCTACAGCACCCTCCTCTGCCGGGGCCCACGGCAGCAGGGTCCTATCTTCCTCACTAAGCGTCTTCCTCAAAACTGCGCCAGGCACGCAATCCTCGGGTTCGGTCCCGTCGACCCCCCATCCCTCTCTGTCTTGTGCGAGATCTTGCCAGGGATACACCGGAGGCGGCTCCTGGGATTCCACCGGTAGGATCACTGGAACCTCCCCGCCCCCGCTCTCCCGTTCTTTCGCCGGGGCCTCCCCGCCCCCGCTCTCCTGTTCTTTCACCGGGGCCTCCCCGCCCCCATCACTAGGCTTCTCCTCCGTTTCCGTCTCAGCCTTCTCCTGATGAAGCAACGCGTCGCGGGCGGCCTTCCAAGTCTGTAATTCCTCCCGCGACCACTTCAAAAGACGGAGTATAACTCCCCACGTCTTGAGATCTTTAGCCTTGTTTGTGGACATAGCTCGCTCCGCCAGCACCGTAGTGCATCGCGGCCAGAATTCCGGCTGCAAGCAGTCCCCCGGCTTATTTATGACTCCTTCTTTCTGGAGCCGCTCTACACATAGTGTAATATCTTTTGGCTTCACAGAAGCTCCCCGTGTCTTAGCTAGGAACACAACTACCTTTATCAACGCCTCCATATCGTCCGGACTCTCAGCTATCGCCCGCTGCTCGCCGTCGCAGCCGCCGCTCTCCCTCTGGAGACGGCCCGCACCCCCTGGGTCTCACGGCGAGACGTGTCGGTCCTGCCGAATCACGTTGGGGTCACCATTTGTTGCCGTGCTCTCGCCCGGACCCACGGTGCCACCAGGGGAGCGCTGCAGCCTCCTCTACTGCAGGGTCACAAAGCACAGACCTCAATGTGAGAGATGCTAAAATGGCGTTTATTCTGGGCTGCGTGCAAGCTTACGTACAGGTGCACTTCGTTTCCACCCCTAGGCTGCGCGTCACACCGCGTGATCTTCCGCTACGCCTAGTCTACCGCTTCTCATGCAAATATCTTGTCTATGCAGTTTCCCAAGATCCACCACAAGGAACAGGCAGTTGTGTAGCAAATATTAAGTGAAGTGATGCTGAGACTTAAATTGGAAATGTGCAGATGGACAGTGGCTCTCATTGGTGTCTAAAGGGTGTCCTTAAAGGCGGTGAGATGTAGCAGCGGAAAGGAAAGTTTCTCCGGACCCTTGAACACAAGATTACTTTTCAGAGGAGGTGGCAGATATGGCAGAGTCTTGGTGACAGGGAAAATATTTGGTCTGACTGTAGCTAAGTCTGCTAAGTAAGCAGGGACACAAGGCACTCTGAGCCTCACCCCTAGTGAGACATCTCAGCAGCATTTCTGAATCAGAGTAGTTTTGGGGTTGCACCTGCATTTTTTTCAAGTGCTTGAGTTTTTCATGAAAAACACTCCATGGAAAGCAGAATTTTATGCAAAAAATACTTCATCAGAAAAGAAGATCTGTTGGTACAGTTTTGATGGAAAATCTTCAAAAAAAAAATTATAAACCTGATACCCAGTGAGAGACTGTATGTAATCATACATGATTTCTTCTTCATAGCAAACAATGAATATATGAATTTATAAAATAATCAAGAGTCTAGAGATAAATAATAACGGGGTTAATGAAAAGGATGCATTTTATACATGATCAGATCAGATCTAATTTGTTGCTCCTCTTACAGTTTGCTCCATCCTACATCATTTTGCTCAGCAGGGTGGTCCCACTGAACTCAGTGAAATTATCCACAGGAAAAAGTATCGTTTTTTCACTGCTTACTTCATTTCTAAAAGCAAGCTAACTTTAAGCTGGGCTGGCAAATGTGCTTCCAGTAGTTTATTCTCTGATGGCAAAACTGTTTTAGGAGACTGCTGTCGCCCGTGCCCAGCTGCTGCCTGCACACTGCAGTTCCCTGCCTCTCAGCTGTGACGATGCAGCTGGTTGGGGAGCTCTGAGCCAGTGTGGACCAGCAAAACTGCCATTTTAAAACACAAAACCTTGATGATTTCACTGACGTGATTTGCAGCACAGCTGGGGCAAGCCAGCATGCAGGGGCAGGACCTGATGGTGCTTTTTGTATCACGGTATTTCCAGCGGCGAGCATCTCCTCCTCCTTGCCCCTTTTTCAATTTTTTATTATTTTTTAATTTGGATCATTTCACTGATCTGACTTTACAGAGAGCCATACAAGCAATCGAATTAGTGGACTGAGGAGGATCAAGGCGGTGAGCTGCAGTAGATGCGTCCTCTTATGTCAGGCTTCGTCTTGAGGAAATGACAGGGTGCAACTTCACACTGAGTAACAGCAGCAGGTTACAGTATCCTTTGCCTGGAGCCCTCCTAGTGTTTGTTAACTGTTGCAACAGTAGCCAGATAGTGGCTAAATTTATCATTTCTAGTTCCTTGTCCAAGAAAAGCAGCAGTAGCTAATACAGGTAATAATAATAATAACACTGAAAACCTTAACACAGTTGCTAGTAAGGGCCATTGTGGTATGTCTGCTGCCTTGAGAAAAAAGGAGGGCTGTAGTTTTGATTTAGTAGCTGCTTCTGTTTCCCTTCCCTTGCTTAAGTACTTTTCTAATGGCTACTAAAGAGCTTTAGAAATTCTGTCGCCTCCTCGGAGTTGTGCTTAAACATAACCTTGATGAGCCCCAGGAAGAACCTGCTCGAGGACTCCTGGCTGACTGAGCTTCTGTACCATGAAAGGCTGCTCTGAGGTTAAGAAAATTGGTTCTGAATCCTTTCAGGGCAAGTCAATAAGCCACTGTCTGAAGGCAGAGCTTTCTAGCATCGCTTTGGAGCACCTTTCCTTGCTGGCACGTGGCTCGCAGAGCTGCGAAGTTGAAGCCACGGGAGGAGAGCTCGCCGGCAGGGACTTGGCTGCAGGTATTCCCACCCGCACGAGGAGTCGAAGCTTCCGTTACGTTAGACGGTCGTCTCGTTGATGAGAGCTCTTCAGCTGAAAAAACATGGTCATCTTCAGACTAGGCATCCTGAGTAAATCACCGTTAACTGGAATTGGGCCTGGACACACAACTCAAATGCAGGGACATGTATTTAAGGGTCAGCAGTCTGGAACTAGGTCCTGCGCCTGGTGCTTAGTATCACCATGAAAGGTCATATTTAAAATGGCAGCTTTAGTTTGAAGTTTTACAAGTGGTTGTGAAAGGAAATCGCTTGATTCTTGCAGTAACTTAAAACCCGAACGCTGAGGATAAGTAAAATAGTGATAAGAGGCATCGGTTTTATGCTCTGCTAGACTAGTGTGTCATTTTTTTCCGGTGAAAAGTTTCACGTTGGAGGATTTCTCCCTACCTGTGGAAGCTCTTCTCCTCTGCAGCAAAGCTCTTGACTATGCGTCTTCCTTGAGGCATTTGAATATTCCCATTGGCATGAATGCACCGGTCCTGTGTTCTGCTTAAGCTTGTGGTATAGCGCTTTTCTCCGATGCAAACTCAATGCCGTTTTCCTGTTTTGACAGTGAGAAAAGGTGTTGCATGGGTCCAGTCTGTTCCGTGCTTTGGTGGGCTGCCCATTATGGTCGGACCTGCCACGAGGTCGTACATGGGAGTTCTGGATTTTTGCCTATGGCTGGGGTGTGTTACCGTTCTCGTTCTTACCGAGGAGGCACGGGGCCTTCTCCCCAGACCCCGGACCATCACCACACAGACACCAATATGAGGAGTGGCAAAATGGCGTTTAATGAAGCGTGTCCTGCTCTTTTATAATGCTGTAAAGCCCTGCCTTCTTCTCCGGCAGCAGTGCTCCGCCCGTTACGACCTTCCCATGTTCCGCCCCGCAGTGCCTCCCTGCTCATCCTTTTTCCTCCACATCTCCCCCTCTCCCATCAATGTTGTTTCGTTATATCGAGCGGGACGCAACAAAACACGCGGAAGTGCAGTGTGTCTCGACGGGACCGCCATCGGGTGGTTCCTTGCATTAGTAGCTTCGTGAGCGGAGCTGTGTGCTGCCTCCCCTTCTTCCGCTTCTTAACGCAGGCAGTGTCCTTGTCTTCGTCGGTTCAGCGGCCATAGGCGGGATTGCTCAGTTCCAACAGACTATAGACCCCCCCAAAGCCCAGCCATTCCTCCAGAAGTTCTCCTTCTTGTTTTCGAGCAATCCAGACTTGGCCCGCTACTTTCAGCAAGGCTTTCTTAACGCAGCTCAGTATTACACACAAGCATAAGCCTATAATTATGAGGATTAGCACAATGCGCAAGCCTTCAGCGAGCAGTCCTGTTAGCCACTGTGGTAGATTGCCAAACAGGTTAGTTAGCCATTCGTCTAATGGCGTTTATTGTGGGCTGCGTGCAAGCTTACATACAGGTGCACTTCGTTTCCACCCCTAGGCTGCGCGTCACACCGCGTGATCTTCCGCTACGCCTAGTCTACTGCTTCTCATGCAAATATCTTGTCTAGAACCTCTTCTTCCTGTACTATTAATTGATATACTCTATGCTCATGTCTATCAAGCAGTTAAGCCGTACATGCCGTAAGCAATAGTTCAGAATTAGCAAGCCGCAGCATATCGCTATTACTACTGTGAGTGCTATCAAGCCTAGTGTTATAAGCCATTTCTAGGGATGCAGTAGTGAGCTGCTCTGTGCGCCTGTGCTCATCTCCTCCAGTATAACTCTGCGGTCCCCGGAATCATGAAGCCGGCGATAAACATCAATGCAGCCATGCAGCAGCATCCCGTCTGGCGTCGCCCTGTTCAGGATGGAATCTCACCAAGAATGATTAGTTACACCCCAGACCCTCCCGTACGTGCATTTAGGTCAGGTTTTATGCATTTCATTGGAACCCATCTTATCTGCTCCTCCCGTTCTTCCGCAGCATACCCTCTTCCCTGTGATATCCACAAGAGAAGCAACGCTGTGGTCCCTTTCTCATCTGGTCGGCTATTAGCTGCCAGTCAGTGAGTGGTATGGACTTGGCAGGGGCCGCTCCCCTTTTTGCTCCGCTGAGCAGGTCCCTCTGTTTTTCGACCTCCCGCCTTATTTCCTCTAATGCACGCAATAGGGTGTCGACCGGGGATGTTGTTACTTCTTCTCCGCCCTTCGGCTTCCCTTTCGGCTGTGTCTCTCCTATTGCACACCCCCGCAGCCTGCGCGTAACTTCTTGCAAGCCCCTGCCTTCCTCGTCGCTGCTATCTTCTCCGCTCTCCTCCTCAACCGGCAATCTCACCCGAACCTTCCTCCCTCCTTTCAAGGTCGAACTCTGGTCTCTCCGCTCTGACTGGCCATTACCCTTCCTCCCTCGCTGCAGTGCCTGACTCTCCCCGCCTACAGCACCCTCCTCTGCCGGGGCCCACGGCAGCAGGGTCCTATCTTCCTCACTAAGCGTCTTCCTCAAAACTGCGCCAGGCACGCAATCCTCGGGTTCGGTCCCGTCGACCCCCCATCCCTCTCTGTCTTGTGCGAGATCTTGCCAGGGATACACCGGAGGTGGCTCCTGGGATTCCACCGGTAGGATCACTGGAACCTCCCTGCCCCCGCTCTCCCGTTCTTTCGCCGGGGCCTCCCTCGCGCTCCGCAGGAGCATTCTTATCAGCCCCCACACCTTTAACTCCCTCGCGGATCCCCCGTCCATCGGGAACTCCGCCAGCGCTGCTGTGCATTGCAGCCACAGTTCCTCCCGCAGAATCTCCATAGGAGAAGTAATCGCTCCCTCCCTTACGAGCCTCTCTACACACGCTCGTATCGCGCTCGCCTTCAGCGGCGCCCGCCATTCCTTGGCGCAGGCCATCACTACCTTACATATGGCCTCCATGGTTCCGGATCCGGATCCCTTCCTCACGCTCCCGGCGCCTGCGCCGGCCGAGCCGCCTCCTCGGTATCACGTCGGGGTCACCACTTGTTACCGTTCTCGTTCTTACCGAGGAGGCACGGGGCCTTCTCCCCAGGCCCCGGACCATCACCACACAGACACCAATATGAGGAGTGGCAAAATGGCGTTTAATGAAGCGTGTCCTGCTCTTTTATAATGCTGTAAAGCCCTGCCTTCTTCTCCGGCAGCAGTGCTCCGCCCGTTACGACCTTCCCATGTTCCGCCCCGCAGTGCCTCCCTGCTCATCCTTTTTCCTCCACAGGGGTGAAAGGTTTTAATTGCTGAATTGGAGATGACAGAGTTGTCTTCCATTATCGCTTTCTTGGGACATCAAGTGCTCCGAAATAAGTGTTACACCTTGGCCGGAGTCTGCATGCTCTGCTACAGCGTGGCATTGCAGTGGAAAGGTTCATTTCTGTGTTATAAACTCAGTCTGAGAACTGGGAGATTGGAATTTGTACTAGACTTAAGTCACTTCAGTTACTTAACCCTTTCTGCTATTACTTTATGTATTAATGTGAAGAAAAAAGCTTTTACTCAGTTTTTTTCACTGGCTTGACTCAAAAGGCAGCACAGACTTTATTAAAATTTTCTGGAATAAATTTTGCTCCCTGCTGTGCACCTCAGTTTGTAGTGAACCTATACAGAACTTGGCCCGCTAACTTCAAAATAGGTTGTGATTTCACTAAACAATGTTTTTGGCCTTTTGAAAATTGATACATGGTGTTGATATAGTTTCTTTTCAGTTCATATCCATCAGCCTGATTTCTAGTACTTGTGCTAATGGAGGTGAGAAACTGTCGTTTAGCCAGGAGGAAGTATAGTGTAGAAAGGAACAACAAGAAAAGTCTCTGTGTAATCCTGCCTCTCTGACTCAGTTACAATCTACAGATCTTCACTGGGTTTTATGTTTCTCTCTGAGTTACTGCAAAACATTATGATACAAAACTAACTTAACTTTGCAGTACGTCTGCAGGTGATTTCTGATATAGGTATATTTTCCTGTGGATAACTGTATGTAATCTTATTGTAGCATTTGAAATTTAAACCTGATTTTAAAAGCCTAACAACCATCCGACCCTGCCTAAGCAATTTTAAGAGCGTGAGGTTTTGGTCATGTAAATGGATTCTGCAAACCCTGTGCTTGCAGAGAGCCAGCTGCTCCGAACCCAGTGCCCACGAGCATGTCCTTCAAATGGTGAATGCGACACAAGTGACCTTGGCAAAACCAGCACGTGTTGGGCAGTTACTGCAGAGTGGTGATGTTGTAATGCAAGCTCCTACAGTTTGTCCTGCAGATGCTTATTCAGCTGTCCAAGCTCTTCTTTTTGAGTTAATCAATATAATTTTACCAGGACAAGCTTCATCTTTCATTTTCTGTGCCAGGGAAGGGTACCAAGTTTGGGAGGTGTGTGTGGGAAAACCAGCAAAACACAAGCTCTAGAAATATTGCAATTGGTATCAATAAAAAGGCCCTGCAAAGCTTACAAAGGTTTTCTTTGGGGAACTAGGGGTTGCCGGAGGAGCACTTTGGCCTTCTGTAAAATATCTGTCCATCGCTCAAGTACTGTTCCTGAAAAGTAAAATGAAATAGGCTTAACTTGAGGAAGCTTAATTTGTGTGTCTGCAAGTTTCAGATACGGTTGTAAGACCACAATTTGCAATGCTTAGACTTGAATTCTTTCCAGATGTTTCTTCCGTAATATTATCTGTAACTTTAGTAGTCCATATGCTTCTCTATTCTTGATGTAGGTAATACTGCAAATAACAAGAAAATACCATTGAGATTTATTTGGCACTTGAAATACGTGACTGTGCTTACAAAATTCTAGTCATGATAAAGTCCTTAGAAAGGCATCTAGGCCCTGGTAAGCAATAATTTTTCACCTGATACCTTTAATCTGATGGTTTCTTATTGTTTGGCTGTTGATTGCATTTTCAGTGTTATACAAAATATGCCTTTATTCAATGTAAACTATGCCTTAAATTTTATTAGTACAGAATTTCTACTCGTTCATTAAACCCAACTTTTTTAATGACAGGTGAGTAAGCTAATGCACATTGCCTCCATTTTCATACTCAGTAAAGGTTTGCAAATAAGTTGTTTACTTGGGCTGCAATTTTTTTTTAAACCTTTTTCAAATCTTGTAGCCGGTCAAAATATGTAGTCCAGTTTCTAGCAGTAGTTAAGCAGTTGTGCTACACAGTTTCTAGCCTGAGCTGATGGTGAGGTGGAGCTGTGTCATCCCTGCCCAAGCTCCGAGAAACACTGTTAGCAAGGGTCGGATTTCCCTCTCTTTTTGTAGGGGAACTTTGCATCCGTATTAGGATGGGGCTTTTGCTAATGATGACCATTTCGTATGAGTACAAGATCTTCCATTGTGCTAATTTTTCTTTTTTTCAAGCACCAAAAGACATTTTCCTGCTGCTTGTGCACCCAGTTGTCTAGGTGTTGCAGTTATACTCAGATATGCTGTGTTAATTGTGCAAAACTGTTTGCAAGTATACCTCAAAAAAGAGGACAGTGGAAATACCCTGCAGTAGGCTTTGAGGTTCAACAAAGTGTTTCATGATCGTCACGTACAGATTAAGAGTTGAAACTCGATCAAATGAGCAGAGCTACTAAACCCATTCATCATTTTGCTCCTGTACAGGCTAGGTGCCTACACTGAACCTGTACCAGTGTAGGCTGTAACGGTGCAGGCAGGGATTTATGGTTGGAATCTATGAAATGGCTAAAGTGAGCAAAGAATATATGCACCTGGATTTCTGGAGATTCAGTTTTCTCTCTGCCTGTGGATATTGCAAGCAATGACAAATATCTTTTTTGGCGGCAGCAGCATGTGGACCGCTTGGCTAGGATGTAAAGGAAAAACATTCTCTTGTGATGATGAGGCCTTGCAGACCCAATCCTTCTTGTATTCTGGGAAAGACAGTTTGCCCACTGCCAGGTGTGTTTTGGAGGCATTAGCTGCTGTTTCTGGCTGAGGATCTTGCAGTTTGGCTCTTTCTCTGACTGAGTGATCCCGTCCATGTCCGACCCTAGGAGGCTTCGAAAATGCATCACCAGATACATTAGTGGGGAAGTGAAGTTATGGAATCTGCTCCTGATATTGATGCTGACTGTAGACCTGTTGGTAAGGGTCATCTTACTCAGGATACCATTGAGCATCCCATAAGCTGATCTCTAAAATTCTCTCAGGTGTCACAGCTATGCTACCATAGTCACACTCTAGGCATGAGGAAGAGTTTGAAGTCTAGTCCATTGTGATTGACTGCTATTATGTCTGGCAGATGTTACTTGTTCCATTAAAAAGAAAGTGTTTTTTTTGTTTTTTTGTTTTGTTTTTCCCTCCCTCTTAGGTGGAACGTATTGGGTATTCAAGGAGCCTTACTTAGCCTCTTTGTGGAGCCAATTTACTTCTCTAGCATCATCTTGGGGAGTTTATATCATGGGGATCATCTATCCAGAGCCGTATACCAGAGGGTAGCAGAGATAGAAGATCTGCCACCTCTTTATACACTCAACAGACCTTTACTTAGTGGCAAGTATCTAATGGAGAAGGCTGTACCGGTAACTAAGTCTGTTCCAGTAGCATTGTGATTTTGCAATTCTCAAAAACCTTGTGAATTATGTACTGTGAGTAAATTGCTTTGTGGTTACAACACAGAAGTTCCAGTCTAAACCTAAATCAGATATTCAGTCAGAAATACCAGAGCAAGGAGCCTTCATGAGTTAAAAGGTCCCAGTAAGAACTGGGGTGTGATCCTTTTAATGTGGTTTCACGCAATTGCTGTCTGGAATGTGCCCTAGCGATACGTGACGCAAGTTGAAAGCCTGGGCTTGGTAAAATCTCTTCCCATCCTTAGAATAGCGTTAGATCTCACTGTTACTTCTCTTGCCATTGCAGATATGTGTTGAACGGCTGCATCTTTTAGCAGTGTGCCAAGATACACACATTTGGGTCACAATTTCTAGATCAATAACCACCTAAAAATGGATGGAGAGAACTTCTCAGCTGCCATTGGTTGTATTTTCTTTCTGTCATCAATCTCTGTTGGATGCAGCATTGGCTTTAATTAGCATGGCACCCAACTTGTTTGCATGATCCGATTATCATAATACTTTCATTTCCACTTTGTAGTTTAATGCTGCATTCAGAGCCTGGTGGCACGTCCTTTAGGAATGTTTTTGTAGAGTATTAGATACCTCTGACAGACAGCAATACAGCAATCCCCAGCAGGCGCAGTGAGCGGTTGTCTTCTGCAGCTGCTATTGAACCTTTAAGTCCTGTTCTTTAGTTTTGTGTTGATCTTAGAATCTAGTGGTGCTAAGAGGAATGGCAGCGTTTGAATTAACAGGTCTTAACTTCTGATTGAGCCGTGACTTAAAGGAAAGTTCTAAAATACTAAAAAAAACAAAAAACAAACACCCCCCCCCCCAAAACTTAAACTGCTAGTTACGGTAATGTGGTGAAAGTTTTAAAAGTGAAATCTCTTATCCTCCCTATCATTGTGTGCACTGCTTTGTTCTGTAGAGCTTGGCTTCTGGCATGTGTCTGTTTATTTTCCAGGAAAGAAAGATCAGTATTTTAAAGCATGTTTAAAGTATGACATGAATTTTACAAATAGATGTAGGGAATGGGGAGAAGGTGTATCAAACAACCAGCAATTCTTTAGAAAAGAAAGCTAATTAGTAAGGATTCCCTGAACCAGGACATACTAAAATGTTAAGTGATGGATTTGTCCATGTATTAGCATGTAAGTAAGAGTTATAGCACTCATAATTCCAAATATATAACTGGTTTATGAGCATAGTAGCAGATGCATGGACTGTTGCTGCCTGATTTCTGGGGATTTTTATCAATTCTTCAAAACAGCAGGTTGCGGGGGGGACAGTTTTTGTGTTGTTATTTTCAGAACGTGTGACAGCACCTTGGCTTCTTAAAAGCCAAAAGCTGAAATATTGTGTTCATCTATTTGGTAGGAAATAGCACCATCTGTTTTACGAGTTCAGCCAGAACTCACTGAGCAGTAGAGAGAATTCAGAAATGTTCTCAACTGTTAAGTTTTTGTGAAAATACACACATCTCAGAATGTACAAGAAGCTTGTTTGGGAGGGAGAAAGGAGGAAAATTCTTATTATTATTATTATTTTTTTTAACTGAGAGGATTAGTCTTCAAAGCCTGTGTTTTGATCCATGCTATTGGATTCAGCTGGGGCACTTTTGTAGCTACAGATTTATTCTTTGATTCACGCCTTTTACAGTGGATTCCTATTTGGAAATACTGCTGAAGCACGACAGAAATAACTGTCCCCAATTCTATGTTCCTCCTGATCCTGCATATGCAATTCTATAATGATTGCTCATTTCTAACCGGGATATGAAATAAAATAACATCTGTTGAGTTATGGCATTCCGTATTTCCCCACTGTCTCACCTATTTATCTGAGAAAGCACTAAACACTGAGGTTTTTTTCCTCTTATAAGATGATTTTTTTTGTCTGCAGGGACAGTTGCATTAAGTTGAAGTCAGACTGAGTTATTGTTATCTACTGTACCGTTCAAAACTGTCTTTGCATCAAATGTTCTTTCTTTCTCCATAAAAGATTTTCTGCTTATACTTCCTTTTTTTTTTAAGCTAGTTAAATGCAAACATGCATATCAGAGCAGCTGCTTTGCAGTCAGTGAGTGCAAGAAACCCATATGTTGGTAGAATACTCCCACCCAATATCAGCTCCCGGGATTCTTGATTCAAGGAGCCAACCTTTCAGCATGCCGTTAGCGCCATGGCACGGAGGGACCATGAGCTCTCACAAAAAAATTGGGCTTTTCAGTTTGAGAGAAGAGAGGTTGTGAATTTCTAGAGTAATCTGAAAAGGGACCAATTTCTCGATCAAGCTTTGAGAGTGGGAGCAGATAACAGACTGCCAGTGTGCAAGGGAATCTGCACAGATTCTTTCTGGAGTAATTGATGGAGATTAGCATGAAGGAGTTACCGAGTGCAAAAAGCAGAGTAACAAAAACTCAGCAAATATGCCATTTAGAAAAACAGTCCTTGAAAATTCTTGTTAGAAGAAGTCATTAAATATAAAAGAGAAGGCATTACATATAAAAGGCAAGCTCTTCTTTAGCAGAGGCAATTAGTATGAAGAGAAGTTCATTAAACATCTGTCTTTATGGTTCCCATTGCTGGTGTCCGTCATTCCCTTCTTTCTGTGAGGGCTACTAAGCCAAACCCTGCAGTAGTCTCTGCTTTTCTGGACAGTGCATTTTTTCTTAACTTTGAATAAAACATTTAACACAGCCTACCTTCTCCCTGTTTTGACGTCTAGTGTTACGCTTTAGTTTGTGTATGGTCTCCTGTTTTTTACCAGCGTATTGTCAGAAATGAAGTTGTTGGGGGTTTTGACCAATTCCTCATGGTACTGACATGGTCTTCCTCTGTTTTGTTTCTTGGATAAAACATCCTGGAGCAGTGTCACATCTTCCAATTACCTGTCACCAGCATAAAAACGGTTTTAAATAAGACTGAGGTCTTAGGGTAAGGTCCGTCTAGCCTAGTACTATTCTCCCACTGGTAATTACGCAGCGAAAAGTAGGAGTAAATGGTAAGCCCGTAGAGATGCTTCCAGAGAACAGCAGTAGTAATCTGTGGCTCAGGGACTTTCCGAGTCAGGGGTGAAGAGTCTTTGTATTTAAAAATTCTTAATGGATCTTTCACTCATCGACTCCTGTATTTGCTTGTTGGATTAGTGTAAACTTTTTAGCATCCAAGCATCTTCAGTAAGGCAGTCCATAGGATGTGTAAAGATTTGTGCAATGGAATTTACTTTCTGCTAATATAATTAGATGCTTCTTAGTTCTTTGCTCAAAATAGGCAATAAGCAGTTTTTCCATATCACTTTCATCATGCCACTCAGTTTTCTAGACCTCTATGATGTTCCAACTTAGTCATCTTTTTTCCCAGATAGAGTCTTCTTGCACTTTTTTGTTCCTTGTATGGAAACCATTCCACATAAGGATCATCCTTTCCATTTCTCTGTAGTCTTTTTGAGCTAGAGAGCACCTGATAATCGAGATAAGGCAGCAGTACTGATTTCTATGGTGACATCGTGATGTTCTGTTCCGTTCTGTATTCCTTTAATAATTATTCCTAACATTTTCTTTGCCTTTTTTGATTGCTGTTGATTTTTGACCTGACATTTTGATAGAACTGAGTATTAGAAACCAAAGCCTGGTTCCTGAATGCTAATAACCAGCTCCAAGTCCAGCACTTTTTATGTAAAATTGATTGTTTTTTACCTTGTGTATTACCTTATATTTATCTAGAATGAATTTCATCTTCCGTTTTATTGCCCAGTCACTCAGTGTTGCAGGTTTTTTCTGCTACTTTTTGCAATTGCTTCTCATCTATACTATCTTGAATAATTTAGTGTCTTCAACAATCTTTCCCCAGTTTTTCCCCCACCACTCCATTTCAGGTCTTCAAGGTGCCAGCACAGACCTTGAGGCTCTCCAGTAGTGACCTGCCTCCACTGCGAGAATGAGCTGTTCAGTCCTGTCTTTGAGTCCCTGTCTTCTGACCAGCTCAGTGACCTTCCTCCCACTCAGTGACCTTCCCCCTTGTCTCAGGATTGTGTAGTTTCTTTAGAAACCTTTCATGAGAAATCCTGATAAATGATCTCTAGAAATCTGTGTAAAACCTTGTAAGTCAAATAGCCACTGTCCCCATTTGTTGACTACTTCAGAAGGCTCCAGTGCACTTGTGAGGCTGGGCTTCCTTTTTCCAGAGCTGGGTTGGCTCTTTCCAAGGAGACTGTATTCATCCAGATGTCCATTAATCCTGTTCTTTAAGGCAGACATCAGGCAAACAGGCCTTCTGCTTCCCTAGATCTCCCCTGGCTCTCTAAGAATTAGTGTCACACTGGCCATCCTCCATCTTCAAATACTAAGGCAGTTTTTTGTTGACTCCTTCCCAATATTGTCATATCTCCATATGTGCCTGTTAGTTCCTACCAATCTGCCTGGTAAAGATGTTAGGTTTATTGAGTGATAGTTCTCTGGCACGCCTCTGAACTCCTTTTTAAAAACTGGAGTCACCAGCTACCTTCTGGCCTGGGAAGACTACTGTTTCTGCTGTCACATCTTTGATTTCCTCCAACGCAGCTGAATACTATCTGGGTGCTGTAACTGGTGTTTGTTCACTTTGTAGGTTTATCCTAGAACTATTTTTACTGGCACCTCAATTTGAGATGTGTCCTCTGACATATTGCCGGTAAAAGGGGCTCAGGCCTTGGAACCTATCCCGGCTCCTTAACAGGGAAACTGGATGCAAAAATTCATTCAGTTTTTCACAATATCATCTTCTTTCTTCTCTGAATGCTCCTTCTATAGCTTGGCCAGCTGTTGGCAAAACTGATTTCCTGTTGCTGCGATGTTCAATGGATTTATTGTTAATTTTTATGCCTTTTGCAAGCTGTTTCTCAGACTCTCTTTTTGGGCTGACTTACCATGTGTTTACATTAAACTTGTCATTTTACAGTCCTTCCCATGTACGTCCTTTGAAGCTAGCTTCAGCTTTTTGGAATATGCCATTTTGCATTTTATAGCCTTCCTTACCCTGCTGTTTAGACACACGGGCTTTATTTTGGTCTTTCTAAAGTGTTTCTGGCTGGGTGGCGTGCATTTGCTCTGAGCTTCCGGTTTGCCTTCAGATATTCTCCGTGCTGCCTGCCAGGTTTTTACTATTAGCTGCCCTTGTCCTGACCTCCTCTGTAACGAGATTGGGAGTAGGAGAAAGAACTCCCTCGCTGAACGCTTTTGTACAGACTGGCTAGGTTGAAAGGAGCGGTTCTTGCTGCAGGCCGCAACTCTTGGCCGCGGCTTGTCTCCGTGTTAGAGTAGCTAATCACCATACCTTCTCCTGGTTTAAACTGGGTCAGGTTGTGTCAATTGGTAGAGAAGCTCTCCCAGCAAACCCTGACCACACGGCATGCGCAGTAGCCAATGCTGGAAGTCTCAGAGGGAGTAACACAGCTCCAGCCCTTTGGTTTCTCTAAATGGAGCTGAGCACAACAATCATGGAGCTCACCTTTGAAACTGGTAAGCTTCTCTACTGTTTTTTGCTGTGCGACTGTGTCCGCACTCCAGTCCCCCTGGAGTGCATGATCGTTGGACTGTTGACTGCTTGTAGTCAGGAATGGCCAACTTCCAAGTTGTCGGGGAAGATGCACATGCCATCGCAAGTTGCCTTTCACTGTTAGGTTTGATAGAAAATTTGAAAGCCTAGTAGAATCCGTTGGGAATTTTCCTATACTAGTCCTTTCTTCGCTTTTTTTTTTTTTTTTTTTTTTAATTTTTGGAAACCTGAATTGCAGTTACATGGGTTTGGTCAGTCCTGAACTTAAGTAAAGATTCCTTCTGTTGTCCAAGTCTTTGAAAAATGCCTCTTCTGTCCTGTGGAAGCACGTGTGTCTTCCACTGATTCCTGTGATACAAGGAATGGATTCAAGTTGCAGAACTGAAAGCAATATCTGAACTATTGTATCCTCAGCAGACCTTCTCTACCAAGATCTTATGAATATTTCAGTGCATCTTCTCCTGTCACCTGCTTTGCCACACAGGATCCCAGAAGAATGCATAGAGGCTAACCCAGGCCTGCCTTATTTTTATTTAACAGTCTGGATGCCAGTCAGATCATGTCCAACAGACAAAAGGGACTGGTTGAAAGCAAGAATATGCTGCTCAAATATATTGTAGGAACACTTTATTATACCCCCAAAGTATTTATGGGCTCTGATTGGACAATCAGGCTGTATTCTCACATTGGATCCCAAAGTGTGTAGGTACATCTTAGAAGTTTGACAGGATCTTATTTCACTAATATTCAGGGAAACTGAGCAGCTTCTTTGAGGAATGACCCTGTTCTGAATTTTGTACGCTGGCTTCACAGAGGAAGGAGCCCTGCTGCCTCTTTGCTGAAATCACTGTCACTCTTTGTATCTCATATTTTGTTAGGAAGATGCGCAGAAGAAGCATTTGTCATGGTAAGTGACTGAAGTGCTTATAAATTATAAGGGAAGAGGATTCTCAGCCTGCAGACCTGGCCATGCAAACTTCAGAAGCCGCCTCCATTAGGTGGGGCAGGGTGGCACTACAGGGGATGGGGAGTGATTCGGGACAGGGTTGTACACAAGATGTCAGTCACCAACATAGGACTTGATAAAGATTTTTCAATGAACATGCATCAGCACTCTTCTGAAGAACTGCTGTCTGCATAATCTTTTTCCTTTTTTTTTTTTAAATATATCCTTCAACATGATTTTGGCAGTTTCCTTGATACCTAATCCTTCCATTCATATTTGTGTTTTTCAGCCCTCTGTGTCCTTTCTAATGAAACTTGTCTGTGGGTTCTGTCCTCAGAGAACTGGCAGGCTTGATTATTTATGTAAGCACTGGAACGAGGATGCTGTGACCTTTGCTTTCATGTGTTAGACCTGCTTATAGTAATGTCCACAAATAAATTCTGAGCAGTGTCCTTGAAATAGCTTACTTACACCAGTTTTCAAAGGAGGATAAAACATCTTCCTTTCTACCCTAGTTTTCTCTCCCATTACTAGTTCCAGCTTATTGTGCCCTGATCACATCTAGATTTTGAGGGAGAAGATATGATCCACCTTAAGTGTTATCAGATGCTTTTCTTTTGAGATGACCTTTATTCCCTGTTTGGGCTGCCTGTGATTCGCCTTCAGGGACTCCTGTGGCATCTCTGCAAGGTTTATGCAGATAACAAAGCAGCTGAACAAGGTGTTGTCATTTAAGTATATCTGAAATTCTGAGTCCATATATGTACTTTTTTTTTTAAGTTAATACAGCAAAGTAACCTAAGGAGTGTGACTGTACAAGTGCCATGGAAATGTAATGTGTACTTGAGTGTGCAGCTTCCTCGTCCTTCTTTGCAAATCCCCTCTGTAGCATTACAGTGTTCACCACATCGGTATGGAAGGAGCATGAGCAAGCCCTATGGGGAAGCGTAAGCTATTATTTGCTGAAAGAGATGCATGCAGCCTAAATATCTTGGTCTTGGAGGGAATCATTCACTGAAGGAAAACTTAAGGCAACATTTTTCTTTCTGGAATGGAGAGAGTGGCCTTAAATAATAAAGGGAAAAAAGGTCTTTTGCAGTACTTCATGAACGATATCTGATCACTGTACTTCTTCAGTAGTGTACGAAACAAAAGCCAAGGTAATCATAGAGATATTTTTAAGTTAAATAAAAAGTACAACTGACCCACTTGTAATATGGTGGCATTTTTTTAACCCCCTTGCCTCAGTAGTTTTGATAAATGGGTTTTGAATTAAGAGTATCATCAGTATGCCGTCTTAAACAGATGGGTCTGTTCCATGCAAGCTTCATGGAAAGAGCCTAGATCTCTGTGCTTTTTGAGAATCACTTAAAGAGCTTGGATTCCTTTTGGGCACACCAGCAATTTGTAATTTGTTAGGTTTTCAGGCGCAGGCCTTCTGTTGTGTGACTCACAGAGTAACAGGGTTTATTTGCTCTGCAGCATTTGGACTTTAATGGCACAGGAAGGGTTTTGTTTTGCATGATCAGCTCCAGTTTTCGTGGCTTAATGAGTTTTGCATCACTGCAAACTGAGACTTACGATGCTCGTGTTCATTGCCGACCACTAAGAACGACAGCAGAAGTTGTGCTGAGGTGCTTCCTGCTTTCCTCTTGTCAGAAAATCCTGTTCTTATTGGGTCTTCCTCAAGTATTACTTGTGTGATATTCTTGATGGTACCTGTGTTTTTAGTATTCAAGATTAAAATTTGAACGTTGTGAATCACAGAATCACAGAATCACAGAATCACTGAGGTTGGAAGGGACCTCTGGAGATCATCTAGTCCAACCCCCCTGCTCAAGCAGGGTCACCTAGAGCACATTGCACAGGATTGCATCCAGGCGGCTTTTGAATATCTCCAGAGAAGGAGACTCCACCACCTCTCGGGGCAACCTGTTCCAGTGCTCTGTCTCCCTCACAGTGAAAAAGTTTTTCCTCATGTTAAGATGGAAGTGTCTGTGTTTCAGTTTGGGCCCATTGCCTCGCGTCCTGTCGCTCGGCACCACTGAAAAGAGTCTGGCCCCATCCTCTCGACACCCTCCCTTCAGATACTTGTACACATTGATAAGATCTCCTCTCAGCCTTCTCTTCTCCAAGCTAAACAGGCCAAGCTCTCTCAGCCTTTCCTCATAAGAGAGATGCTCCAGTCCCCTAATCATCTTGGTAGCCTTTGGCTGCACTCGCTCCAGTAGTGCCACATCCCTCTTGTACTGGGGAGCCCAGAACTGGACGCAGTACTGCAGATGTGGCCTCAGCAGGGCTGAGTAGAGGGGGAGGATCACCTCCCTCGACCTGCTGGCAACACTCTTTCTGATGCAGCCCAGGATACCATTGGCCTTCTTGGCCACAAGGGCACATTGCTGCCTCATACTTAACTTGGTGTCCACCAGCACTCCCAGGTCCTTCTCAGCAGAGCTGCTTTCCAGCAGGTCAACCCCCAGCCTGTCCTGGTGCATGGGGTTATTCCTCCCTAGGTGCAGGACTCTGCCATGTCCCCTGCTTGTTTAACTCCATGCCCCGACGGCTCGTGCCAGGCACAGTTGCGGTTGCCGGTGCTCCTGTATTCCTCACGAATCCCCAGCGCCGTGCGTGAATGAGTATTGATGTATTTAATTCTGGATGATTGCAATGGAGAAGATGCTTTAGCTACCAGCAGCTGCTGGGTTTTGTGGCCGGCCTTTCCGTGCGAGACCGTTTGGGAAGGCCGAGTGGTCTTCCTGGAAACACTTGCCTGCTGCCTAGGCCGAACTGATGGAAACTGACCTGAGCAAAAAAACCCCGCGATGCCGTTCTGGGAGCTGTTTGGGTTCTTTTCGTTTCTTCTTTTGCGTGAAAATGAGTGCTTGTCTCAGGATCTTCAAAGAATTTAAATAACGAGCGACAACTTTAACGTTAACGAATACTTGAAATATAATTTTGTCGGAGTGGGAGACGGACCCGGAGTAACGATGAGTCTCAATATGAGTATGATCGTTCTCCCTTTGTTGCCCGTAAAGAAACACATAACTACGAAAGCAGTTATATGCGGTGCTTTATTCAGGGCCCGGGGTCTCAGGGACTCATGTCCAAAGCTGAGAATCCCAAATCCCCGTTTAACTTGGTTAATATTTATAGTGTTCGGTTACGTAACATAATCAACAGAATTGCTAAGCTACATGATTGTTTCCCATTTATAGTTTCTTCAGTTACTGTTGCCAAGATTTGCTTATCATTTACCTAGTTCATCAGACTGTACTGTACCTAGTTCATCAGACCGTACTGTACCTAGTTCATCAGACCGTACTGTACCCAACACCTGCGATTATACCTTCATCTAGTCTACCAAGTATAACCTATTCTAATCAATATAATGTAACACCTTTATTAGAGCTTACACAGAGTATATATAGACAAGCAATAAGCGTGCACTAGCAGTAGCTGTATGATTGGTTTACAGTTTCTGTTCACGCGCCTAAAGCGAATACACGATTGGTGCAAAGTTGCTGTTCACGTGGAGGGGCTGATAAGCCCCCTCCTTTACTTGTTTACCACTACTTATCTTCCCCTTCTGTAATGGTCTAGCGTGGAGGGGCTTATCAGCCCCCTCCTTTACTTGTTTACTACTACTTATCTTCCCCTTCTGTAATGGTCTAGGAATGCTCAAGGACAGTTCACATAGCCGCAGGGATCCTCCCTCTATTGTGAAGACAGGATTGCTCACTTCTAAGAGATCATGCCCTTTTTCACTTAACCATTCTTCCACATAATTTAAGGTGTTTTTTTTCTCCAGATGACATTGTAGCTATAATAAAGTTTGTAGGTTAGTAAAATAGAACATTTTAAACATAGACGTTTGAGATCTGTCTATATATATATTCTGCAGGATCATTTAAGAAAATTGGGGCCTAAAGGTAACACTTGAAATACTGGTTATGGTTGTACTCAGGACCTGATAATAACTATAGAATATTTCCTATCTCTAGTGTGTGAAGTGTACCATTTATAGAAGTTTGTTAGCAATGCTTGTCCCATAACGGTATGAATGTCCACGTACTTCTCACGCTCACAGTCCCCACTCGCCTGTATGTATTTAGTGATGATAATTGTGCCTGTGTGTATGTGCAGCTTAGAAACGTACAGCAATGAGCTTTCTGTACAGTTAACAAGTCTGGTATTCCCCTCATGCTAGAGAAATCATTTCAGTAATGATTACCGCCTAGGAAACTCAGGAGTAGAAGATTTTTACGTGTCGTCACTCCGTATGTCCTCATGGAAAGCTAAAATAATTCACAGCTGAAGTTCAAGGAACTTAGAGCTGGGTCACTGGTATTTTATTTAATCAGATCAATTCTGTGGTTTCTAAGAATGCTGTTTTTAGCCAAATAAAAGGAAAAAAAAAAAAAGCTGATCATGCGCTCTCCATGAAAATTTATGCTGGTTATTGAATAACGCTGATAATGTAGAATACACGTCTTGGTTTGCAAAAAGCAGCACAGGTGTCTAATGGAAGAGTAGCATCGCCTTTTGAAACCAAGCTGTCTTTTCCAAAAATAACCAGCCACTTTCATCTTTCTAAGAATTGTTCAGTTGTGGTCGACATGTAATTGAAGTGGATTTTTTTTTTTTTTGATATTGGTTGTTTTCTAAATAGTGAAAATCATTATCGCCATTCATTAAATTGAGCTTTTATGCTTTGAAGGCTTGCACTTACAGAGGAGCCGTGTTTTGAAGTCTTTGCGTTTTGTCGTCGTCAAATGTCCACCGTGAAAATTAGTCCCAAGTTTACTGAAAGTGCAGAAGAGCTGCAGTTCAGGTGCATAATCAGAGGAAAAAATGTTTAACGTTATTCAAAACGTAAGAACCCGTAGAAATAAAATGTGTAAAAATCCATTATCCTGTCTCAGAATCGCCATGTTTTTTATTATTATTTTTTAAAGGCTATTATAAAATACCAGGTGATTTCAGCTGAGTTTAAAATACTTCATCTTTACTTGGTGCATTCTGAGAGGAACTGACACTTCTCTGAAGGTTGCCTAGAACTCATGCAAACGTAGATTTTTTGGAAAGGACGTTGAATGGATTTTAAAAGGGGCATTAAACGTCAGGCCTTTGAGCCAGGAGGCCCAGCACGCTGGCAGCTCGTGCCAAGCCCCGCGCCAGTGCCCTCCGCACGCCCGCTCCTGCAAACCTGACTCTCGGCGCCTTTTATACCCTCCGGCCTTTTGTACGACGGCGGGCAGCGTGCGCCTCGGCAGGCTTCCGCCAGGGCAAATTCGAGCGCCCGGTTCCATCGCGTGCTTTTGAAAACGTTACGTGTTTAAACCCAACCTTTATTCTAATCGTCTTCCACATGTAATGGGCCGAGTTATTGCAGGGTTGATGGTCATTTGCATGGGGCAAAAATTGTCCTAGCAGCTGGTTTGGTCCATTGGGTTGCAGGTGTTGCTGAAGGAGGTTCTGACAGAGGTAAAAGAGGGTGGTTGCTTTCTCTTCCTACACGACCTTATAGGATGGGGTTAGCACACGCAGGTGGTTGCCTTTCCGCTCCCTGCTGCTCTCTGCCTTCAGAGGCTTCGTGGCCGAGAGCCCAGGTGCGTGGGCCGAGGGAATTGCCGCTCAACAGCAGACACTTCCCGGCCGCCACCTTCTTTGGAAACGTCCCAGCGTAGGCATCAATCGCACGTGCGAGGTCTGGTCGATCAGTCCATGTGCCATAAAACTGGTGCTTTTGGGACGCATCGGCTTTACTGCTGTTCGTTTGCAGACGGTCTGGAGTATTTGCGAGAAACTTTGGTCTGCGCCACGGGGAATAAGGTTACAGGGGTCTCTGTGGTAGGCAGGTTGGGTGCTACGGCGGCAGGAGGTGTGATACGTTGCCATTTGGCAGGCGTTCCTGTCCCCAAAGCATACGCCAGCGGATAAAAGATAGGCGTATAAAAATTAAGGCCCAGTTTTCCCTAAGTATTTTGATTAGAATTAGGTGCCTAAGCTGTTACGGTGCTTCAGATCAAACCTTTTCTTCCACTGGTTTTGTTCAATTGGTTGTCATGAGGACAGCGCAAATCTACAGGGATTAAAAAAAAAAAAAAAGAAAAGAATTATGGTTGAAATCCTGAATCTGTCAAAGCTGACGGAGACCAAATAGGACCAGAGTTTCTCCCTGTATCATGTAGACATACAGCGTTTTTCAGAACCTTTCCAATTGAAATTCCGTACTGTTGCCTATTAATGCACGGGCTGTTAGTTGTGCCAATAGCATTTTCACATGCAGAAATTAGTTTTATGGGTAGCTATATTTTGTTTTCTTTTGTTATTCTAGGAAAAAGGATTTAAGAAATATGTTGCTGCAAAAATTGAGACCAGCTGGCCTTGGTAGATGCGACATTTTAAAGAATTTCTGTTCTTTAGAGAGAAAGATCTACTGTCTAGGTCATCAGTGTTTTTTATGTTTTTAATATCTTTATTGTCATACAAATACTATTTTTGTTGTAGTTCAGCTGATACATCTTTAACAGATTTAAGATCAAATGTGTGTGTGTGACTATATATTTTTTTATATATATATATATATTGCTGTACATAATTTGCATTAAGCAGTTACTCTTCCCCCAATCTTACTGTGTGATAGTGTGAAGACATTAGCTTTTACTAACCAATGTAAGGATATTAAAGAACACTGTCAAATACTTTCATTAATATTTTTTATTTTCCATTCATCAACGTGAGGAGGCCTCTGCTATGTTGTTTTCCTTACAGCCCACGTGTACATATCCCTGTATCACTGCTGAAGCACAATCCATCAATTGATTAGTCTTAAATAATGACTGTTTTGCATACTACCTTGCTTTGTTTAATTAATGTTTGTACAGAGATTTGAAAATATAAAGAGCTATATCATTGCTAAGTTTCACCATTGTTTTTGTATGTTGAGATCATCAGTGTCAGTAAAAAAAATATATACTTAGGTGAAACGGATGGCACAAAATCCTGTGCAAAATCCTGTCCTGCTTAAAGGACAGCTCTGTCTGCGGCAGCGTCCAGAAACCATTACCGCTGCTTTAAATAGCAGCAAGCTGAAATCTTCTTCTGTCAGGAGAGACCTGGGACCATTCTCCTGGCTGAAGTGGCCCCTGGTAAAGGCCTGGAGAGCTGAAAGTTTCTGTCATTGTCATCAAATCAGTCAACTAGCCACGGAAATGCCTTCTCAGATCTGGGCCCCTGGCCAGGGTGCGCAGTGATGGGCTTGCTGCACCCTGCACCCAGCCAGGGCAGTGCAGAGACTGCTCACACCCATGCATGCACCCCCCCCGCCCCGGCTGGGTCCAGCCCTCCAGGAGCAGATGCAAAGCACGCAGTCTGCTGAAGTGGTGCTCTTCCTCCACGTTTCTGCGTCCCAAGAAATATGTTTTTTGACGATAGAGCTGATTTAGAGTGAAAGAGCAAGATGGAAAATCCCTGCATTGGTGATGCACCTTGTGAGGGGCTCAGGGAACCTTCCTTACAAACAGCTGGTTGCAATACATGAAAATCAAAGACCAGGCACGTGCAAAAGAAACCACCAGCAACCTGGAAGTGTTTTCTCAGAGGATGTCTTGATGGATACTGCCACCGACCTTGAGCTGTGGTCACCAGCCCAACCAGTAGTTCTTACTGGGTCTCTCCACATGTTGGTTGACCCTGGAAAGTATAAGATTTGGACACTGCTCAGAGGGGAGAACAAAGGGACTTGCAAAGGCACAGCACAGAGGTGACACTCTCCACCGCTGGGAATTCATTCTGAGACACCGCTGCTTTCTGTTTCCTGAAGAAAGGCAATGGCTTTGTGGATGAAGGACAAGTGAGCAGGGACCGATTCCTGGAGATGCTTGCAAGCCTCTTGATCTTCTTCTTGCAATCTTCTTGATCTGCCTGCATCCCCTCTGGCCTTCTCTGCTCAGCCAGCACCACCATGCAGCAGAGGTGCAGGTACTGCCAGGGTTCCCCTGTAGTGTTTAGGTCCGTTGGGATTGTCCCGAGCCTCACACTTGTTCAACCTGGGCTCTGACTTATGGAAATCTGTCAGCAGTGACTGGCTGCACATCTCCGAGGGAGGACAGGATGATGCCTGGGGATGCTGGCATGCTGTTCAAAGTCCTCAGCAGCCACATGGGTCGGAGGTGTCACTGGGGACCTCTGCCTTTTGTCATTCATCATTTTGCAGTCAGAAACGCAATCAGAAAAAAAACCCACCCTGATCTTGCCCTTTTTCCTTTATTTGGTGCTACAGGGCATCACATCATGAGCCAGCCCTACGCAGCACCAGACTTGAGACGAGTTTCTGGCTAAGACATGGGGTTTCTGACAGCCCAGCAACGTTGGGCCTTGTCCAGCCTAATGACACTGTCAACCGCACAAAGTAACTCTGCTCCCTTGTTTGCGGGGTCATGTGTTTGCCTTACTATTCCTTAAACAAGTTGGTCCCTACAGCTCCAGTTGGAGGGACAAGTCAGTGGCAAGGCTTGGCCTTTCATGAGGTTTTATTTCGGCATGGGTATTGCACCGAGCTCGACGGTAGTCACTTAGCAACAGGCAATGATCTCCTGCAAGGACATGGGTCTGAAAGGCGTTTCCTTGTGCAATGAAATGAGGCTGGTGGCAGATGGAAGCAGGGAGGATGGATGGAGGAGCTGTTTCTTCCAAAGTTGAAGCTATTTTTACCCAGGTTCCTTGACTTGGAAATTGCTGCCCTGTGGCAAATTCCTTCATTAATAGTATGTGAAGGTTATGGGAGAGGTAAGTCAGTAGCTTTTTATGCTCTGGTGCCTTACAGGAAGCACCTGTCTGTGGATGCAATGGTACATTTTGATGGACTTTTTTTTCCTACCTCTTTCTGCTCTGGCTCCTGCATGGGGAGTGAATTAGCTGCAGAAGTACTGACTGTGTGGTGGCAAGTGGCACATTGTGCTCCATTTGCTGAATTCACAGTGAGTGGCAAACAGATACATGCTCTTCCAAGCACGCAAATGTGTCTGGTGTTCAATGATCAGAGGCTGAGGAAGGCAGCCCCCATGGCTGCGTGGCCCTGTGGATGGGCAGATGCACAGACAGGCAGCTGTCGCCACCCTAGAAAAATGTTGACTGCACAGGGACCCAGGGAACCAGGAGCCAGGGAAAATCTTTACAGCCCTTGGAGGCAACCACTGACTGTCAGGGCCATGCTTATAGTGTTTGAATATTACTGTGGCTCTAGCACAGCGCCTAATTTTACAATCGGGCTTCACAATTAGTTCATGTCAGCAAAAATTCGGTTTTCACAAGGACAGCAAAGGTGTTTGGGGCATATCCTTCTGCCAAATTTCATGGTCTAGCTAATGCCCAAGTTAGGGCTGTTCAAATAAAGATAGGGCTTTGTAGCAATAGTAAACAGTGACAAGTATTTTAGGGGACATGCAGGAATGGTTGCAGGTCTTCTTCTGAAATTAAAAGCAAGCAAAAATATCTCCAGTCCCAGGCATGAGAAACATGACCTGGTGCTGGTCACACCTCCGCATTGATGCATTTGTCCCCACTGGACATATTTGACCTGGCTGTTATTTTTTTCTTGACCACGCTGTAGCTCTTTAAATTGGAAATTGTGAATGAAGATTGCAGGGTTTGAGCTCAAGGAGGAGCTCAGGAAGCCCTGAGGAGCTCTGCTGCAGCACGTGGTAGATCTTGCAAGTCTTCACAGGTTCAAAAAGAGAAAAAAGACTTTCAAGGGCTGGTGAAATAAAAGAGGTGGACCCACCAGCTCCTGATGCTCTTGCTCATCGCTGGAGAGGGCTGAGGGAAGTGTCACCCCCAACTTGCATGTTCTCCTGCCACGTCTGCTATGAGCCGCTCTGCAGGTGGGGTGCTGCCCTCAGTCCAACACAGCCTGGAGTGGGTCTCCTGAAATGCAAAACTGCTGCTGTAAGTCCCTCTGATGCACCAAGGATGGGACTGGGTGGTAATGTCCCTTGTCCTGCAGCTTGCCCCAGCTCCTTCCTTTGGGGCCCCACAGGTTACTGCTCCCCAAGGCATGGCAATGTTGTCTGAAGCTCCCACAGCTCCTGTATGGTGATTATACAGGGTTGTTCCATTGAACCAATCAGGTCTTTCACATCATACACGATGCAAGTGCCTGCCAAACCCTCTATTACCCTGTCAATAAGTATGTGGGGAAAATGGATTAAATACCAGTTTCACGGTGCTGTGACTGCTGGTATCAAGCATTCAGGAATTTCTAGCCTTCCAGCTGTGTTTTGGAGGCTGCAATTAAAATGTGTAATCGAATTTTTACACCTGGCTTCTCTCCTGATGGAAAAGGTTACTGGTGACAAAGCCCCTCTCTTCCCTTCCCTGTGTTTCCCCTTGTTAGCCCTCCTCTGCTTAATGCAGGGCCGGTTCATCCAAATTGGCTGCAAAGCTGTGATTGCCATCACGGCAAGAAATGCCCATGTCTTTCATTTCTCACTGGGAAATCATGCACTGCTGCCCAGCCAGGACAGGGCTTTGCAAGCTTATTGAAGTTTGTTGCCTGAAGATTTTCAGGGCCATACGTAGCATGGCAAAGTCTTGGCATAGTCTTGCACAGGCCAGTGTGGAGTTAGCAGGGGTTTGCTGGCTGTGGTGTGGTGTGGGCTTATTCAGGATGATGTGGCGGAGAGCAGCACCAGGAGCAGCAGGGATGAGATGGCAGGCGCAATTCTGCAGTTCTCTCTTTCTGGACAATTTAACACCGGTGACAGGGCTGCTTTGCTGGAGCAGGGACTTGCACTCCCACGGCAGCTGCTCGGCTATCAGCACTGGCTCAGGGACAGGTCAGCGGCACCATGCAGGATTTGCCATGGGAAGCCCTGAGTTTAATCATGAGGTTGCACTCATCCCGCAGAAAATGGATTTCTGTTCCTGCTGCGCTTTGGTGGGTGGCACTTGTCACTTGGCATCCTTGGAAGAAACGTCAAGCTGGCTGGATGCCGCCAGGCTGACATTGAGGAGTACCTCCAGCCGGGAGAGACGATGCTGATATACATCCTCTTGTCACCCACTGCTGTAGCCCCAGATTGCCCCAGATTGCAGCACATTATTCCAGGAGTGACAGCCGACCTTTTGGTTGGACGTTGGGCTCCAACAGTCCCCAGGCTGTCTTACAGCTGCTTCCAGTGTCCCATGAACCCACACCAATGGGGACTGACTGCACCAGGGTGTGAGACAGGAGCCTCCATGGAAGGTGGGAGGCTGTCCGTGCCGGTGAGTTGCTGCCCTGTGGGAATTTTTAATTTTCCTCTGTGTGTGTGTGTGTGTGTGTGTGTGTTATTCTATAGTTTTATTTATAAAACTTTATGAGGGGTAAGAGACTGACACCTCCAGCCTCCTCAAGGGTGTCTGCCCTGACTCTCTCTAGCCATCCCTGCATTTCATGGAGGGGCATCAGGTTTGTGCCTGGGGGGCTTTGGCTGCTCTATGATTTCACTGCCCATGGGCACAGCAAATCCCTGTCCTGAGACACTACGGCTGTCCTTGTCTTTGCAGACTTTGCTTGGTGGCCAAGGCACATTGGGGGTTGTTGCCTATGGGGCTGCAGATGTAACATGCTCGTGATGGGGCAGCAGAGATCGTGCAATATTGAGCAGGCTGCCCGGGGCCACAACACCCCTGAGCTCGCCGAGGTCTCACTCTTCTCCTACCCACAATCAAAATAAACCCCCCTGTTTTCAGAAGTAACCCATGGGCAGGAGTCTGAGGACTGGAAGGAGCTGAGGAAGGAAAACGGGACAAGCTAGGAGCAAAACTCAACTCCATGGGCTCATGTTTTCCACAAGAAGAGGTGGGGATGAGGAGTGTGATCTAACTGATCCTGAACAAGCTGATGCATTACCTCCAGCCCAACAGCTTGGGCTTGTGATAAATGGACTGGGGGATAAGAAATGCAATGTCTATGTTGAAGATGAGCCAAGAGGAAAAGGTCTGAGGAGATCTGGGTTGATCCAGCAACCTTGGAGACTGCATGAAGATGGCAGAACCAGTGCTGACAGGCGCAGAGGGAAGATGGGTTTGAAAAGCCAGATCCCACCACGCAGTTTCTAGACTGGAGCAACATTGCACACAGGAGTGTGGAGCTGACCTTGAGGCCTGCGTAGCACCTCACACCCTGCCTGCTTGTGCATCCCTTCTTCTGATGGGCATTACAGGCTGAGAAATCTCCTCTTCTTGGATAGGGGTTTTTCTGTCTGCTTGACACCTGCTGCGTAGGAGCTGCCTTTGTGGAGCTGAAAAGCCACGAGGTGTGCCCAGCCCCACCTTGGGGGCTGTGGAAAATCACCACAAGTGGAGAGCTTGGCACATACCAGTGAGAAGTTTCTTATTTGCAGAAAGCTGGCCAAGGGGGTGTACCAAGGCAGCCACCACTCTAGCTAGGTGCAGAAGCTGAGGATCAAAAGCACTATGTAGGTGCAAGCTCTGGCCCCACCAAGCCCTAACCATGAGATGGGGCTCACCAGGCTGCAGCAAAAACCCACGGCTTGTAAGAAAGCGATAGTGGGGGCTGCTCCTTCGCTGTGTCCTTGTCACTCACAGAGCATCTCTCTGGGCAGCTGGGGAGTACCCAGCCGGTCTGCCAGGCCACCACCAAGACCCTGTAGCATGCCCATGCATGGGGCAGATGATGAAGACCTGGAAATACACCCAGCCAATGCATGGTGGCTCTCTCCAAAAAACTGGTGCTTGGCTAGAGCAACTCCTGGAGGAAAAGAGGATCCCTGTAGGGACACCCCAAGAGGTGCAGAGGATTTGTGGCACCAGGGATGGAGACCGAGGTGTTGGTGGTGCAGGTGCAGGCTCAGCCCCTCAGCCCAGGGCCTTTATACGGGGGCAGAAACAAGGGCAACTGTGGGCAGGTCTGCCCTCATCCTGTGCAGTGGGCTTCTGTCCTGGTGGGGCGGGGCAGGGAGAAGGCAGGATGCTGAGGCATGTAAATAGGACTCTTATTTCCATAGGTAGCAAGACCATGAGAAACTATTTTGTCTCTCTGGTCTGACCACAGAGTAATTTGAGGAAGAATAATTTGTCTGGATTTACCTACTGAGACTGGTGGTTAACACATTGTAGTCTTCTGGGCAGAAAAGCCCTCCATTACCACAAGTTCCAGTAGTGGACTGTGGTTGCATCACATTACAACCTCTCTTTTTGCTTTGGTTTGATGCAGTGTGGGCCTGACCCTGGGTGGATCAGAACCAAACACGAGCAACATTTGGGTGGCTTCATCCAAAACGGATTTAGAGGAGCCACCATAACTCTGCAGGTATCGCCTTTCTTTGCAGGTGACACCTCTGACAGCTGTGGTTCTTGCTGGTCAGGATGTGGCGGGCCAGGGCGGTGTGGCCTGGGAGGTGAGCTGCCAGGATGCACCTCGGAGGACCCGGCTCCCACCCCACTTACATGGCTGAGGTTGCAGTGGGGGCATGCACCAGCCATACAGAGGGACATGGGAATCCCACATTGGTATCACCAGAGATGGCTGCCATGGTCACAGGGGTGGGAGAGGCAGCTGCCACAGGAGCTTTTAGCCTGGTGAAGCATCAGTCCTGCTGTTGTTTGCCATGCCTCACTGCCCACCAGTGTCACCTGGGACACGGCTGTAGGGACAGGGAGGTCTCAGTGCAGATATGGAGGTAGAGCAGTCAACAGCTGTCCACCACGCTAAGAGCACATGGCTCAGCTGATGCAAGGTTAAATGTTTCCATGTCTCTGTGCTGTGGGTTATGGGCAGGACATCGTGGACTCTGTGCTAGGAGGCGTGTGCAAGAGCAGAGGAAAAAGGCTCCTTGAAATTCAGCCTCTCACCAAATAGGATTTGTTGCATTTTTTTAGGTCATTTTCACTCCCCACCCCCAAAGGACCTGCTACTGAATTATTCTCCTAATAACAGTTCCTTTAAAGCTGCTCTGCTGTAAGTTAATTGCTTGCTTTAGTCTATTCCTTAAAAAAAATGACCCAGGTTAATTACGGAGATTGTTGGGAGTATTGTGGGGCTGAAGGGCGTGGAGTCAGGAGAGAATTTGGGAGGAAAAGAGCGGGGGCACAAAGGAGAAACAGGATGTGGCAGACAAAGCGCACCACTCTTTTGCAACACGAGTAACAAACTAGCTGGTGAAGGCCAGGCAGTTTTATCCAGTTGCGCAGCGGAGGAGGGAGCAATATGAAAGTATCGCGGTCCATCCCTGACCGCAAAGGGTTGCATACCAAAAAATAATTGCTGCTCACAGACTAAGTGTTGACCTATAGTGCCCCTAGCCTCATTATCCCTGATTACCATATTAAAAAACATGCCCTTTGCTGCATAATGATATGTAAATAGGGGGGGCATACCCCAAAACAATCCTGCAAATGGCAACCTAGCCAATGAAGTATGATTGCCGCGCTTCCACATCCCACCTTCAGCAACTGTAAAAGAGAGGACAGCCCACTAAAGTTTTAGGAAGGGAGGAAAACTGAACCCCCCGACCTGTTCACCAGAGATTGCTGACGAGCGAGCCTCCTTCTCCCCTCCCCCAAACAGGGACGCCTCTTTGGTAAGACTTGTGCCTCCGGCAATGTTGGATGTTACCCCGGGGAAATATATTATTACTGAAAGCGCTTAATTGTTAGTTTGAGCTCAAAGAAAGAAAATTTGTTGCAGCAGGTGCATTTATCAGTGGCAATTCTGGACCTGTTGTACCTGTCGCTTTAATAAATTCTTATTCTTTTTTACTTTGCAAAATGGACTCAGGGAAAGTCCTTGAACAAGGGGCTCTGGTAGGCAAATGTACATTGCCAAGACAAGGAAGGACCTTCCTTCCCTCCCTCCCTCCCTTCACGCGACAAAGGGAAAAGTAAACTCCAGGTGAAATGCAGCAAGCGTGAAAGCCTTCATCTTCGCAGGCAGCCTCTCTCCCCCCAGCCCCTCCATGAAGCCTGCTGCTTTCCTTTGAAGTCAGCGGAGTAATTAAAACATCAGCCGGCTGCTGTCTTTTAGTCTAGAGGCCAAAAACCCCATGACAGGCCCTGCTTGTCCTGGGAGCGTTTGCCATTCCCCACTCCTCATCAGCCTGGGGGAAGGCCAAACAGCACCCGGATGTGCACGCAAACACGACATGGACACGGCCTGCTGTGGGCAGACGAGTGCAGGCAGGAGAGCTGCTCCTTTGAAGGCACCCACGGACACTCACTCCCCCTCCCCGGGCCAGCAGCTGCCCTGATAGTGCACCGGCAGCAAGTGGAAGGAGCAACGCTCACGTGGGCGGAAATGGAGGCGATGTCCGGACACAAAGAGGGAAAGAGAATATATCTGAGCACGCACAGAGGGGAATAGAGCTAACTGAGGTTGCACGGAGGGGAATAGAGCACATCTAAGCATTCATGAATGGGAAAAGAGCTTAGCTGGGGATGCACAGAGGGGAATGGAGTGGATGTGAGGGTGCGCGGAGGGAGAGGGAGCTTGTGTGAGCTCACGAGGAGGGTAAAGAGCTGAGCTGACGGTGCATGGTGGGGAATAGGGCTCATCTGAAGGCTCGTGGATGGGGAATGAAAGGATCTGTGTTCACATGGTGGGGAATGGAGTGAATCTCGGGGTGCACAGAGGGAACTGGAAGAGAGCAGGGGGGGTTGGACTAGATGATCTCCAGAGGTACCTTCCAGCCTCAACCATTCCGTGATTCTGAGAGATGTGAGCATGCATGGAGACGAACAGAAATGACCTGAGGGGGAGTGGAAGGGAACAGAGATAACCCGGCTGTGCATAGAAGGAATGGAGCTGGTGTGAAGGCACACAGATGGGAATTGGTAGGATTTGTGTTCACACCGTGGAGAAAGAAGGGGCTCTGAGGATGCACAGAGACAGTGGAATAAATCTGACTGTGCCCAAAGATGAGTGGGACTGCGTGCACGGAGGTGAGTGCCAGCACAAAGGCTTGGCGCTCCCTTGTCAGGCTCTGCACTGCTGTTTTGCCTTTCTCAAGGATAGTTGATCCCCGCTCTGGGAAGAAACTGGGATTTCTAAAAATTTACTGGTTTGTTTTGCTTTTCTTCCAGCCTTTCTCCTCCCCAGGTTATGACAGGGAAGCATTCGCTGCTCAGGAGGGTTTGCAGCAGAAATGCCTGACCTAAGGCATTGTGAAGAGGTGTCACTTTGTGGATGCCAGTGCTGAGAGGCGACAACGGGGACTGCACAGCCTTGCAGAACATCGGTGGCAGGACTGGTACTGGGAGTGGGGCCATCGGACATTTGAAGAGCCTTGCTAGTGAAGTAGTCCCACCCAGCCAGGCCTGGGGCATTTTGAAGAAGACAAAACTGCATGAGGATGCGTGACTTTCATGAGCGCCATGGGGCAAAGGGAAATGTGTGGGGGGAAGGAAACGAAGCTTGTTTTTTTGTGCCCCTGCCCATTTCACTTAGCCTCTTTTTTGGGGTACGCGCATGCCTTTTTGAGATGTCAAGGGAAGGTAAGTGTCGCCATTCCCTGCTGAGTTGAGCCTGCATCTCCTGGTGGCAGCACTCACGCTGCCCTTCTCCAAGCACACTGCCCCGGCAGGCTCTTCTCCAGGCTCCTCTCCCCTTGCTGACCCATGGGATGCTAAAGCAGCCTCTGGCCCAGCTGGGCCCTACAGCGGGAGGGCACCTCAGCGTGCCTGGGGAGCAGCCTGCCCTCTGCTCCCTCCAAAGCTCGGCACTGCCCAGCTTGTGTGTGGGAGTGACGAGTGTCCTGGCAGGGGAAGGCCGGGGAAGCTGGTCCAGGGTGGAGGGACTGCCTGGCTACATGGGGGTGTGTGCGCCAAGGCCGTGCCCTTGTGCTCTCCCCAGCTGGCGAGGGGCAGGAGAAGAGTGGACGAATACCTGCGCCAGAGCCTGTTGTACTTGGAGAGCCCCCAAGAGTCCTTGCGAGAGGCGGCTGTGAGGTTCACTGGTGAGCCCCAACCGCTGCGGTCCCTCTCTGTCCCGGGACAGCTCGGCCCCAGCCCCGGCTGCTGCGCTGGCAGCAAGAAGCAGCCTTGCGACTGTGGCTGCTGCAGCCCCGAGTGCCTGCTGGAGGGCCTGGGTGCCCGGGGGCTCCGTGTCACCCTCTGCCATCTCTGGCCACACGTGTGGGGCTGGTGGGAGCCTTGTTCAGTGCCTCACAGCAAGGCCCTTGGGTGTCCCACTGGGAAAGCGCCCTGGGGTCAGCCCAGCCCGAGGGGAGGTGGGCGCATGGCCAGGCGGGCAGGGCTGGGGGCCATGTTTGCTGCTGGGGGTGGGCTGTGGAGCAGGGTTTATGGGGGGCTGTGTGTGTGCCTAGGGCTCGTTGGGCGGCGCATGAGGGGCCGGAGCAGGCAGAAGCTGGAGGCCATCTGCGAGGGTGAGTGAGGGCAGCAGGGTGTCAGGCAGGGCTGGTGGGAGGAAGACAGATGCTGGGCAGGGAGCTGCTATGCCTGCCCCAGGCGAGGAGGGCTCTGCTCGCCGTGCAGAGCAGGGGCGGTGTGGGTAGAGTAGAGAGAAGATTTCAGGCACCTTTGGGACATTCCTGGCCAGTAACTGCCAGCCGATCCATTTGTCCCCCCTGCTCCCTCCTGGCTGTGGGAAGAGCCGGGTGGGACTGGCTGTGTCAGGAGGCGATGCCTGGGGCCTGTGCAGATACAGGGCCTTGATCTCTGCTCGCCTCCTTTCCCTCTCAGCCCTTCAAGGCTTGCAGGAGGACATCAGCCTGTCCATCCATTCCCTGGCGACACAAACCATCCTGATGCTGAGAGCTCCAGGGAGGCAGTCTGCATCTGGAGGCACCCATGAAGGCTTGTGCTACCGCCTGAGGAGAGCGTGGCAGCGGTGGCACTGTCCTCTGCGAGGAAGCTGCTGGTGCTCGGCCACGTCCTGATGCCAGGGTGCTCTGCGCACAGGGGCCACCTGAGTGTGCGGGGAAGTCATGGGGTCCCTGGCCTCTCTCATTGCCTGCAGGACAGCTCCAGCCCTCTAGGCGCAGCCCATTGCAGACTTGTGCTGCCCGTCCACCCTCTGCTGGCCTTTCCCCAAAGAAGCAGCCCTGTCTCTCCATCGTGTGTCAGTGTCTTTTCATTGGGCAAACGAATTGGTGGAAAAGTCAGGCCGTGAAGGAATTGGTCTCACCCTGAGAGGGGAAGGATATGCCCTCCCTGCAGCAATCTGTGGCAGCCACAACGTAATCCCCCCTCTTCCAGCAGTGAGGGAAGGCCCCCGTTTCCCCTTACAAAAGGGTCAGCAATGGCTGGAAGACTGCAGCGGTCTTGCGGAGATTCTGCCTTGAAAAGCCATGACCTCTTGTGCCTGAGGAAGGGCCTGGCGCTGGGCCCTCGCCGGCGCTGGCTTCCCCTGTTGTGGCTGAGCCCAGGAGCTAGGAGGCTGCCCAGATGCTCTGGCTCCAGCAGCCAAGTCAGCTGCCGTGCTGGGAAAGTCTCCTTCGCCAGAAGGCAAGGCTGCACCCGTTGCTGTCCCCTGCAGCCTGCCCTCCTGCGCTCAGAGAGGAAGAACCACTGGGCTCCCCTTTGAACGCCAAAGGCGGTGAGTGCCTGTGGCCAGGCACCGCAGGATTTGCCCATGCAGGCCCCAGTGCCCCAGGGCGCAGAGCTCTGCACAGGCACTAGAGGCTCCAGCCCCTCTGCAAAGGGAGCTCTTCAGGCACCATGAGTTCAAAAGCCAAATGGGGCAGCATCTGATCGATGGCTTTAAATATCTGGAGGGAGAGTGTCAAGAGGACGGAGCAGGACTCTTCTCAGTGGTGCGCAGTGCCAGGCTGAGGGGCAAGAGGCCCAAAGTGAAGCGCAGCAAGTTGTGTGTGAAGCTAAGAAAAAGCTGGTTTACTGTGAGGGTTCATGAGTGCTGGAGCAGTTGCCCAGAGCGGTTGTTTGGAGTGATGCTGTGGTGTTGCAGTGAAGTGTGAAAAGCCCCTGGTGAGGGGCAGAGGCCTGCCCAGGATGGGGAGGGAGAGAGGACGCAGGTGCAGGAGGGCATGTGGCTAAGTGCCCCAAAGCGGGCTGTGAGCAAAGCTCATACCACTCTGGCTTGGGGGTGTGAGCACAGTGTTCCTGCAGGGGTGGCTGAGCCCTGTGTGTCCTAAGCGGAGGGCCCAGAAAGGAGCCCTTGCTGCTTGCTGGAAGCATGGGGAATCCAGGCACCAGAGACCAGAGAAGACAAGAAAGGCGGAAGGTGGGGAAGAGGCCGAGAGGCTTTCTCCGCCTGCCATGCAACCCCAGGTCCAGCATGGCTCCAGGGGTGCCCAGGGATTAAAGCGGCCACTGTGAGCGCTGCTGTCCATGTGCTTGGGAGGAGGCTGCTCCAGGAGAGGAGAGGAGAGGAGAGGAGAGCCGTGTGCATTGCTGCCTGCAAAGGCGTGCTCTGGGGTCTTGGCTCTTTGGCTGCACAAAGTCCCTGCTGCCCACTATCCCCACCCCCTTGGCCCTCAGCCCTGAACTCCAAGCAGGTCTGGGGTGTCCCTGGCAGAGGGTCGTGGCCATTGCGGGGGTTGCCATCAACTATTTGTCCCCATTGAGAAGATGCCTGCGGAGCCTTCTCTTCTCCAGGCTAAAGAGTTGCAGCTCTCTCTGCCTCTGCTCGCCTGAGAGCTGTTCCAGTGCCTTAATGTTCTTTGTGGCCTCTTGCTGGCCTTGCTGCAGCAGGGCCACGTGCGTGTGGTCCAGTTGTGGGTTCCCCAGCACACAGCACTGCAGATGTGGCTTGGAGGAGGCTTGTCTTCCTGCCTGGGCCTCCCTAAAGAGCCCGTATGCAGCGACTGCACCACTCGAGGCGTGCGAGCTATCCCACCACACGGCCAGGATCCCCATGAGATCCCAGCCCTGCAGCTGCACGCAGACCTCTAACTCCTCCTCGGTCTATTGCACTTGCTGCATGCCTGCATGTACAGGCACTTCAGCGAGGCCCCCAAGGGTGCTGATTTCCCCAAATGCCTCCAGCTGCCTGCAGCCCACCTGTGGGGTGTTGGGGTTTGGGAGGGCTGAGGGAAGCCCAGCGGTTTGGGAGGGCCCCGGGGCCCCCAGGCTGGTGGTGGGGACCCCAGGGTTTGGTGGTGCTCCCCAGGGGGTGGCTGGCGGTGGTGAGGAAGCAGCCCCCAGGGTGACGCGTGGAGGAGAGGTTTCCTTCGGGGCTCACGCCCTTCACATCTCGTCCCACGTGTGCGGCACTGATGACCGCTAGCAGTGAAGCCTCAGTGCAGGGAGAAGGAGGATGCCGTGCAGGCTTGGGACTGCAGAGCGGGCCTGGGACTGAGGCAGCCTTTTGTGTGAGAGACGTGCTCTAGTTGAGGCACTGGGCTGCCAGGGGAAGGAGCTGAAGGAAGAGGTGAGCAGGCTGCACGCCATGAGGGAGGGTGAAGAGGAGCTTGATGGGGTCTTTGCGGGAAGTCTGCAGAGGCAGGAGCCTGAGCCACACAAAGCAAGGAAGGAGGGACGGCTGGAGGCACCAACCTGAGTCCTCCGCGGCAGAGCCCTCCCTGCGAGCGTGCCACAGACCGAGGCACCGATCTGCCACAGAGAAGGCTGCCAGCCCTGGGGATTGAAGAGCTACATACAGCATCGGGGTGCTGCTTGACTGCGTTCCCCAGGGGGAAAACGTATTTACGTACATACTGACAGACATATCTATCTGTGCATACACACATATTTAATTTGTCAAAAGACTTCTCCCTTTCAAATTACCATTTGATTCCAGAGAGGCCAGCGCTGCTGCAAGACCTCAGGCTGAGTCTCCCCAAGAGGCGAGGGAGGCGGGACACTGCCGTGCTGCAGGACGAACAAGGCAGCCTCAAAGGGGTTGTGAGGAACGGGAGAGCAAAGGCTGCTGAGCACATCCCTTCCTCTGACCCACTGACACATCCTGGTGCCAAAGCCTTGCGTGAGGGAGCGCTTTCTGCCCTGACATCAAATACGTTGGCTATGGATCAGAGGAGCCAAAACCTCTCAGGTCCCCCTGTCCTGCTGTGCTGCCAATTCACGCCTGTGTTGTGCTTTGCCCCAAGAAGCAGTGCTCTTTCTTCATGACACGTGGGTGTCTTTTCTTTAAGGAGACAAAGGCGAGGAGGAAAACAGCTTTCCCATCGCTTTGGGGTCACTGCCCTCAACATCTCCATGCCCATTTCTCCCAGGCTGGGCCCATGGCTCTTTATGTGGCCCTGCCAGTGCAAGTGCTCAAGGCAACGCCTGCATCCGCGCATCTTCGCTTCCGCCCTCTTCTCTGCCACAGCTCCCTTCACTCCAGAAACGCCCGTGCACCCTAGCAGGGAACCAAGCAGGCCCACGCATAAGAGAAACGCTCCATCTGCCAAGCTGAGTTTGAAGAGAACCACAGCTGCGATCCTTCTGGAGCTTCCTGAAACGCCAGCATTACTGCCAAGAGCCCCCTTTCACCCTGCCGCTGTGCCCTGGGTGCACAGTGCTGGGACGAGAAACCTCTGCAGAAGCTGGAGCAAAAGATGAGGTGGACAAAGAGCCACAGCGGGTGAGAGCATGGGCCGCACTTCAGAGCAGGGCACTGCAGGTGCTGTTGGTCATGGCAGCCCAGGGAAGAGATGAGGAGAGCCTGTGCCAAGGAAGAGGGCTGTCTGCCTGTGAGAAAGAGGCAGCTGTTCTGTCCCCAAGAGACTGTTATTTGGAAATAAAGCAGCTTCCAGAGACACAGGGCCAGCATGGTGACCCGATGTTGCAGCCACTCCTGAAGGACTACTGGCAGTGTATTGATGGCCATGAGAAAAAAGAGGCAGCAAAGCCTTGCAGAGAAGAAAATGAAACAGAGTCAGTTCAGTTTTGCGCGGGAGAAAACTAAAATAACAAGGGACTTGCTTCTAGTCACATTGGAAAAGCAAGGCCAGGACATAAAAGAGTGCAGAACAGACTAACAGAGCTCCTTCCAGACGCTAGTTGAAAGACTATGGAGAGAAGGAGACTTCTCCGTGTCAGGAAATTGTTCCCCAAAAGGAAGGAAGAGAACCCCCCCCCCCCACCACCACCACCTCTAGTTCGTCTTCCCATGCAAGGGAACAGCCCCAGCACTCAGTGCTCACCGTCTCAGCTCAGCAAGCACCCTTCTTGCCCAGGCCAGTCCTGGCACAATTGCAGCAGCAAATTCAGCTGCTGCAGATGGAGGAAGGGGCTGCTGCCTCCAGGCCCCGCAGCAGCAGCAGCAGCAGCAGCAGCAGCAGCAGCAGCAGCAGCAGCACTGCTGTCTCCATCCTGATGGCTGAATCTTCCGTTTTCAGTCGTCTGCCTGTCCACAAGTAGACACGTTCACTTGTACTTAGGAATTTGTTTCACCTAAATTGCCATCTTTGAAAAATTAGGCTTTGAGTCCAAACTCAATGTGTAGGTTCCGCTAAGAGTAAGCTGAGACAGGCCTTTCTATCCTATCCTAAGAGTCACCCATGAAGGGCCTCGCACAGCTACCCTTAAGCAGATGCCCAAATTTCTTGCATTGAAAATGGGGTTGAGATGAACCTCTGCCCAAACGTGCCAGTCTAGTTTAGATGCTTCATGTCTCAAGAGCTACAAGACTGAAGTTAAAAGTGAGCTGTAAGTATAGAGATGGAATTTATTTTCTTTCCTTATTGTGGTACTGCTGGAGATGAAGGCTGTACATGCAGGCAGCGCACATCAGTCATTAGTTCCGTGGTGGAGCAGGGACTCCGTGGAACTTCTGAGAAAAGAGAGTGGCTGGAGACAAAGGACAGATGGCCTGACCCTTGACAATTAAGTAGTTGACTGCTTGTTACAAGAGCCGTCCGGGTAGAAATTTCAGACAGTTTAAGAAATGTCCCCAGGCAACTGCTGCCGTGTCTAGCTCGGTTTGTACTCTTAAATGTGTTGGTTACCCTGGTGGGTGAAGTGTCCTCCAGACTCCTGTGGGTAGGTCTTACTGCACAAGTGACCAAATTGGACACAGTTAAGCCATTTGTAAAGAGTCAGCAGAAATTGTTCTCGCAGAAATGGTCACTTAAGACGGGGTGCTCCCAGCATTGCTGGAAAGCAAGCAGGTGAATATTTTGCTTGAAGGAGCACTAGGATGAATGGCCTTTCTTTCCGCTGATCTTTTCTAAATCTCTTTCTTTCCTTGCCTGTTTTGGGGTTTGCTTCCCTGATCTAAGGAGGGGGTCTCCTCCTGATGCCTCTGTCTCTGCCCCTGCTCCCCAAGAAAGGGGAGGCAGGGAGAGCGGAAACACACTGGCCACCCCGCGGGAGAGGGCTGGGGGCTGCAGGGCTTTGCCCTGCAGCACAGCAGGAGGGCCCGGCTGCCTGGATCCTGTCACAGATGAGGTCGGGGGTTGGGGGCAGTGGGCCCAGAGGGCAAAGGGCCCACAGTCGCACAGCGTGGGGGAGATGGGGGACACCTCGTGGAGGCCTGAGTGGTGTCAGGGTTTGGGAGGGCTCAAAGGCCCCAGGGGTGTGTGAGGGCCCTGGGGACTCCAGGCGGGCAGTAGGGACCGCTGAGTTTGGCCGTGCCCCCCAGGGGGTGGCTGGTGGTGGTGATGAAGCATCCGCCAGGGTGCCGCGTGGAGGAGAGGTTTCCTTCGGGGCTCATGCCCTTCACACCTCGTCCCACGTGTGTCCCCGTGGGGCGCTCATTGGGGTGGCTGAGGGCAGGGCCAGGGAAGAGCGGTCGGGGGGACCAGGCGAGGATGGGAGCGGCCCTGAGGGGCCCAGACGCCCATCGGGGCCCCGGGGCAGCCCGAGGGCAATCAAAGGTGTCCTGGGACGGGGGGGCGAGCCGGCCCTGCGCCCCCGAGGGGACACAGCCTGCCCCTCCCCCGGCCAGTGACAGGCCCCCCTAGGGTGACAGTGGGGCCCTTTGTGACTGTGCTCCTGTGACACCCCGCGGCGTTGCCAGGCGCCGGCACGGCCTCGGCCCCGCAGTGTCCGGGAGGACGGCGACGGGAGCGGATGGGAGCGCGTGGGGCTGGCGAAGGAGCCCCCTGAGTGCACCCAGGTCTCTCCCTGTTGCCCCCGGGCAGCCCCGCGGAGCCTTTGCCACGTGGCCAGGATGGCGGAGCGACCCCCCAGCCGCCCCAGGGTGGCCGGGGAGGAGGAGGCGAAGGACGACGGGGCCCTTGCAGAGGGCAGCTGCGAGCTGGAGCCCCGCGAGGGCTGGGTGCCCCAGGCGCTGCCAGCGGGTGAGTGCGGGGGCACCGCTGGGCTGGGCAGGGCTGGGCGCTGCGAGCCCTCCTGCTCTGCCCCGGGCTCCCGGCTGCCGTGGGGGCTGCCGTGGGGGTACCGGGGCCGCGGGGCCTGAAAGTGCTGTGCTGCAGCGCTGCGCCCCGTCCGCTGGGCACCTCGCAGGCCTGGCGAGCCCGGGGCAGCCGGGGTGTCCGTGGGCCAGTGCAGGTGCCTGGCCCGGGGCTGGCTGCGTGCATGGCAGCAGGCGTGCGGCGGGGCAGAGGGCTCGGCTGTCTGCTCTGCTCCCTCTGGCAGCCCTGCAGCTCTGCCTGCTCTCTTTCTGCATCAGCTCCCGGCCTGACTGTGCCCAGAGAGGAGGCGGAAGCCCTGGGGTACATGCGCGCCTTTTTGAGACGCCGAGGGAAGGTGAGTGTCGCCATTCCCTGCTGGGCTGAGCCTGCATCTCGTGGTGGGTGCCTGGGGGTGCGCCACGCTCAGAAGCCCCCGGCGGGCTCTTGGCCGTGGAGGGCTGCTCCCTTGCAGGCGCCGCACCCGTGGCTGCAGGCCCTGCAGTGCTGCGGTGCTGCTGGCCGTGCCCCTGCCCCTCTCACGCTCTCTGTTTGTCCCTCTGCTCCTGGTACCAGGAGGCGGCTGAGAAGCTGCGGTTCCTGGCCTGCGTCCGCACCCTCTGCACAGCGGCCCCCTCCAATATCTTGTTATGGCAGGAGCTTTTGCTGTGCAGGCAGGAACTGGCGAAGTCGCTGGAGGTGAGGGGAGAGGGGACCGCCATCAGGCGTGGTGGAGGGAGGGGGCGGTGGCCCAGCAATGAGGGCAGGACGGGGGTGTCTGAGCACGGGGGGCTGTGGGGCCCTGGCTGGTGGGCAGAGCCGCTGCCAGTGTGGGGCTGCTGGAGCCTCTGAGGAGGCGGGGGAGCTGGGTCCTGGGCAAGGAGGGGGCCGCCTGGGTGTCAGTGGTGGCATGGGGCAGCTGGGCTCTGGCAGCCCTGCAGACTGCTCGCTGGGCCCTGGCAGCTGCCATGGCCCATCGTGGTTGTGCTCTGCAGGTGCTGCTGCAAGAGGAGCCCACCGACCAGCTGGGCACTGCGGTGCGGCAGCAAGTCATGCTTGCCATCAGCGCAATGAGGTAGCTGTCGCAGCCCCTGGCTTGGCCAGGGCCTCCGCAGCAGATGTGCCGGTGGCCCCAGTCCTAGCTGGGAGGCTTCCCCCATCCTGGAGGAGTCTGCCGGTGTCATCTGCTGGGCCTGTGCTGGGCCCCAGGGTGGTGGAGACGCGAGGGCAGAGAGGGCCCTGGGGCTCTCCCACATCTCCTGAGCTTTGCCCAAGGGTGAGGCAGGAGATATGGGTCCCGATGCCCTGTGGCTGCCAGGCCTGTCCTCTGTCCCTGGCCAGCATCGTGGGGGGAAGAGGTGGCTTCCCCACGTAGTGCGGGTATCCCCCGTGGGTCTGCCACGCCCGGGTCTGCATCCCCCTTGCCAGGGCACAAAGGTCCTGCTGCCAGCTGCAGGCACTGAAAGGCCCCTCTCTGTGCTTGCAGCCAAGTCGGGCTGCTTGCGAAGAGCGAAAGGAAGAGCCTGCTGCACGCCTGCTTCTGCAGCGTCTTCTGCCTGCCTCCAAGGGAGGAGCTGCGGAGCCGGGCTGCTGCCCTCGACTCCCAGGTATGCGCTGGGTGGCTTAGGGAGGCGCGCCAGGCTGCCTGGGCTGGTCCCTGGCTCCCCTGTGCCGAGAGACAAGAGGGAGCTCCAAGGCAGGGCAGGCTCTCGGCTTGGCTTTGCCACCCCCATGCCTTCTTCGCCTTGCCCTGGGCAGGGCGCCGGGCAGAGCCGCCAGGCTGGGCCCTGTGCAGCAGCTCTCCTGCCCTGGGGCCTCTCCGTGGGCTCCACAGCACCATGGGTGTCCCCCTCGGGCGGGAGGAATTCAAGGCCCTCTCGGGCAGGTAAGGGGCAATGGGGAAGAAGCACCTCAACCCTCTGTGCCCCTTGCAGACCCTGGACGCTCTGGACAGCATGCTGCAGGTGTTGGCGCTCGGCTGCCCTACCTCGGGCCTCCTGGAGATGCAGAACATCTTGCAGGTGTGGTATTTGCCAAGAGTGGGGTTCCCAGGACGAGTCCCTCATTTGTAAGGGAAGATCCCCCCTCAGGTGGACCCCTCCCTGCCCAGCAGCAGCTGCAGAGAGCACGCTGCCGGGAGGGGCCTGGCTCCCTCGTGGGAGCGGGCTTGCCCACGGTGCTCTGCTGTGAGCGCAGTGTCTCCTGGCAGAGCTGCCTGCCTTGGAGCAGCCGTCAGGGCCCAGGGCAGAGCAGCAGCTTTTCTCCTCCCAGGTGCTGCTGCCCTTCGCCGCGTGCCAGCCAGCAGCTGTGCGTGAGAGGGCCGTGGGACGCATTGCGAGGCTGAGTGATCTGCTGATCGGCTCTTTCTTGCTGCCGGTAAGGAGCGTGTGGTGCAGGCAAGCTCCAGCCACCCCATGGCCCCTTGTCATCACCCCCGAGTGGCCTGCAGCTGCGGGCTCCCTCCGAGGGCAGCGTGGGCAGAGGTTAGGGCCCTCGGCAAGAGCCTGCCCTGAAGCTGAGGTCTTGGCCTGTCTCTTTGGGCTTCCCCCTGTGGTCCCTGCTCTCTCAGGAGGCAGCTGTGCCGCCAGCGCCGTGCAGGCCAGGCCTGCCCTGGGTGCATGCCGTGGGCCCAGCAGGTCTGGCAGCCGTCCCTGGCCTTGGCTGCTGCTGCGCAGCTGCTTTGGGAGCCAGGGCAGTCAGGGGCCACCAAAGCTCTGGCTCCCCTGGGAATCCAGGCCTGCATGGAGCGTGGGTTGAGGGCTTTGATGCTGAGCTCAGGCCTGGTGTCAGCGCTGCCTCCCTCCCCCAGGCCCGCGGCTGCTTTGAAGGAATCGAAGCCAGCTCTGCCAGCCTCGAGCAGAACTATGTCCCCATCGTGGGGCAGCTGGTGGGGCATCTCACCCTGTGTTGCGCCTGCGAGGACGAGGGGAGCAGTCACGGGGCAGCAGATGCTCTTTGGCACCTGTACAGATTCCTGCAGCAGGAAGAGAGTAAGAAGCTGCGTCGGGTGGGTCCTTGCAGTCACGGGCAGCCAGACAGCAGGCACTCATCCCTGTGGTGCTGAGCGGTGGCCTGGGAAACCTTTGGCAGCACCTGCTGCTCCAAGGCCTCCTGTCTTGCCTCAGACCAGAGCATCCGCTCAGAGTCATTCTGCCTTTCTGTATTCTTGCAAGCAATTTGCCCTTCCCGCGCCTTGCAATAGGCCCAGACCCTCCCTGGGCGTCCTGCTGCCCAGCCTTTTCTGGCATGCCCTCTTCATCTGCCAGGGGAGACTTCTCCCGGCCGCTTTAGTGGGCCATGTCCCCCTCTGGAGCCTTCCTGCTGACCGCCCTGCGTTTCCCCTCCTGTGCAGGCAGGGAGCTGTCGCAGGATAGCCCAGAGCACCTGCAGCTCCAGCAGGCCTGGGAAGCTGCCAACACCTTCTGGCTTTCGGGGTCTAAGGACGTCAGCGAAATGAGCAGGGTAAGGAGCGCCTCGCTGGTTGGGACTGCCAGGTGTGGGGTGAGCATGGGACTTGGACGAAGAGAGGGATGGCTAACGGGGGGGGCTGATGGGGCCTTGCGGTCACTGGGGAGAGGGCTCGCACTGTGTGTGGGCTGGGACTAGCCAAAGGCTTCCCTGCTGCCACCAGCGAGCTCTGGTTCCCTGCAGGAGCAGTGCACGGGGACCGTGACCCCAGCCATGCAGCTGCAGCCCAGTGCCGTCAGCCATCCCGGCAGAGCCCCTGCTCCTGGCCCTGCGGGGGTCGCCGTGCCAGCACTGCCGCCCGTCTCTCTGCAGGGCCGCTTGCTGCTCAGCCAGGCACCGCTGTTGGGACCCTGGGTGTGACCTATCTATCTTGGCTGCCCTCCTTTCTCCCGTAGCTCTTTGGGAAATACCTTTATCCCGCTGAGAGGACAGCCGTCATCCTCACAGCCATCGGGGGCATGAGAGCCGGCAGCACCTATGACACGCAGGCAGCTGCTGCCATGCTGGATGTGCTTGTGACAGACGATGCCTCCCTTTTGGAGCATGTAAGTAGCCTGTGGGTGGCGTGGCCGGGGCTGGAGGCCTTTGGGGAATTGCTTTTCCCCTGAGTGCAGGCGTGCCAGGGACCCGACCCCCTGTGAGGGCAGCACAGAGCGGTGGCAAGGGCAGCCGTTCTCGGTGGGAGCTGGGTGAATGGCTGCAGTGTGGCAGCAGCCCCAGTGTGAGCCGTGTCCCCCCAGGTGCCGGAGATGGTGAGGTGCATGTGGAGAAGCGTGCTGTCCATCGGGGAGGTGTCTGCGCGGCTCAGCCTGGACAGGGCTCTTCTGCTGCTGACGTGCGCATCCTCCAAGGAGGTGGTTGTGAGCCTGTTGCGCTGTTCCCCATCATGTGACAGGTATGTGCCCGGCAGCCTTTCGTGCTTGGGGCCCCGCAGCCTTCTGAGCTCATCGCATGTGGGCTGGAGGCCAGGTGGAGCTTTTCAGTACTCTGCTGAGGGGCTGGGCCCTCCCGCTGTCCCCGTGTGGCAGCCCCGGTGCAGCAGGCAGGGCTGCAGCAGGCAGAGCTGACCAAGCCTGCCTGCCTTCAGCCCCTGAGCCCGCTCGCCTTGCTGCCTCCCTGCCCCACAAGGGACTTGAGCTTGGGCGTGTGGTGCCTGGTGGGGCAGGGCAGCGAGGGGCAGTGGGCAGAGGCAGGGCTGGCGGGCAGCCCAGGCCCTGTGGGGCTGCCCAGGCCACGGCGCTGCGGCTGCGGCACCTGCTGACAGAGCGCTCTGGGCCTGCAGCGCTGCCGCGGCCATGTGGCGGGTGCTGGTCTCGAAGCCCGGAGCTGCGGAGCGGGTGCTGCGGGAGCTGGTCAGTGTGCTGGAGGACTGGCCGCTGCACAGGACAGTGACCTCGGATGGGGACGCCATGGACGTCTCTTCGCTGGCTGTGAGTTTGTGAGGAAGCCTCGCTCTCCCCTAGGGCTGCGCTCGCCCCTGCAGGCGAGAGGCAGGGAGCCCTCTGCCCTTCCCCATCCACCGCCAAGCTGTGACCTCTCCCAGGGCGCCGAGACACAGCACGGGAGGGAGGGCTGCGGCTGGCAGGGCCCTGGCCAGCACCCGACATTGGCCGCGCCAGCACGCTGGGCTGCCGCGCCTGCTCTGGGCCCTCTGTGCACAGCGCCGGAGCTTGCCTGAGCGGCTCTCTGTCTTCCTCCCTGTCTGCATCTCCCTGCCTCGCTGGGCACGCTGGCAACGTGGGCTGGGGGCAGGATGAGGGTGCGGGGCATGGTTAGGGGCAGGCAGGAGCAATGCACAGGCCAGGCAGGCCACAAGGGCTGGGTCAGGGACGCCAGGGTGGCCTGCAGGCTACATGTGGCCCTCCAAGGTGATGTTCACACCGTCCCAGGAAGGCTTGTTGTGGCCATGTGACAGAGAGGAGCTGAGCCCCAAGAGCTCCCATGGCTTTGCTCTGGCCAGACAGCCAGGGCAGGCACTGCTGCTTCTCCCAAGGCGCAGGGCAGTGCCTGAGCCTCACCCCCAAGCTCGGGCAGCGCAACAGGGACGTCTCAGCAGCGAGAGGTGTGTCTGTTTTTTTTCTGCAGGCCACCAGAGCGCTACAGGAGATCCTCCAGCAGCCGCCCTGCCTGCAGGTGCTAGAGGTGTTTTTCCCCCAGCTCTTCCTGGCGCTGCTCTTCCAGATTTCCTTCAGTGCAGAGCTGACGCTGGGAGAGGCTGACATCTTCCGGAGGGAATGCCGAGGAGAAGAGTCTGCTCCCACCAGCCCCGCCAGGTGCTCCACCGCAGCCCCGCCGTCTCTGCCGTGGACCTATAGGCAGGGCCAGGGGTGCCAGCGTGACCTGGCCTTTGCTCCGCACGCAGGTTAACAGTGCGGACCATGAAAGCACTGCTCTGCCATGCTGGCTACGAGAGCCAGGTGCTGGTCCTGGCGAGGAAGGGTGGCTGGGACCTGCTGCTCCGCGCTGAGACCTACCAGAGGGGAGTGGGTTTGCTGGCCAGGTGAGAGCCCCCTTGTCCCCGCTCTGCCCCAGCGTTTCTCCGCTGCAGACAGGGTGCCCCGCAGGGGTGCCCATCCGTGCAAGAAAGGGGCTGCAGCTTCAGCACTTGTGATGGAGACATGGCTGAGTAGAGCGGCCAAGGCAGCTCCTGCTCCAGAGCTGCTGCCCAGCTCTGCGCACTGCTGGGGGAGAGGCAGTGTTAGGAGGCCCAAGAGAGGGTGACAGGCAGCAGCAGTCCCCTCGCAAAGCCCTAGAGTGCCCTCCCGAGGGGCCTGGGCTCGTTGCACTGAGAGCCCTGAGGTGTGTGTGTGCAGGCATCCCTGGCAAGGGCAGCGTAGCAGGGAAGGGGCAGGATGCCCGGAGGAACACTAGAAGAGCCCAGGGGGCATCAATCCAAAATGGGCAGCAAATGGGTTGTGTTGGAAGTCTGGACTTCAGGGCAGGAAGGGTGTCTTTCCAGTCTGCCCCGCCAAAAGGAGCCTGATGACGCTGGGCAGTGACTTTCTCATGGCGAGGTGTGGTGGGGAGAGACCATGACTCCCCGAGCAAATGCTGCCAGAGCTGCGCACAAACGTGGCCTTGCCCTCCGTGTGATGGCCCATGGGGGCCTGGTGAGAGGGCTTGGGAGTGCAATTGGAGAAGAGGTTTGCCTGGGCTGCTGAGAGCTGACAGTGCCTTCTTCCCTGTGCCAGAGAGATGAGGAAGACCCCAAGAGAGCTGCGTGTCTTCCTCTTCCAACGGCTGACAGCGCTGCTGGAGAGCGAGGAGTCCTGCCGGGAGATCCCCGCCATGGCTTTCCTCGTGGAGGTGAGGCTGCTGGCAGGCGGTGCCTTGCTGGGGTGCCTCTAGCTCCGGTGCTCTCTTGTACCCACGGGTGTGGGATGGCCAGCAGCGAGTGGAGGGAGCTGGGGCAGTGGGTGCCGTGCGATTAGTGCCCTTGGCCTTGGCCCCTGTGTGGTGGGGTAACTCTTGTCGCCACGTGGATTTGACGCCTCCTTTGTGCCAGCTCTCTAGTCAATGGCTCCTCAAAGGCCTGAGGATAAGAGGCTGCAGCTGGTGGCAAGGAGCAGAGGAGGAGGCGAGGGATCTGCGCAGTGCGCCATGAGGCCGAGGGCAGGGAGCGTGGCCCCGGGGGCTCTCGGCACTCAGTGCTGCATTTGGGCCGGGCTTTGTGTGTGCCTGGTGGCCTTGGCCTGAGCTGTTGGTGGGATCCAGCACTGCGTGACACAGGGAGTCCTGCCGCCATTGCCAGTTTGTGTGTGCTGTGTGTTTCAGCTGCTGGCCTGCAGTGACCTTCGTGGAGACGAAGACGCTTTCTTGGACCTCTTTCTTTGGACGTCTCTGCGGAGTCGCTGCTGCGTGATGCACGGGCTGGTGCTCAGAGGCCTCGTCCTGCTGTGTGAGAGACAGGAGATGGTGAGCAGGGGACAGCGGGGTGAAGGTGTGCAGGCAGCGTGGGTCTGGGTAGGGAGTGCTGTGGAACAGGGTGGCTTGGACTTTGCTGGGCCTCTGGAGCTGTGTTAGCTAGAGATCGTGGCGCAGCACCAAGCAAGGCAGCTCCAAAGGGCTTGTGTGGCGGGAGTGCTGTGGCCAGAGGGAGCGTCCCGCTGGGAGGTGGAGGGGAGCCTGAGCACAGGGCCAGGCTTTGGGCACAGGCAGCTTCCGGGCCGCGAGGCAGCAGCCCCCACCCTGCAGAGGCCAGCACGTGCTGAGTGCTGCCTGGGGGGGGGGGGGGTGTCTCTGCACTGCGCCGTAGCCTCTGTGCACAAGCCGTGGGTGTCCGCAGGGCCTTGGCAATGGGGCCCTGAGCCCCGGCGGGACAGGAGCCGGCTAGGGTTAGGACTGCTCATGGCCAGGGCAGGTTTCCAGGCAGCCTTGGTTACTAAGCACGGTGCCCATTCAAGTCTGGTGGAGAAGAGGGCCACTGGTCAGGTGCAGAGGAGCCTGTGCTGTGCTCTCCTCCCTCCCTATGCCTCAGACCCCCCCAGGCCCATGGCTGTGCCGATAAGCCCAGGCAGCCAGGAGGTTGCTGCAGTGATTGCCGTGCCAGCTTCTGGGAAGCCAGCGGGGAAGCTGGTGTCTGACAAGGCAGGCCTTTTGGCCAGGGCAGTCTTTATTTCTTCAGGAAATGAGGTTGTGTTTCCCCCAGGTAAGAGAACTGCAGTACCTGTTGCCGCTGCTCATGAGGTACCTGCAGGATGTGGACAGGGACATGAGCACCAAGGCCTTGCTGGTGCTCAGCCATGTGGTCCCTGTGATGGAGGGAGAGAGGATCACCCACGCGGCTCCGCTGCTGGCCGAGAAGCTCCTGCCACTCTTTGATGATGTAAGGCTGTGGGGAGAGCCGGGGGTGCTGCTGGTGTGCGTGTGAGGCTGTGTGCGGGGTCACGGCTGTGGTGTGTTCCCCTGCGCGTGTGAATTTGTGCTTCCCACCACAGGCCATTTTGCAGTGTCTGCAGAGCTGGCCCACAGCTCCTTGGTGCAGAGGGAGGCTCCGAAACCTTCATCTCCCTATCAGCCACACTGCCCCCCGTGCTCCATGTGGGCTTGGAGCAGCCAGTGCTGAGGTGCCGCCTCTTCCTTCCCCCCAGGAGTCTGACTGCGTGCGGAAGCTCTCCATCCAGCTCTTTGGAGATGTGATGGAGACTGTAGCGGGCACCAAAAACCAGCAGCTGAAGATGCAAGTGCACCGGAGCCTGCTGCCCCTGTTCTTCCACCTGCATGATGAAAGCCCAAGTGTGGCCGAGGTATGGATGTGCAACGTGAGCGGTCATTTGGGGAGGGCAATGCTGACCCCCTTTGGGTGGGCGTGAGCGTGAGGAGCAAGGGCTGCTGGCAGTGGGCCCCTTTGAACGTGGGTCACCTTGAGGCCCAGGCTGCTGAGTGCCTGAGGAGGTGCAGAGCCCCAGCTTCCCAGCTGTCCCTGCAGGTGTCCGAGGATGGGGTTTGACCCCCAGTCGCTGTCGCCCCTGTGCTCTGCCCAGGGCTCGTGGAGAAGTCTGGCCTGGGGCATGCCCAGAGCAGCTCAGCAGCTCTTGGGGCTCGCTGTTGTGCTGCCAAGGCAGGACGAGGTGCCTGAGGTGCTGCTTGCTCGCCGTCTCTGCCCGGGACGTTGAAGCCCATGGCAGACCCAGGTCCCAGCTGCTGCCTCTTCCCATGGGGGGCCAGGAAAGGCCCTGAGGCTTGCTAAGAGGAGGGGGTCGCAGGGTCTTGTCGCCTGGGCTGCGGTGGCATCTCCCAGTCTCTGCTGCTGTGCAGGTCTCTCAGGAAGCCCTCGTTGGTGCTGCCGAGTTCCTCAAGTGGCAGCAGCTCAGACACCTGGCTGAGACAGCGCAGACATGGAGGATCGGCAAGTGCCTGGTAAGGACGGCCACAAAGCGCCCAGACCCAGCCCGGACAAGGCCTGTTCGCCTCCATGGCCAGCACGTGGGGCAGGCAGCTGTGCCCCTCACCACGGCTGCATCGCAGAGCCGCCTGCCTGGAGCAGCACTCACGCTGCCCTTCTCCAGGCACACTGCCCCGGCAGGCTCTTCTCCAGGCTCCTCTCCCCTTGCTGACCCATGGGATGCTAAAGCAGCCTCTGGCCCAGCTGGGCCCTACAGCGGGAGGGCACCTCAGCGTGCCTGGGGAGCAGCCTGCCCTCTGCTCCCTCCAAAGCTCGGCACTGCCCAGCTTGTGTGTGGGAGTGACGAGTGTCCTGGCAGGGGAAGGCCGGGGAAGCTGGTCCAGGGTGGAGGGACTGCCTGGCTACATGGGGGTGTGTGCGCCAAGGCCGTGCCCTTGTGCTCTCCCCAGCTGGCGAGGGGCAGGAGAAGAGTGGACGAATACCTGCGCCAGAGCCTGTTGTACTTGGAGAGCCCCCAAGAGTCCTTGCGAGAGGCGGCTGTGAGGTTCACTGGTGAGCCCCAACCGCTGCGGTCCCTCTCTGTCCCGGGACAGCTCGGCCCCAGCCCCGGCTGCTGCGCTGGCAGCAAGAAGCAGCCTTGCGACTGTGGCTGCTGCAGCCCCGAGTGCCTGCTGGAGGGCCTGGGTGCCCGGGGGCTCCGTGTCACCCTCTGCCATCTCTGGCCACACGTGTGGGGCTGGTGGGAGCCTTGTTCAGTGCCTCACAGCAAGGCCCTTGGGTGTCCCACTGGGAAAGCGCCCTGGGGTCAGCCCAGCCCGAGGGGAGGTGGGCGCATGGCCAGGCGGGCAGGGCTGGGGGCCATGTTTGCTGCTGGGGGTGGGCTGTGGAGCAGGGTTTATGGGGGGCTGTGTGTGTGCCTAGGGCTCGTTGGGCGGCGCATGAGGGGCCGGAGCAGGCAGAAGCTGGAGGCCATCTGCGAGGGTGAGTGAGGGCAGCAGGGTGTCAGGCAGGGCTGGTGGGAGGAAGACAGATGCTGGGCAGGGAGCTGCTATGCCTGCCCCAGGCGAGGAGGGCTCTGCTCGCCGTGCAGAGCAGGGGCGGTGTGGGTAGAGTAGAGAGAAGATTTCAGGCACCTTTGGGACATTCCTGGCCAGTAACTGCCAGCCGATCCATTTGTCCCCCCTGCTCCCTCCTGGCTGTGGGAAGAGCCGGGTGGGACTGGCTGTGTCAGGAGGCGATGCCTGGGGCCTGTGCAGATACAGGGCCTTGATCTCTGCTCGCCTCCTTTCCCTCTCAGCCCTTCAAGGCTTGCAGGAGGACATCAGCCCGTCCATCCATTCCCTGGCGACACAAACCATCCTGATGCTGAGAGCTCCAGGGAGGCAGTCTGCATCTGGAGGCACCCATGAAGGCTTGTGCTACCGCCTGAGGAGAGCGTGGCAGCGGTGGCACTGTCCTCTGCGAGGAAGCTGCTGGTGCTCGGCCACGTCCTGATGCCAGGGTGCTCTGCGCACAGGGGCCACCTGAGTGTGCGGGGAAGTCATGGGGTCCCTGGCCTCTCTCATTGCCTGCAGGACAGCTCCAGCCCTCTAGGCGCAGCCCATTGCAGACTTGTGCTGCCCGTCCACCCTCTGCTGGCCTTTCCCCAAAGAAGCAGCCCTGTCTCTCCATCGTGTGTCAGTGTCTTTTCATTGGGCAAACGAATTGGTGGAAAAGTCAGGCCGTGAAGGAATTGGTCTCACCCTGAGAGGGGAAGGATATGCCCTCCCTGCAGCAATCTGTGGCAGCCACAACGTAATCCCCCCTCTTCCAGCAGTGAGGGAAGGCCCCCGTTTCCCCTTACAAAAGGGTCAGCAATGGCTGGAAGACTGCAGCGGTCTTGCGGAGATTCTGCCTTGAAAAGCCATGACCTCTTGTGCCTGAGGAAGGGCCTGGCGCTGGGCCCTCGCCGGCGCTGGCTTCCCCTGTTGTGGCTGAGCCCAGGAGCTAGGAGGCTGCCCAGATGCTCTGGCTCCAGCAGCCAAGTCAGCTGCCGTGCTGGGAAAGTCTCCTTCGCCAGAAGGCAAGGCTGCACCCGTTGCTGTCCCCTGCAGCCTGCCCTCCTGCGCTCAGAGAGGAAGAACCACTGGGCTCCCCTTTGAACGCCAAAGGCGGTGAGTGCCTGTGGCCAGGCACCGCAGGATTTGCCCATGCAGGCACCAGTGCCCCACGGCGCAGAGCTCTGCACAGGCACTAGAGGCTCCAGCCCCTCTGCAAAGGGAGCTCTTCAGGCTCCCTGACTGCAAAAGCCAAATGTAACAGCAGGAACAGGCTTGAGCGTGCGCCTTCAAAACGATGATACAGTATTTGCCCAGAGAGTTTACACCTTTCAGATGAGGGTTTGACACCTGCTGATTTCTCTCCTTCAAGGCTCTTCTTCTCCATGCCCACAATAGGGGTGATCCCTGCTGTAAAACCCGCATGGCCATGACTGATCAACCCAAATTCAGCTGGGAGCCCTTAAATGGCCATGCATAAAGTAGATCAGCACAGTGCAACCTTGAGGCATCAGCCCTCTGGGCCCCTTGTGCAATCAGGGTGCTCAGTGAATGAGTGCTGCAGAGCGGATGCCTCAGTATACCCCAGCTGCAGGACATGGAGCCAGGCCCTGAGCTCAACCCAGCTTCTCCCATTGCAATCCCAATGCCCCGGAGCAGGGGCCATTGGCAGCAGCAGCAGCTCTGCACCCGAGGGCTCAGCACCATGGGCTCAGTTCAGGCAGGCGGCAGCTCGCCCAGCTCTGCGCGGCCGCTGCCCTCAACCGCTCGGCTCTGGTTCTGCGCTGGGCTGTCCCCACAGCCCTCAGGGAGGGCAGAGCCAGCACCGCCTGGGCGAGCACTCAAGGTGACACCTGCACCCCACGCGCCTTCTCTTCCCGCCTTTGCCCTCTGCTTCCCTCTTCCTGCTTTTCAGGACACCCCAGCGCCTGCTGTGTCGGTGTCCCCAGAGCCCTCTGTTGCTCTGCCCTCGCTTGACCTCTGAGTCCTGGGAGAGAGCCCTGGGCACAGGAGCATGGGCTATGTGACTGCTAAGCAGTATCCCCTCATAGACTTCAGTGGAGTTGCACCTCCCGCAACTGTACAACAGCATTTACTTCTATCACAAGGACCTTGCCCATCTCCCAGTTACTTCCACATACCCTTCTTGCCATCCAGTGCCACAAGAACAATGCCAAACTTAAAAGCAAATGACTGCTCCAGCAAACCTCACAAATCAGGTCTACAGCTCAGACAGAACAGAGATCAAAACATAACCCAGCAGGTATGCTGTAAGACACAGCTTTGCTCCCAGGGCTGAGCAAGTCCCAGGGATTTCAACAGGACATTTGTGCTCCTCCAGCTTTTTTAAAAAGCAGAGGGATCTTAAACTGTGCATCTTGGCAAACTCACAGAGTGCAAAACAAACTGATCTTCTTCTCGCCTCACATCTCTCCCATTCTAAGGAGCTTTCTGCAGTAGCACAAGAGGAACATGTGTGAATGCTGCATGTGACAGTCACAATAAATGGTTCAACTGTCCTCATTATTTCAAAAACATACCTAGAGCTAACTTGAACAAGAATTAGTTGTAAACAGCCACCTTAAGATTCAAGGCTCTGCTAAGCAGGCATTTCTGAACCCTGCTCCTATAGCCACTGCACTTCCTGGCAGTTGCAAGGCCCCTTGAACTATCAGCAAAGGAGGTCAGGAGTCACCTTCTGCATGCTTGACATCTACTCAGCAACACAGTACCTTTCAGACCTTAGCATTTGCTGGGGTGGCAGCAACACAGCTGACGCTTAACCAGACAAGGAGCAACCCTGGCAGACCTCACCTTTGCTTCTCTGACAGTAGAGCCCACTCCTTAAATTAGGTCACTAACTGCAGCCACCTGGTTGCAATTAATTGTTCACACACCACACAATTACCCAATTAACACACCAAAGTTAAGTAATCCAGTAAGAAAGTTTCTGATCTAGCCAACAGTTACAAATGCCAGCATCTATGCTCCACTGTGGACACATCCTGGTGCAGATAGGAGGGGAGACAGTGACTTCTGGCGAATCTGCCACACCACCAACACTCATTGATTCTAAGCCCTGACTCATTTCTGCCATCTAGTTCTCACAAAAAGCCTGTTTAAGGTGTTTTTAGGCTGCACTTATGGTTGAACTGCTCACACTGAGAAGTAGCAAGCAGCACTGCCCTAAGCACATGCTTTTAGTTCACCAGCTGCTGGCTCATGCAGCTCCCAGGCTCTGACCACACCATTAGCCTCCTCAAGCTCCAAGGCACACTTGCATGTCAGCTCAGAGTTTGGAAATGCGATGACCACAGGTTCCTGGGGCACAGCTGGAACCCTGGACCCAATTCATCAATGAACATTCTGCACGTGCTTAGCTTTAAATAGCTATGTTGTTTGAGTGACCAGTTAAGTGTTGTCTTCAAGTGGAACCAAAGCACCTCGGCTTCTCTCTGATGTCCCTGTAGCAACAAGAGACTGCTGCTCAGTGACAGCTTCAGCAGTGGTTTTCCAGTTTCCATTCAGGAAGCTAGAGCAGACTGGGCAATACAGTCATTTTGCTAATTTGAGTCCTGGCACTACAAGGACCCATTCAGCAGAAAGCAATATACTGATTACAGCTTTCCTGCAGACAGCAGGTGCACCAGGCAGTCAACCCCACTCCCCTTCCCCTCCCCCACCCCACCCCACCCCCTTTTTTCCCCCCTTCAATTACAGTTCTCTTGTCTCATAGTAAGGCTACTTTTCAACTAATTTGGGCTTGTCTGGGAAAACAGTGGTGTTCCCTCCAGGAACTTTAGCAGAGCAAAAGCTACACACCTATGAAATCTCTCTCTGCCATTATGAAGAAAAAAAATGTTAACAGCAACATTAGCCCGAGTTACTTTATTGCACACGCAGGTGAACATTTCCTGTTGAAACATTGGCTTAAACGGCTCATTGGAAAATGTGTAGCAACTCATAAAGCACCTTCCTCTTGGTATGAAACTCATAAATTCATACTGCTCTCCTAGTGAAAAAGCTTTCTTCCATCAAATATTATGCACAGACCTGGGGGGGGGGGGGCGGGGATAAGGCTGGGTCTTGTTAGGTAAATATGAGTAGTTAATTAATCATTGCAAGAGTTTGCTTGGATATTTTATAACAGAAATTAATTTTTCCACACCAACAATAGGATGCCATTGGACTGGCAGAAAAAATACCTGCTAGTCCTTCTTCACTGCTGAGAAGGACTCGGGAGCAGTCCGAGAAATAGCTGGGTGACATCCACCGAGACCTGACATACGAATGGCCTCTTAGGAGGATTTCTGGAAACAAGCAGAGCTTCATTTAATGCCTATCTGTTACTTACCAACGAGAGGTACACATTAATTTTTCCAAGCGTTTAGACTCAAAGCACAGCTTTACTTGAACATCTCGAGATCTATTTCACCCTCCCAAGAAACCTGAAAGTAACCTAAGCCTAATAATCTAAAACAAGCTTTTTAGCACCTCCCAGGAAGCAACCCCCCCCCCCCAACACACACACACTGAAAGCAAACCAGTGCTTAAACTGAATAAAAACGCTCCCATTTAAAAGCCCCCTCACGGGCCCTGCGAGGAAAAACTGTGCAAGAGAGCGGGAGGCCGCTCCCACGAAGCAGGACCCGGGGCGGGCAATGGCGGCGCTAACGGCCGCCGGGCGGGGGGCGGGGCCGGGGGCGGGGCGGGGGGTGTCTCAGCAGCGCGGCGGGAGGGGGCGGGGCAGGGCCCGGCGGGGCGGGGCGGGGCGGGGCGGGGCTGCGCTGCGCTGCGCTGCGCTGAGGGGGTGCGCGGAGCGTTGGCACGTGTGTCGCGCGCGCGTGGAGCGTTGGTGCTGGCAGCTTGTGCGGCGGGTGCCGGCCTCGCTTCAGGAGCTGCTGCCGGAGCCGGGCTGCTGGCGGGGAAGGAGGAGGGAGGCCGGGGCGGGGAGGGTTGGGGTGGCGGGGCGGGGCGCAGCACACACGGGCGCCGCTGAGGGGTGTAGGCCTTTTGGCGGTTAGCAGAGGCCCAGGAGCTCCGCTGAGGCCTGTGTGGGGCTGTGCAGCTGCGGCCTTCCCGTGCTGTAAAGTGCAGTGTGCGGCACTGATGACCGCTAGCAGTGAAGCCTCAGAGCAGGGAGAAGGAGGATGCTGTGCAGGCTTGGGACTGCAGAGCGGGCCTGGGACTGAGGCAGCCTTTTGTGTGAGAGACGTGCTCTAGTTGAGGCACTGGGCTGCCAGGGGAAGGAGCTGAAGGAAGAGGTGAGCAGGCTGCACGCCATGAGGGAGGGTGAAGAGGAGCTTGATGGGGTCTTTGCGGGAAGTCTGCAGAGGCAGGAGCCTGAGCCACACAAAGCAAGGAAGGAGGGACGGCTGGAGGCACCAACCTGAGTCCTCCGCGGCAGAGCCCTCCCTGCGAGCGTGCCACAGACCGAGGCACCGATCTGCCACAGAGAAGGCTGCCAGCCCTGGGGATTGAAGAGCTACATACAGCATCGGGGTGCTGCTTGACTGCGTTCCCCAGGGGGAAAACGTATTTACGTACATACTGACAGACATATCTATCTGTGCATACACACATATTTAATTTGTCAAAAGACTTCTCCCTTTCAAATTACCATTTGATTCCAGAGAGGCCAGCGCTGCTGCAAGACCTCAGGCTGAGTCTCCCCAAGAGGCGAGGGAGGCGGGACACTGCCGTGCTGCAGGACGAACAAGGCAGCCTCAAAGGGGTTGTGAGGAACGGGAGAGCAAAGGCTGCTGAGCACATCCCTTCCTCTGACCCACTGACACATCCTGGTGCCAAAGCCTTGCGTGAGGGAGCGCTTTCTGCCCTGACATCAAATACGTTGGCTATGGATCAGAGGAGCCAAAACCTCTCAGGTCCCCCTGTCCTGCTGTGCTGCCAATTCACGCCTGTGTTGTGCTTTGCCCCAAGAAGCAGTGCTCTTTCTTCATGACACGTGGGTGTCTTTTCTTTAAGGAGACAAAGGCGAGGAGGAAAACAGCTTTCCCATCGCTTTGGGGTCACTGCCCTCAACATCTCCATGCCCATTTCTCCCAGGCTGGGCCCATGGCTCTTTATGTGGCCCTGCCAGTGCAAGTGCTCAAGGCAACGCCTGCATCCGCGCATCTTCGCTTCCGCCCTCTTCTCTGCCACAGCTCCCTTCACTCCAGAAACGCCCGTGCACCCTAGCAGGGAACCAAGCAGGCCCACGCATAAGAGAAACGCTCCATCTGCCAAGCTGAGTTTGAAGAGAACCACAGCTGCGATCCTTCTGGAGCTTCCTGAAACGCCAGCATTACTGCCAAGAGCCCCCTTTCACCCTGCCGCTGTGCCCTGGGTGCACAGTGCTGGGACGAGAAACCTCTGCAGAAGCTGGAGCAAAAGATGAGGTGGACAAAGAGCCACAGCGGGTGAGAGCATGGGCCGCACTTCAGAGCAGGGCACTGCAGGTGCTGTTGGTCATGGCAGCCCAGGGAAGAGATGAGGAGAGCCTGTGCCAAGGAAGAGGGCTGTCTGCCTGTGAGAAAGAGGCAGCTGCTCTGTCCCCAAGAGACTGTTATTTGGAAATAAAGCAGCTTCCAGAGACACAGGGCCAGCATGGTGACCCGATGTTGCAGCCACTCCTGAAGGACTACTGGCAGTGTATTGATGGCCATGAGAAAAAAGAGGCAGCAAAGCCTTGCAGAGAAGAAAATGAAACAGAGTCAGTTCAGTTTTGTGGAGGAGGAAACTAAAATAACAAGGGACTTGCTTCTAGTCACATTGGAAAAGCAAGGCCAGGACATAAAAGAGTGCAGAACAGACTAACAGAGCTCCTTCCAGACGCTAGTTGAAAGACTATGGAGAGAAGGAGACTTCTCCGTGTCAGGAAATTGTTCCCCAAAAGGAAGGAAGAGAACCCCCCCCCACCACCACCACCACCTCTAGTTCGTCTTCCCATGCAAGGGAACAGCCCCAGCACTCAGTGCTCACCGTCTCAGCTCAGCAAGTGCCCTTCTTGCCCAGGCCAGTCCTGGCACAATTGCAGCAGCAAATTCAGCTGCTGCAGATGGAGGAAGGGGCTGCTGCCTCCAGGCCCCGCAGCAGCAGCAGCAGCAGCAGCAGCAGCAGCAGCAGCAGCAGCAGCAGCAGCAGCAGCAGCACTGCTGTCTCCATCCTGATGGCTGAATCTTCCGTTTTCAGTCGTCTGCCTGTCCACAAGTAGACACGTTCACTTGTACTTAGGAATTTGTTTCACCTAAATTGCCATCTTTGAAAAATTAGGCTTTGAGTCCAAACTCAATGTGTAGGTTCCGCTAAGAGTAAGCTGAGACAGGCCTTTCTATCCTATCCTAAGAGTCACCCATGAAGGGCCTCGCACAGCTACCCTTAAGCAGATGCCCAAATTTCTTGCATTGAAAATGGGGTTGAGATGAACCTCTGCCCAAACGTGCCAGTCTAGTTTAGATGCTTCATGTCTCAAGAGCTACAAGACTGAAGTTAAAAGTGAGCTGTAAGTATAGAGATGGAATTTATTTTCTTTCCTTATTGTGGTACTGCTGGAGATGAAGGCTGTACATGCAGGCAGCGCACATCAGTCATTAGTTCCGTGGTGGAGCAGGGACTCCGTGGAACTTCTGAGAAAAGAGAGTGGCTGGAGACAAAGGACAGATGGCCCGACCCTTGACAATTAAGTAGTTGACTGCTTGTTACAAGAGCCGTCCGGGTAGAAATTTCAGACAGTTTAAGAAATGTCCCCAGGCAACTGCTGCCGTGTCTAGCTCGGTTTGTACTCTTAAATGTGTTGGTTACCCTGGTGGGTGAAGTGTCCTCCAGACTCCTGTGGGTAGGTCTTACTGCACAAGTGACCAAATTGGACACAGTTAAGCCATTTGTAAAGAGTCGGCAGAAATTGTTCTCGCAGAAATGGTCACTTAAGACGGGGTGCTCCCAGCATTGCTGGAAAGCAAGCAGGTGAATATTTTGCTTGAAGGAGCACTAGGATGAATGGCCTTTCTTTCCGCTGATCTTTTCTAAATCTCTTTCTTTCCTTGCCTGTTTTGGGGTTTGCTTCCCTGATCTAAGGAGGGGGTCTCCTCCTGATGCCTCTGTCTCTGCCCCTGCTCCCCAAGAAAGGGGAGGCAGGGAGAGCGGAGACACACTGGCCACCCCGCGGGAGAGGGCTGGGGGCTGCAGGGCTTTGCCCTGCAGCACAGCAGGAGGGCCCGGCTGCCTGGATCCTGTCACAGATGAGGTCGGGGGTTGGGGGCAGTGGGCCCAGAGGGCAAAGGGCCCACAGTCGCACAGCGTGGGGGAGATGGGGGACACCTCGTGGAGGCCTGAGTGGTGTCAGGGTTTGGGAGGGCTCAAAGGCCCCAGGGGTGTGTGAGGGCCCTGGGGACTCCAGGCGGGCAGTAGGGACCGCTGAGTTTGGCCGTGCCCCCCAGGGGGTGGCTGGTGGTGGTGATGAAGCATCCGCCAGGGTGCCGCGTGGAGGAGAGGTTTCCTTCGGGGCTCATGCCCTTCACACCTCGTCCCACGTGTGTCCCCGTGGGGCGCTCATTGGGGTGGCTGAGGGCAGGGCCAGGGAAGAGCGGTCGGGGGGACCAGGCGAGGATGGGAGCGGCCCTGAGGGGCCCAGACACCCATCGGGGCCCCGGGGCAGCCCGAGGGCAACCAAAGGTGTCCTGGGACGGGGGGGCGAGCCGGCCCTGCGCCCCCGAGGGGACACAGCCTGCCCCTCCCCCGGCCAGTGACAGGCCCCCCTAGGGTGACAGTGGGGCCCTTTGTGACTGTGCTCCTGTGACACCCCGCGGCGTTGCCAGGCGCCGGCACAGCCTCGGCCCCGCAGTGTCCGGGAGGACGGCGACGGGAGCGGACGGGAGCGCGTGGGGCTGGCGAAGGAGCCCCCTGAGTGCACCCAGGTCTCTCCCTGTTGCCCCCGGGCAGCCCCGCGGAGCCTTTGCCACGTGGCCAGGATGGCGGAGCGACCCCCCAGCCGCCCCAGGGTGGCCGGGGAGGAGGAGGCGAAGGACGACGGGGCCCTTGCAGAGGGCAGCTGCGAGCTGGAGCCCCGCGAGGGCTGGGTGCCCCAGGCGCTGCCAGCGGGTGAGTGCGGGGGCACCGCTGGGCTGGGCAGGGCTGGGCGCTGCGAGCCCTCCTGCTCTGCCCCGGGCTCCCGGCTGCCGTGGGGGCTGCCGTGGGGGTACCGGGGCCGCGGGGCCTGAAAGTGCTGTGCTGCAGCGCTGCGCCCCGTCCGCTGGGCACCTCGCAGGCCTGGCGAGCCCGGGGCAGCCGGGGTGTCCGTGGGCCAGTGCAGGTGCCTGGCCCGGGGCTGGCTGCGTGCATGGCAGCAGGCGTGCGGCGGGGCAGAGGGCTCGGCTGTCTGCTCTGCTCCCTCTGGCAGCCCTGCAGCTCTGCCTGCTCTCTTTCTGCATCAGCTCCCGGCCTGACTGTGCCCAGAGAGGAGGCGGAAGCCCTGGGGTACATGCGCGCCTTTTTGAGACGCCGAGGGAAGGTGAGTGTCGCCATTCCCTGCTGGGCTGAGCCTGCATCTCGTGGTGGGTGCCTGGGGGTGCGCCACGCTCAGAAGCCCCCGGCGGGCTCTTGGCCGTGGAGGGCTGCTCCCTTGCAGGCGCCGCACCCGTGGCTGCAGGCCCTGCAGTGCTGCGGTGCTGCTGGCCGTGCCCCTGCCCCTCTCACGCTCTCTGTTTGTCCCTCTGCTCCTGGTACCAGGAGGCGGCTGAGAAGCTGCGGTTCCTGGCCTGCGTCCGCACCCTCTGCACAGCGGCCCCCTCCAATATCTTGTTATGGCAGGAGCTTTTGCTGTGCAGGCAGGAACTGGCGAAGTCGCTGGAGGTGAGGGGAGAGGGGACCGCCATCAGGCGTGGTGGAGGGAGGGGGCGGTGGCCCAGCAATGAGGGCAGGACGGGGGTGTCTGAGCACGGGGGGCTGTGGGGCCCTGGCTGGTGGGCAGAGCCGCTGCCAGTGTGGGGCTGCTGGAGCCTCTGAGGAGGCGGGGGAGCTGGGTCCTGGGCAAGGAGGGGGCCGCCTGGGTGTCAGTGGTGGCATGGGGCAGCTGGGCTCTGGCAGCCCTGCAGACTGCTCGCTGGGCCCTGGCAGCTGCCATGGCCCATCGTGGTTGTGCTCTGCAGGTGCTGCTGCAAGAGGAGCCCACCGACCAGCTGGGCACTGCGGTGCGGCAGCAAGTCATGCTTGCCATCAGCGCAATGAGGTAGCTGTCGCAGCCCCTGGCTTGGCCAGGGCCTCCGCAGCAGATGTGCCGGTGGCCCCAGTCCTAGCTGGGAGGCTTCCCCCATCCTGGAGGAGTCTGCCGGTGTCATCTGCTGGGCCTGTGCTGGGCCCCAGGGTGGTGGAGACGCGAGGGCAGAGAGGGCCCTGGGGCTCTCCCACATCTCCTGAGCTTTGCCCAAGGGTGAGGCAGGAGATATGGGTCCCGATGCCCTGTGGCTGCCAGGCCTGTCCTCTGTCCCTGGCCAGCATCGTGGGGGGAAGAGGTGGCTTCCCCACGTAGTGCGGGTATCCCCCGTGGGTCTGCCACGCCCGGGTCTGCATCCCCCTTGCCAGGGCACAAAGGTCCTGCTGCCAGCTGCAGGCACTGAAAGGCCCCTCTCTGTGCTTGCAGCCAAGTCGGGCTGCTTGCGAAGAGCGAAAGGAAGAGCCTGCTGCACGCCTGCTTCTGCAGCGTCTTCTGCCTGCCTCCAAGGGAGGAGCTGCGGAGCCAGGCTGCTGCCCTCGACTCCCAGGTATGCGCTGGGTGGCTTAGGGAGGCGCGCCAGGCTGCCTGGGCTGGTCCCTGGCTCCCCTGTGCCGAGAGACAAGAGGGAGCTCCAAGGCAGGGCAGGCTCTCGGCTTGGCTTTGCCACCCCCATGCCTTCTTCGCCTTGCCCTGGGCAGGGCGCCGGGCAGAGCCGCCAGGCTGGGCCCTGTGCAGCAGCTCTCCTGCCCTGGGGCCTCTCCGTGGGCTCCACAGCACCATGGGTGTCCCCCTCGGGCGGGAGGAATTCAAGGCCCTCTCGGGCAGGTAAGGGGCAATGGGGAAGAAGCACCTCAACCCTCTGTGCCCCTTGCAGACCCTGGACGCTCTGGACAGCATGCTGCAGGTGTTGGCGCTCGGCTGCCCTACCTCGGGCCTCCTGGAGATGCAGAACATCTTGCAGGTGTGGTATTTGCCAAGAGTGGGGTTCCCAGGACGAGTCCCTCATTTGTAAGGGAAGATCCCCCCTCAGGTGGACCCCTCCCTGCCCAGCAGCAGCTGCAGAGAGCACGCTGCCGGGAGGGGCCTGGCTCCCTCGTGGGAGCGGGCTTGCCCACGGTGCTCTGCTGTGAGCGCCGTGTCTCCTGGCAGAGCTGCCTGCCTTGGAGCAGCCGTCAGGGCCCAGGGCAGAGCAGCAGCTTTTCTCCTCCCAGGTGCTGCTGCCCTTCGCCGCGTGCCAGCCAGCAGCTGTGCGTGAGAGGGCCGTGGGACGCATTGCGAGGCTGAGTGATCTGCTGATCGGCTCTTTCTTGCTGCCGGTAAGGAGCGTGTGGTGCAGGCAAGCTCCAGCCACCCCATGGCCCCTTGTCATCACCCCCGAGTGGCCTGCAGCTGCGGGCTCCCTCCGAGGGCAGCGTGGGCAGAGGTTAGGGCCCTCGGCAAGAGCCTGCCCTGAAGCTGAGGTCTTGGCCTGTCTCTTTGGGCTTCCCCCTGTGGTCCCTGCTCTCTCAGGAGGCAGCTGTGCCGCCAGCGCCGTGCAGGCCAGGCCTGCCCTGGGTGCATGCCGTGGGCCCAGCAGGTCTGGCAGCCGTCCCTGGCCTTGGCTGCTGCTGCGCAGCTGCTTTGGGAGCCAGGGCAGTCAGGGGCCACCAAAGCTCTGGCTCCCCTGGGAATCCAGGCCTGCATGGAGCGTGGGTTGAGGGCTTTGATGCTGAGCTCAGGCCTGGTGTCAGCGCTGCCTCCCTCCCCCAGGCCCGCGGCTGCTTTGAAGGAATCGAAGCCAGCTCTGCCAGCCTCGAGCAGAACTATGTCCCCATCGTGGGGCAGCTGGTGGGGCATCTCACCCTGTGTTGCGCCTGCGAGGACGAGGGGAGCAGTCACGGGGCAGCAGATGCTCTTTGGCACCTGTACAGATTCCTGCAGCAGGAAGAGAGTAAGAAGCTGCGTCGGGTGGGTCCTTGCAGTCACGGGCAGCCAGACAGCAGGCACTCATCCCTGTGGTGCTGAGCGGTGGCCTGGGAAACCTTTGGCAGCACCTGCTGCTCCAAGGCCTCCTGTCTTGCCTCAGACCAGAGCATCCGCTCAGAGTCATTCTGCCTTTCTGTATTCTTGCAAGCAATTTGCCCTTCCCGCGCCTTGCAATAGGCCCAGACCCTCCCTGGGCGTCCTGCTGCCCAGCCTTTTCTGGCATGCCCTCTTCATCTGCCAGGGGAGACTTCTCCCGGCCGCTTTAGTGGGCCATGTCCCCCTCTGGAGCCTTCCTGCTGACCGCCCTGCGTTTCCCCTCCTGTGCAGGCAGGGAGCTGTCGCAGGATAGCCCAGAGCACCTGCAGCTCCAGCAGGCCTGGGAAGCTGCCAACACCTTCTGGCTTTCGGGGTCTAAGGACGTCAGCGAAATGAGCAGGGTAAGGAGCGCCTCGCTGGTTGGGACTGCCAGGTGTGGGGTGAGCATGGGACTTGGACGAAGAGAGGGATGGCTAACGGGGGGGGCTGATGGGGCCTTGCGGTCACTGGGGAGAGGGCTCGCACTGTGTGTGGGCTGGGACTAGCCAAAGGCTTCCCTGCTGCCACCAGCGAGCTCTGGTTCCCTGCAGGAGCAGTGCACGGGGACCGTGACCCCAGCCATGCAGCTGCAGCCCAGTGCCGTCAGCCATCCCGGCAGAGCCCCTGCTCCTGGCCCTGCGGGGGTCGCCGTGCCAGCACTGCCGCCCGTCTCTCTGCAGGGCCGCTTGCTGCTCAGCCAGGCACCGCTGTTGGGACCCTGGGTGTGACCTATCTATCTTGGCTGCCCTCCTTTCTCCCGTAGCTCTTTGGGAAATACCTTTATCCCGCTGAGAGGACAGCCGTCATCCTCACAGCCATCGGGGGCATGAGAGCCGGCAGCACCTATGACACGCAGGCAGCTGCTGCCATGCTGGATGTGCTTGTGACAGACGATGCCTCCCTTTTGGAGCATGTAAGTAGCCTGTGGGTGGCGTGGCCGGGGCTGGAGGCCTTTGGGGAATTGCTTTTCCCCTGAGTGCAGGCGTGCCAGGGACCCGACCCCCTGTGAGGGCAGCACAGAGCGGTGGCAAGGGCAGCCGTTCTCGGTGGGAGCTGGGTGAATGGCTGCAGTGTGGCAGCAGCCCCAGTGTGAGCCGTGTCCCCCCAGGTGCCGGAGATGGTGAGGTGCATGTGGAGAAGCGTGCTGTCCATCGGGGAGGTGTCTGCGCGGCTCAGCCTGGACAGGGCTCTTCTGCTGCTGACGTGCGCATCCCCCAAGGAGGCGGTTGTGAGCCTGTTGCGCTGTTCCCCATCATGTGACAGGTATGTGCCCGGCAGCCTTTCGTGCTTGGGGCCCCGCAGCCTTTCGAGCCCATCGCATGTGGGCTGGAGGCCAGGTGGAGCTTTTCAGTACTCTGCTGAGGGGCTGGGCCCTCCCGCTGTCCCCGTGTGGCAGCCCCGGTGCAGCAGGCAGGGCTGCAGCAGGCAGAGCTGACCAAGCCTGCCTGCCTTCAGCCCCTGAGCCCGCTCGCCTTGCTGCCTCCCTGCCCCACAAGGGACTTGAGCTTGGGCGTGTGGTGCCTGGTGGGGCAGGGCAGCGAGGGGCAGTGGGCAGAGGCAGGGCTGGCGGGCAGCCCAGGCCCTGTGGGGCTGCCCAGGCCACGGCGCTGCGGCTGCGGCACCTGCTGACAGAGCGCTCTGGGCCTGCAGCGCTGCCGCGGCCATGTGGCGGGTGCTGGTCTCGAAGCCCGGAGCTGCGGAGCGGGTGCTGCGGGAGCTGGTCAGTGTGCTGGAGGACTGGCCGCTGCACAGGACAGTGACCTCGGATGGGGACGCCATGGACGTCTCTTCGCTGGCTGTGAGTTTGTGAGGAAGCCTCGCTCTCCCCTAGGGCTGCGCTCGCCCCTGCAGGCGAGAGGCAGGGAGCCCTCTGCCCTTCCCCATCCACCGCCAAGCTGTGACCTCTCCCAGGGCGCCGAGACACAGCACGGGAGGGAGGGCTGCGGCTGGCAGGGCCCTGGCCAGCACCCGACATTGGCCGCGCCAGCACGCTGGGCTGCCGCGCCTGCTCTGGGCCCTCTGTGCACAGCGCCGGAGCTTGCCTGAGCGGCTCTCTGTCTTCCTCCCTGTCTGCATCTCCCTGCCTCGCTGGGCACGCTGGCAACGTGGGCTGGGGGCAGGATGAGGGTGCGGGGCATGGTTAGGGGCAGGCAGGAGCAATGCACAGGCCAGGCAGGCCACAAGGGCTGGGTCAGGGACGCCAGGGTGGCCTGCAGGCTACATGTGGCCCTCCAAGGTGATGTTCACACCGTCCCAGGAAGGCTTGTTGTGGCCATGTGACAGAGAGGAGCTGAGCCCCAAGAGCTCCCATGGCTTTGCTCTGGCCAGACAGCCAGGGCAGGCACTGCTGCTTCTCCCAAGGCGCAGGGCAGTGCCTGAGCCTCACCCCCAAGCTCGGGCAGCGCAACAGGGACGTCTCAGCAGCGAGAGGTGTGTCTGTTTTTTTTCTGCAGGCCACCAGAGCGCTACAGGAGATCCTCCAGCAGCCGCCCTGCCTGCAGGTGCTAGAGGTGTTTTTCCCCCAGCTCTTCCTGGCGCTGCTCTTCCAGATTTCCTTCAGTGCAGAGCTGACGCTGGGAGAGGCTGACGTCTTCCGGAGGGAATGCCGAGGAGAAGAGTCTGCTCCCACCAGCCCCGCCAGGTGCTCCACCGCAGCCCCGCCGTCTCTGCCGTGGACCTATAGGCAGGGCCAGGGGTGCCAGCGTGACCTGGCCTTTGCTCCGCACGCAGGTTAACAGTGCGGACCATGAAAGCACTGCTCTGCCATGCTGGCTACGAGAGCCAGGTGCTGGTCCTGGCGAGGAAGGGTGGCTGGGACCTGCTGCTCCGCGCTGAGACCTACCAGAGGGGAGTGGGTTTGCTGGCCAGGTGAGAGCCCCCTTGTCCCCGCTCTGCCCCAGCGTTTCTCCGCTGCAGACAGGGTGCCCCGCAGGGGTGCCCATCCGTGCAAGAAAGGGGCTGCAGCTTCAGCACTTGTGATGGAGACATGGCTGAGTAGAGCGGCCAAGGCAGCTCCTGCTCCAGAGCTGCTGCCCAGCTCTGCGCACTGCTGGGGGAGAGGCAGTGTTAGGAGGCCCAAGAGAGGATGACAGGCAGCAGCAGTCCCCTCGCAAAGCCCTAGAGTGCCCTCCCGAGGGGCCTGGGCTCGTTGCACTGAGAGCCCTGAGGTGTGTGTGTGCAGGCATCCCTGGCAAGGGCAGCGTAGCAGGGAAGGGGCAGGATGCCCGGAGGAACACTAGAAGAGCCCAGGGGGCATCAATCCAAAATGGGCAGCAAATGGGTTGTGTTGGAAGTCTGGACTTCAGGGCAGGAAGGGTGTCTTTCCAGTCTGCCCCGCCAAAAGGAGCCTGATGACGCTGGGCAGTGACTTTCTCATGGCGAGGTGTGGTGGGGAGAGACCATGGCTCCCCGAGCAAATGCTGCCAGAGCTGCGCACAAACGTGGCCTTGCCCTCCGTGTGATGGCCCATGGGGGCCTGGTGAGAGGGCTTGGGAGTGCAATTGGAGAAGAGGTTTGCCTGGGCTGCTGAGAGCTGACAGTGCCTTCTTCCCTGTGCCAGAGAGATGAGGAAGACCCCAAGAGAGCTGCGTGTCTTCCTCTTCCAACGGCTGACAGCGCTGCTGGAGAGCGAGGAGTCCTGCCGGGAGATCCCCGCCATGGCTTTCCTCGTGGAGGTGAGGCTGCTGGCAGGCGGTGCCTTGCTGGGGTGCCTCTAGCTCCGGTGCTCTCTTGTACCCACGGGTGTGGGATGGCCAGCAGCGAGTGGAGGGAGCTGGGGCAGTGGGTGCCGTGCGATTAGTGCCCTTGGCCTTGGCCCCTGTGTGGTGGGGTAACTCTTGTCGCCACGTGGATTTGACGCCTCCTTTGTGCCAGCTCTCTAGTCAATGGCTCCTCAAAGGCCTGAGGATAAGAGGCTGCAGCTGGTGGCAAGGAGCAGAGGAGGAGGCGAGGGATCTGCGCAGTGCGCCATGAGGCCGAGGGCAGGGAGCGTGGCCCCGGGGGCTCTCGGCACTCAGTGCTGCATTTGGGCCGGGCTTTGTGTGTGCCTGGTGGCCTTGGCCTGAGCTGTTGGTGGGATCCAGCACTGCGTGACACAGGGAGTCCTGCCGCCATTGCCGGTTTGTGTGTGCTGTGTGTTTCAGCTGCTGGCCTACAGTGACCTTCGTGGAGACGAAGACGCTTTCTTGGACCTCTTTCTTTGGACGTCTCTGCGGAGTCGCTGCTGCGTGATGCACGGGCTGGTGCTCAGAGGCCTCGTCCTGCTGTGTGAGAGACAGGAGATGGTGAGCAGGGGACAGCGGGGTGAAGGTGTGCAGGCAGCGTGGGTCTGGGTAGGGAGTGCTGTGGAACAGGGTGGCTTGGACTTTGCTGGGCCTCTGGAGCTGTGTTAGCTAGAGATCGTGGCGCAGCACCAAGCAAGGCAGCTCCAAAGGGCTTGTGTGGCGGGAGTGCTGTGGCCAGAGGGAGCGTCCCGCTGGGAGGTGGAGGGGAGCCTGAGCACAGGGCCAGGCTTTGGGCACAGGCAGCTTCCGGGCCGCGAGGCAGCAGCCCCCACCCTGCAGAGGCCAGCACGTGCTGAGTGCTGCCTGGGGGGGGGGGGGGGGGTGTCTCTGCACTGCGCCGTAGCCTCTGTGCACAAGCCGTGGGTGTCCGCAGGGCCTTGGCAATGGGGCCCTGAGCCCCGGCGGGACAGGAGCCGGCTAGGGTTAGGACTGCTCATGGCCAGGGCAGGTTTCCAGGCAGCCTTGGTTACTAAGCACGGTGCCCATTCAAGTCTGGTGGAGAAGAGGGCCACTGGTCAGGTGCAGAGGAGCCTGTGCTGTGCTCTCCTCCCTCCCTATGCCTCAGACCCCCCCAGGCCCATGGCTGTGCCGATAAGCCCAGGCAGCCAGGAGGTTGCTGCAGTGATTGCCGTGCCAGCTTCTGGGAAGCCAGCGGGGAAGCTGGTGTCTGACAAGGCAGGCCTTTTGGCCAGGGCAGTCTTTATTTCTTCAGGAAATGAGGTTGTGTTTCCCCCAGGTAAGAGAACTGCAGTACCTGTTGCCGCTGCTCATGAGGTACCTGCAGGATGTGGACAGGGACATGAGCACCAAGGCCTTGCTGGTGCTCAGCCATGTGGTCCCTGTGATGGAGGGAGAGAGGATCACCCACGCGGCTCCGCTGCTGGCCGAGAAGCTCCTGCCACTCTTTGATGACGTAAGGCTGTGGGGAGAGCCGGGGGTGCTGCTGGTGTGCGTGTGAGGCTGTGTGCGGGGTCACGGCTGTGGTGTGTTCCCCTGCGCGTGTGAATTTGTGCTTCCCACCACAGGCCATTTTGCAGTGTCTGCAGAGCTGGCCCACAGCTCCTTGGTGCAGAGGGAGGCTCCGAAACCTTCATCTCCCTATCAGCCACACTGCCCCCCGTGCTCCATGTGGGCTTGGAGCAGCCAGTGCTGAGGTGCCGCCTCTTCCTTCCCCCCAGGAGTCTGACTGCGTGCGGAAGCTCTCCATCCAGCTCTTCGGAGATGTGATGGAGACTGTAGCGGGCACCAAAAACCAGCAGCTGAAGATGCAAGTGCACCGGAGCCTGCTGCCCCTGTTCTTCCACCTGCATGATGAAAGCCCAAGTGTGGCCGAGGTATGGATGTGCAACGTGAGCGGTCATTTGGGGAGGGCAATGCTGACCCCCTTTGGGTGGGCGTGAGCGTGAGGAGCAAGGGCTGCTGGCAGTGGGCCCCTTTGAACGTGGGTCACCTTGAGGCCCAGGCTGCTGAGTGCCTGAGGAGGTGCAGAGCCCCAGCTTCCCAGCTGTCCCTGCAGGTGTCCGAGGATGGGGTTTGACCCCCAGTCGCTGTCGCCCCTGTGCTCTGCCCAGGGCTCGTGGAGAAGTCTGGCCTGGGGCATGCCCAGAGCAGCTCAGCAGCTCTTGGGGCTCGCTGTTGTGCTGCCAAGGCAGGACGAGGTGCCTGAGGTGCTGCTTGCTCGCCGTCTCTGCCCGGGACGTTGAAGCCCATGGCAGACCCAGGTCCCAGCTGCTGCCTCTTCCCATGGGGGGCCAGGAAAGGCCCTGAGGCTTGCTAAGAGGAGGGGGTCGCAGGGTCTTGTCGCCTGGGCTGCGGTGGCATCTCCCAGTCTCTGCTGCTGTGCAGGTCTCTCAGGAAGCCCTCGTTGGTGCTGCCGAGTTCCTCAAGTGGCAGCAGCTCAGACACCTGGCTGAGACAGCGCAGACATGGAGGATCGGCAAGTGCCTGGTAAGGACGGCCACAAAGCGCCCAGACCCAGCCCGGACAAGGCCTGTTCGCCTCCATGGCCAGCACGTGGGGCAGGCAGCTGTGCCCCTCACCACGGCTGCATCGCAGAGCCACCTGCCTGGAGCAGCACTCACGCTGCCCTTCTCCAGGCACACTGCCCCGGCAGGCTCTTCTCCAGGCTCCTCTCCCCTTGCTGACCCATGGGATGCTAAAGCAGCCTCTGGCCCAGCTGGGCCCTACAGCGGGAGGGCACCTCAGTGTGCCTGGGGAGCAGCCTGCCCTCTGCTCCCTCCAAAGCTCGGCACTGCCCAGCTTGTGTGTGGGAGTGACGAGTGTCCTGGCAGGGGAAGGCCGGGGAAGCTGGTCCAGGGTGGAGGGACTGCCTGGCTACATGGGGGTGTGTGCGCCAAGGCCGTGCCCTTGTGCTCTCCCCAGCTGGCGAGGGGCAGGAGAAGAGTGGACGAATACCTGCGCCAGAGCCTGTTGTACTTGGAGAGCCCCCAAGAGTCCTTGCGAGAGGCGGCTGTGAGGTTCACTGGTGAGCCCCAACCGCTGCGGTCCCTCTCTGTCCCGGGACAGCTCGGCCCCAGCCCCGGCTGCTGCGCTGGCAGCAAGAAGCAGCCTTGCGACTGTGGCTGCTGCAGCCCCGAGTGCCTGCTGGAGGGCCTGGGTGCCCGGGGGCTCCGTGTCACCCTCTGCCATCTCTGGCCACACGTGTGGGGCTGGTGGGAGCCTTGTTCAGTGCCTCACAGCAAGGCCCTTGGGTGTCCCACTGGGAAAGCGCCCTGGGGTCAGCCCAGCCCGAGGGGAGGTGGGCGCATGGCCAGGCGGGCAGGGCTGGGGGCCATGTTTGCTGCTGGGGGTGGGCTGTGGAGCAGGGTTTATGGGGGGCTGTGTGTGTGCGCCTAGGGCTCGTTGGGCGGCGCATGAGGGGCTGGAGCAGGCAGAAGCTGGAGGCCATCTGCGAGGGTGAGTGAGGGCAGCAGGGTGTCAGGCAGGGCTGGTGGGAGGAAGACAGATGCTGGGCAGGGAGCTGCCATGCCTGCCCCAGGCGAGGAGGGCTCTGCTCGCCGTGCAGAGCAGGGGCGGTGTGGGTAGAGTAGAGAGAAGATTTCAGGCACCTTTGGGACATTCCTGGCCAGTAACTGCCAGCCGATCCATTTGTCCCCCCTGCTCCCTCCTGGCTGTGGGAAGAGCCGGGTGGGACTGGCTGTGTCAGGAGGCGATGCCTGGGGCCTGTGCAGATACAGGGCCTTGATCTCTGCTCGCCTCCTTTCCCTCTCAGCCCTTCAAGGCTTGCAGGAGGACATCAGCCCGTCCATCCATTCCCTGGCGACACAAACCATCCTGATGCTGAGAGCTCCAGGGAGGCAGTCTGCATCTGGAGGCACCCATGAAGGCTTGTGCTACCGCCTGAGGAGAGCGTGGCAGCGGTGGCACTGTCCTCTGCGAGGAAGCTGCTGGTGCTCGGCCACGTCCTGATGCCAGGGTGCTCTGCGCACAGGGGCCACCTGAGTGTGCGGGGAAGTCATGGGGTCCCTGGCCTCTCTCGCTGCCTGCAGGACAGCTCCAGCCCTCAGGCGCAGCCCGTTGCAGATTTGTGCTGCCCGTCCACCCTCTGCCAGCCTTTCCCCAAAGAAGCAGCCCTGTCTCTCCATCGTGTGTCAGTGTCTTTTCTTTGGGCAAACGAATTGGTGGAAAAGTCAGGCCGTGAAGGAATTGGTCTCACCCTGAGAGGGGAAGGACATGCCCTCCCTGCAGCAGTCTGTGGCAGCCACAACGTAACCCCCCCTCTTCCAGCAGTGAGGGAAGGCCCCCGTTTCCCCTTACAAAAGGGTCAGCAATGGCTGGAAGACTGCAGTGGTCTTTCCGAGATTCTGCCTTGAAAAGGCATGACCTCTTGTGCCTGAGGAAGGACCCAGAGCTGGGCCCTCGCCGGCGCTGGCTTCCCCTGGCGGGGCTGAGCCCAGGAGCTAGGAGGCTGCCGAGATGCTCTGGCTCCAGCAGCCAAGTCAGCTGCCGTGCTGGGAAAGTCTCCTTTGCCAGAAGGCAAGGCTGCACCCGTTGCTGTCCCCTGCAGCCTCCCCTCCCGCGCTCAGAGAGGAGGAACCGCTGGGCTCCCCTTTGAACGCCAAGGGCGGTGAGTGCCTGTGGCCAGGCACCGCAGGATTTGCCCATGCAGGCCCCAGTGCCCCAGGGCCCAGAGCTCTGCACAGGCACTAGAGGCTCCAGCCCCTCTGCAAAGGGAGCTCTTCAGGCACCATGAGTTCAAAAGCCAAATGGGGCAGCATCTGATCGATGGCTTTAAATATCTGGAGGGAGAGTGTCAAGAAGACGGAGCAGGACTCTTCTCAGTGGTGCGCAGTGCCAGGCTGAGGGGCAAGAGGCCCAAAGTGAAGCGCAGCAAGTTGTGTGTGAAGCTAAGAAAAAGCTGGTTTACTGTGAGGGTTCGTGAGTGCTGGAGCAGTTGCCCAGAGCAGTTGTTTGGAGTGATGCTGTGGTGTTGCAGTGAAGTGTGAAAAGCCCCTGGTGAGGGGCAGAGGCCTGCCCAGGATGAGGAGGGAGAGAGGACGCAGGTGCAGGAGGGCATGTGGCTAAGTGCCCCAAAGCAGGGAGTGAGCAAAGCTCAACCCCACTCTGGAGGCACAAGCATCCTGGGAGCATCTGCATCTGCAAGGGGGTGTGTGTGTGCAGGCAGCCCTGGCAAGGGCAGCCTAGCAGGGAAGGGGCAGGATGCCCAGAGGAACACTAGCAGAGCCCAGGGGGCCTGACTCAGATGTGGGGAGGAGCAGATGGGTCGCCTTGGAGCTCTGACTTCAGGGCAGGAAGGGTATTTTTCCATTCTCCCCCGCCAAAAGGAGCCTAATGATGCTGGGCAAGGGCTTTGTCATGGCGAGGTGTGGTGGGGAGTGACCATGCTGGTTCTCCGTGGCAGGCCAGGAGCTGTAGTTCCTGTGCCTTCTCAGCCCTGCAGCAGTGGCCCGTTGTGTCTGTCCTTTACTGGACATGTGCCGTTCACACCAGAGTCCCTGTAGGTCACTGGAGACAGTGGAATTTCCCTGTTTTTCCCTGGTACAGGGTTAGGGTTAGGGTTTAGGGTTGTGGCCATTTAGGGTTAGTGTTAGGGTTAGGTTAGAGGGTTAGGGTTAGGCCCATTTGTTGGCCCTCTAGACCCCTTAGCACCCTCCTAGTGCACTCTGGACTACTCTTTCAGTCTTCCTTCTGCCCCAGAGCTGCATCTCGGCCCTCTAGACTCCTTAGGACCCCTCTTGTTCCCCCAGAACCCCTCCGGAGACCTTGGTTGTGCCCTAGAGATGTCTTTTGGCCCTCCGCACCCTGCAGAATCTCTCTTGTCCCCTCAGACCACCTCTGCAGGTCTTCCTTGCTCCCCAGTTTTTACTTTTTTGGCCCCCTAGTTCCCTTAGGACCTCCCTAGCGTGTTCTGGGCTACTTTGGGGGCCTTCCTTGTTTCCCAGAGCTGTACCTTGGCCCTCTAGACCCCTTTAGGCGCCTGGTAGTCCCCTCAGAATCCCTCCGGAGGCTGCCTTCATGCCCTGGAGCCCTCTGTTAGCCGTTTAGCACCTTTAGCAGCCCTCTCTTCTGCTTTGGCCCCTCCTTTAGCCTGTTGATTTCCCCCTGCAGGCCTCTGTTGGCCCTCTACACCCCTTAGCATCCCTCTAGTGCACTCTGGACTATTCTTGCAGCCTTTCTTTGTGCCCCACAGCTGTCCTTTGGCCCTCCAGCCCCTTTAGCTGGGGCGGCCCTGACAGTGGGACGTGAAAAAGACACCTTTGACTACATCCAGCTGAAGAAATGTAAGCCGAAGGATCAGAGTAAATAACTGCTTGCCTAGGTTTGTTACCTAGCAACACATTGTCAAAGTTTTTTTAGGAACAATCATACTTGATCAGGTGCCTATTCATTCCATGAATATTAGCGCAAAAATGCGTACGTTACTGATCCTCTAAAGCAAGTCCATGTCACTGGGGTAGCATGTGTAGTGAAGACTAAATCCCATAATAACACATTTTGATGTTGTTCTCTTACATGAAAGCACTTAGAGCAGATTAAAACATTTATCGTACTCTTTTGTTTGTTGAATGGACCACGATACTAAGAGAGACCTGCAGTGAAGGAGACATAGTAGCCAGTTTCCTTAGAGAAGGTGTCTTGTCCTGTACTTTAGGGCTTGCTGTACATCTTGAGAGACAGTAGTGAATGACAGGTCTCCTTTTAACTCCTGGGGAGCAGAAAGTCGTGACTTGAGGGCAAATTGTTTCTTGCAGCTGGGTTAGAAGAAGCTGGCTACTAGTCAAAAGTAATGACAATTCTGTGGAGTCCCTGGAAGTTTTGAAAAGACCATATTTACCTTTTAGAGAAGGCTATGCACTTTCATTACTAATACCTGTGGTAATCAAGCCAGGTAAGTGGTACACAGGTGATCAAGCCATTAGTCTTTTGCAGAACGGCACCCGGGGGGGGGGTGCGCATGCGCACTGCGCCCCGCCGTGCTTACTGCTGCCCTCGCGTGTCGAAAAAGTAGTACTGCACCTGCAACACGCGCACTGCTTCCTGCCGTGCTCGCAGCTGCCGTCGCGTTCCGAAAATATCAGTCTCTCCGTGGACAGTGTCGGGGGAGTCCCGGGCTGGTGTTGGGGGTCGCGAGGCGGCGCTCCGGGCTCTGCGGCGGCATCCGGGTCCCGAGGGCGGGCGTGCGGCGGGAAGAGGGGCGAGAGGGAACGCAGTCGCCACAGGATCAAACACTGCAGCATCCCGCCCCCCCCGGGCATGCCGGGAGCAGTAGTCTTCTGGCACTGGGCTTCTGGGTGGCCATGTTGTTGCATGGCATGCCGGGAGCAGTAGTCTTCCGGCACTGGGCTTCCGGGCGGCCATGTTAGTCTGCAGGGCATGCCGGGAGATGTAGTCTTCCCATAGGGGGCTTCTGGGAGACCATGTTGTGCCTTCCGAGGTGGCGGGAGGTTCAGTTCTCTGTCAGCGAGGTTCCCACCAGCCGGCCGCGTTGTGCTCTGTGGCAGGCCTGGAGCTGGAGTTCCTGGTGCCTGCATTCTGGATCAGTAATTTTCATCTGTTTCTGAAGCACAAGACCTTGACAATATTGCAATATGGTGTCAGCCACAATAGCCCAGAACTGCTCAAAAATTATGTAAAAGTTTTACGTAATATATTTATCCTGACACATGCTACATGCTACACACATTCATTTGCAGTTATCTCAATCCTCCCATCTTCCCTTGAACTTCCCCTCCCCACACACAATCCTTCAAAATCCCAGCAGCACAACCACCTCACTGTCTAAAGAGCATCTAAGATTCTGTGCTTCCCGGGATCAGCCTAAATACTATTTTCCTTTACTTACTAGAAATATTGTCCAGACATGTAAGTCACATGTGGAAATCTATTACCCATTCAGCATGTACAACAAAAGGCAGTGGGGCCAGGGACACAGTCAAAATAGTGCAGCGGGTTTTATTGTTATCATGCTAATTAATAACATGATAATTAAGTACAAAAAGCTCATTACTGGAGTATCAAGGGTAGGGGCAGAGGTAGGGATGTAATAAGAGAGGGACTGAAGGGAAGGGGTCTGCTTTGCTGTCAGGTCCCATCTTCCCTCAGACTCCCATCACTTGATTCCAAAAATGAGCTTATTAAGCTCGCTCTTAAAAACGGTGGGTTTTTCCTTCCCCCACTCCTCAGGGGAGACTGTTGAAGAACTTCCCTCCTCATATATCAAGGAATCTCATCCTTGCCAGCCAGAATTTCTCCTCGACCAGTTTGTTCTTGTTTCGTAGCTGAAGTCGTCTCTCCCTCACTAGGGTTCATCTCCCTCATGAACAGCAATCATCTCCTCTCTTCTCCACTGGCAGTTAATGCCTAAACATGTTTCATAGGCCACGTCCCCCCACTCCCCAGTGGCTTCTTTTTCCCCCTATATCCTCACCACTTTTCCCTGCAGCTGTGAAACTAAAACTGTCTGTGCAGAAATTCAGCAGTGATATGCACTTTGCATGCTGCGAGGACACCCTGGGCTGCAGTCCCCCTCCACGTAACCCAGCGCGCAAGAGCTCTGACTGTCCAGCAGACTCCAAAGCCAAAATCAGCCAGCAGCAGCAGCAGGGCAAGGACACCTGCAAGGAACTGATGACAGGGGCATCCAGGCAGCCACTCCAAATCATTTGTTTTCAGAGTGGATTCTGCCTGAGCATGAGTGGAGACAAACCAAATGATACCAGCTCATTCCAGCTAATTCTGGACAGGTGACAGGAGGCATCATCACATCTGGATGTCAAAATGACATTTCAGTCAGGCTAACGGGCCCTAGGAGCATTCCCTTCAGCAGACACTGTGTCAGCACCTCCATGACAGCCCACAGTGCAGTGCCAGTGCAGGTTTCCAGGGGAACCGTCTCCTAACGGAGGTAACACAGCTCTTTTTTCTGTGTCTTCCTTTCTTTCTCTTCTTCCCCCACTTCGCTTTACCTAGAAACTGGTGAGATTCTCAGCAGCCCCTCAGAAGTGCAAAGCAAGCACTTGATGATGATACCCACCTCAGGCCACCAGCAGTGGATCTAGAAGGAAGCTGACAGGTTCTCTATCATGTGCCGGGAGTCTGGATTGCTAATTCACAATGCAGTGCACAGAGCAACATCACAAACAGAAGCCCTAATGGATGCCAGGAAATTCTCTCATTCTTTGTGTCTTTATTAACTACATTTATTTAACAGAAAGACAGCCATGTGCAGCAGGTTTGAAGTTTGGAAGGCCACACAGAGATCTCTTTTGGCTTGCCTTTCCCTGTTAACTGTGTTATCCCAGGAACTGCTGAACATACAAAGATATCGTAATTCTCCCAGTTTGAATTTGTGCTGTCCCACTGCCAAGCTGTCAGCAAGACCAGAAGATCTTGCATGAAACACTGACTCGGCAGACTAAGATTGCGGATTCACTCAAAAGAGCTCTGCTCCTCACAGTCCACGTTATGTTAGACCAGGTTAGGTATGTATCAAGGTCCTTGATAATATTTTTATTGCAAACCTAACTGGAAGGTCAGTTCCAGCCACAGGTCCAGAGGACTAGTCTTCCTAGTCTTCCCTATAGGGCATACCAGAAGGAGGAAGCCACTTGCCCTAGATGAGGAGAAGTCTGTGCTTCTCCTCATTGCATTGAAATCATTGGTATGAGAAAAGAGAAACCGGTACTTTAATACTTGCTCTAATCCCATTCTGCCTGGCTGATTCAACGCTGTGCAGATTTTCCTAGTGAGGAATGCTGAGGTTTTCCCATGCCCATGAAACTCCAGCCAGAGCCAGTCTGCAAAGAGCTGCATCTCTCAGGGATACGCCAAAGCTCAGATGATTCACTCACGTTGGCCAAGTGTGTGCTGCAAGACAGGTGGTACCTGGCTCAAGAACTGGAGAAGATTGGAAGTCCTTCCAAAGCAAACACAGACAAGGTGGCAGACGGGACCTTCTGTGCCATCCAGTCGGTCCCTAGTGGGGCCCTCAGGACACCAGGAGGGCACAGCACACTGTTAAGCAGTTTTGCCCTTTAGAAACTCAGACCAAGTGACTCAAAGCTCCTGGGACAGGTCTTTGGTAACAGCCAGGGGGAGACCTGTACAGCTCCCAACAGGCATTGGCTTTCAAAGGAGTGCCAGCAGGGAAGGTAAAGCTGCTTTAAGTCTTCTCCCACTTAGGATAGTTATCTGTGACTTCCCTACAGGCCATAAGAAAGATCAAGGACCTTTGGGACATGAAATACCTCTTTTCTTTGGCCATTTCTTACCAATCAGCTATGAGGAAACTGAGGAGTACAACCACTTTTATGCTGGTCCTTGCCAGTCTTGGGGGCATAACAGTAAAATAACAAAATGCCATAGCGTAGGGGATGATCGTCAGATATAGATCAATCCCATATCAGTGTGGGCTGGACCTGGCCATGCTATGTATAATGACAGACTCTAAGGCTGTAACCACCTGACAGGTACATGCACGTTACATGCAAGCTGCAACCACAGTACCAGATAAATACAGGCTCCAGCTATACAAGCCCTGCTCATTGTATCAAGACAGAGAATACCTACATGGTTGCTCTAGCTGTTTTCTCTACATGATCTACAGGTAGAAACCAATGAAGCTTTTTAGATATTTATCCATATGTCTTTTAGCTTGCATCAAAGATTAAAAAATAGGACTCTAGACCTAAGAGTTCAATAAGTGTGTTAAAGAAGGGTGTTCTGGTTCATCTTTAACATGGACATATTGTTCCCATTAATAGAGGAAGAAGAACAATTAGCCTTATAGAGTGTTACTGTGTTGAATGTGCAATATAATAAAGATTTTTATGTCAGATCTCTGTATAAGACTCCAGCAAAGTGAGACTGGATTTTCCAAGGTATTTGCAATGCTAATGCTTGGCAATACCATGTATCTGGTGATATTGTATGACAGGGAGAGATATGGGTACAACGTTAACCAAAGGAAGAAGAGTTATTAAATAGGGTATAAGGTCCATAGCAAATGAGTCATTTACAAATGCATATGTAATGTAAATGGTTCAAAGATTAAAAAGAATATATTTTTGGAGGGTTTTGTTAGAGGATGGCTTGTTCTCCTGGGAAGACATCTCTGATCTCTCTTACTCATCTTGTTTCTACTAAGTCAAAGGTGTTGTAAGTTTGATAATAAGCCGCCAGGATTTTCTTGTTAGAAGATGTGATATTAGCAATAAAGAGTACTAAATGCATGTCTGGTTGCTTTTGCTGTTCAAGGAATAAAATACTTCCTTAATAACCATTCTTTGACTGTTTGGAAGGATGGACCTTATTAAAGAACTGATATTTAAATATCTTCTCTTTATCCAACAGCTTACACTCCACCACTGCTAAATCCACAGGAGTCACTAATGATCAAAAGGCGCTGTTTTCTGATTTTTGGTGGTCTATGCAACATGATGGAAGGTGCTAATCCAGTACCCATCAGACAAGTGCCCACACAGTTCAGTCCACAACAGACTCTAGTGGCTGTAATGACATTTGCATGCTTAGGAAGAAGTGGATTAAGGAAGCTCCATACTGCTGCTCTCGGTGTATATAATTTGCAAACAGAGATAGCTGGACATTTTCCAAAAAGCCATTTCTTCAGTGAAAAAGGGCAATTCTTCAACAGAAGCCCAGACTCCCCTGTAAGAACCAGCTCAACAGCTGTATTCACCAGGGCTTACAGGTTTTTATCTCCTTGGCGGATCATGCCATAGGCTGATCACCTGAAGGCAGTGTGCCGTAGGAGATCAAACTCAAGTTTCTGGGTCTGGACTCCCACATTTCCCAGCTGTTGAAGACAGCACATCCAGGAGACTGCCCTGGAGCTGGATCAACCTCAGTTTCTAGGTACTGGCTAAGCAGAAAACCCCTTCACCTCTCAAATCACCTCCTCTGCTCCTCTCACAACAGCCTGGGCTCCAGGAAGTCTGGGCAGCCTCCAGAAAAAAGTTTTAAAAGGTCAAAAATGAAATGTCTTCTTTAATATTTGCAAAACAACCAAACAAAAGACTTCTCTCTCATTGCAAGACAGAAGCTTTCATTCAATTTTATAATATAGATATCTTTTAAGTTCTTTCAGAAGGGAAATTCCCATCTCCAGTCATCTGTAGTGGCTGTAAAGATGTCAGTCTCAATGGATTTTACCTGGCAAAATTTCACCAGTGCTGATTTCCATGAGCCAGTCCAAACCCCATTGAAATCAGTGGGCAGTGAGCTTAATACGCTTTGGATTTTTCCTTAAAAAGGAAATTAAGTATTACGATTGCTAAAAAAAGCCAGACCCTTCCATTCCACTATTTACTTCTCTGTTGTCTTTCCATGCACAGAATTGAAGTCATTCATAAGGCGTTAATTATTTGTTTTATGTATTCCCTTATCCCTTACTTACCTTAGTAGGAAATTGTATTTAAATAGCATTTTCTTCAGCACTGTTATCACAAATGCACTATAAAGTAATTTGGTGTGCCCTGTTTCCAGAGGCGTTCTGAGAAACAATTTGTGACTCCACACTACCGACTAGTATAGCGGCTCTGTTCATACCTTACTAAACTAAAGTCTGCAGCTAAAAATAAATAAATAAATAAAAAAAATTCAAACCTACAGACATCCCCAGCTGGTTGCATTCACAGATCTGGAGATTCATGAACCAGTGAATGCTCCCAATTTGCCAAGCAGATGAATTTGAATGAGTGTGCAGAAGTTCACCCCATAAACTGGGTAATGGGAGCCAGTTATTGTGGTTCATGCAGTAAATGCCCCCAATTTGCTGCCACATGAAAATAGCTCAAACCTTTCACTGCATCTGTGCTGAAGAATAGAGTTATGTGAATTCCAGTCACTGGTGACGTAAAAGTTTTGCCCATATGCGGCTGCTTTGCAGTTTCCTACCAGTGACTCAGCCAGTTTTGCTGGTCTTTTCAAATTACTACAATTTGTGTGTCTTATTTAATGAAAGCATCAGTAAGTCCTCCTCCCGTGCCTACCCGCGCATCCCATCTGCCCATGTTCCCCAGACATAGCCAATATTGAGATACAAAGCTGCTGAGGCAAACAGATAATGATGCTCAAAATTTTTGATCCCGTTTCTTTGCAGAAGGGTCACCTTTTTCTCACGTGTGATGTAAAATTAGAAAATTATGCTCTTCAGGGATCCTTTGCCAATGTGTAAAGGAACAGCCCAGGCACTTTCTGAATCTACCTGGTAACCTTTTGATCTTTCCTCTAATCTTAGCAGCATAAAATATTTTTACTTCCTGTCCTGACCTACTATGTAGGAAGACAAAATAGTGTAAAGAGCTGTAATTTTCAAGAACATGGGCTCTTCACAGATGTCTAATACACAGACACATTAGAATCTCTCCAGAAAGGGAGAAGGCATTGAAAAAAATGGTGACATTTCTCTTTATGTTTACTTCCAGCTTTCAGTGGTGTGGGACACAGCTGAGACCAATGGGTTGCATTGGCTTGGCTTCATGTCAGGGCTTGGCAATGTGTCTTAGATGTGCTGCCTGCAAAAATGTGGTTACGCCGTACTTTTAATTAGAAGAAAAAAATGGTCCATGAGCTTGCTGTTGAAAATGAGTGTTGCAAGAATGACAGGGATTGTTTATGGCTGGACAAATCAGAGTTCCGCTATTAGCAGAACTTCAGTTCCCTCATGATTCATGGAGCAACCCTGGCTCACTGATTTTTACCATTAGAAGTCAGCTGGATTCAGGCAGTTGTGGTACAGAAGAAATAGAAAGCAAGACAGGGAAGAGAGAAATAAATCCAGACAAGTCCACCTCAGTCCGGCTCTTAGCTTTATTCGCGCCTGTCTGTAATAACGTTTCACCAGACAGGCTTGACAATAGGCCACTGAGCCAAACTCATGTTTCACCATGCATTCCTGCTACTAAAAGGTGGAAGGAAAGAGATAAATATTGGTGAATGGAGAGCAAAGGCAGAGACAGCGAAGAGGGGAAGGCTTGACTTGATGTGTGAAGCAAAAATGGAAGAAGAAAAATTTTTCTTCCCAGAATGACTGGCAGTAGAGTTCTGGACCAGTAATTTCCTACTTCTTACAAGTTATGTCTGCACTGTGTTTTAGAAAACCTTAATTCACTGACTACTCCTGGACAGGCCAGAGAGTTGGGTGGAGAGGAACCTCATGAAGTTCAACAAAGGCAAGTGCAGGGTCCTGCACCTAGGGAGGAATAACCCCATGCACCAGGACAGGCTGGGGGTTGACCTGCTGGAAAGCAGCTCTGCAGGGAAGGACCTGGGAGTGCTGGTGGACACCAAGTTAAGCATGAGGCAGCAATATGCCCTTGTGGCCAAGAAGGCCAATGGTATCCTGGGGTGCATCAGGAAGAGTGTTGCCAGCAGGTGGAGGGAGGTTATTCTCCCCCTCTACTCAGCCCTGCTGAGGCCACATCTAGAGTACTGCGTCCAGTTCTGGGCTCCCCAGTGCAAGAGGGATGTGGCAGTACTGGAGCAAGTGCAGCGAAGGGCTACAAAGATGATTAGGGGACTGGAGCATCTCTCTTATGAGGAAAGGCTGAGAGAGCTGGGCCTGTTTAGCCTAGAGAAGAGAAGGCTGAGAGGAGATCTTATCAATGTGTACAAGTATCTGAAGGGAGGGTGTCAAGAGGATGGAGCCAGACTCTTTTCAGTGGTGCCGAGCGACAGGACGCGAGGCAACGGGCACAAACTGAAACACAGACAGTTCCATCTGAACATGAGGAAAAACTTCTTTACTGTGAGGGTGACAGAGCACTGGAACAGGTTGCCCAGAGAGGTAGTGGAGTCTCCTTCTCTGGAGATATTCAAAACCTATCTGGATGCAATCCTGTGCAATGTGCTCTAGGTGACCCTGCTTGAGCAGGGGGGTTGGACTAGATGATCTCCAGAGGTCCCTTCCAACCTCAGCGATTCTGTGATTCTGTGATTACCGCTTCTAGTTAAATGGCCTACTTTGTGGCTGTGAGGATAACAGCTCCAGTGCTGAGAGAGCGAGGAGCTCTCTCTTCCGTCCATCTCAGGTGTTTCAAACTCAGGGTGAGGCATGGAGTTCAGCCTGTCAGCTGGATGCATGTGGCTGTGGTCCGCTTTCCCAGCATGGGCAAAGCTGGCCAAGTCTGATCCCAGTGCGCTTTGCTCTGAGCACCTCTGGAGAAGCAGTTCGTTAGCATGGTCGCCTCATTAATGGGTTGGGCTGTGGCTGTTCCCCACACCTGTGCAGCACCTTTGTCCTCAGCTAAGGAAGGTGGATTGGAAGTGGTTGGAGGGGCAGGACAAGAGCTTGTGGTCACGCGCTGTGGTTGGGAGTCTGTGGTTGAACGGGCAGTGCTGTCGTGTGGAGCTGCACTGTGGTCCTGGCAGTCAGCTGCAGAGGTAGCAAAGAGGTGATGGGAATCAGCTGGGGTAGGGAAAGCGGTGGAGCAGCGTATGCTGAGACGGGAACAGTGGAGAAGATCAGGAGCAAACCAGATAGCACAGTCCTTGTGTGATGTGTCAGGTGTTTTTCTGGGCATTCGCTTTTCCCTGAGCAACTCCTGAGTGTGTTTTGCAAAGAGCAGAGAAGCCGGAGGCATTTTGACCTTGGTGGCCTTTGTTTCGGTTTCGATAACTCGAGTGAACAAACAGGCTGAGATGGTCTCTGCTGCGTTTGTACTGCGAGGGGAGGGAGCAGGAGCACTTGCCTAGCTCTCTTCAGGGACTGCTGCACCCTGGGCCTGCACAGGACTTGGCATTTCAATTAGGAATAAAAGCTAATGACTGTCACTTAGTGCCATAAATCAGCTGCCACGTTTTCCCTGGAGACTTCCTCTTCCCTGTCTGAAATGTTAGCTGCCATCCCACCCCTGTTGTTGTCCCACCTCTAATGGCCTCTTATCATGTGGCTGTAAAGCTCCTGGATCCCCCCTCAGGACCTAGTGCTGATCTGGGGGACAGCTGAGTCTTATTTCAGTGCCAAATAAACCCTACTTCCAGCTCTCAGTGGCCTCACAGCCAGGTTGTAGGGCTCCTTGGCACTCTCTGTCTTTGCCCCCAGGGTCTTTGATGCAGGTTACTGTCCTGTTGATTCGTTCTCCAGTTTTCTTTCCTTAATGGGCCTTCAGGTTCTGGACTCCTGCTCAGTGTCTCACTGGTGGGTGTTCTTGCAGGTCAGATGGGTGCCCTGGGCTGGGCTCCTCGGGAGCAGCGGATGTGGGTGCTACGAGTTGTGTGCCAGCCTGTCTCTCTGTTATGGAGCTAGGAGCCCCTGCCTGCCTTTCGGTGGGAGGAGGTTGATGCCCTGTCTGTGTGTTTTGGCAATGAAGAACCGGTGTCTCCTAGCCAGCCTTGCCCTGGAGGTTTTTGCCTGGACTTATCTTTTTCCTCCTTTTCTCTACTGTACACCTACCCAGCCTGCAGCCTTCGTTATACTCTGGCATGGAAACCCGTCAAGCCCTCTTGCAACACTGCTGCTCCTCTATTCCCGGCCAGAGCCCCTGCTGCACCGTCGGCTCTGGTGTCCGGAGAGCACCCCCATCACCCCGTGACGGGGAGAGCGCCCTGGGCATCGCTGGTGCCAAGCGAGTGTTCAGCGGCACGGGGCATCAAAGAGGCAGAGCGGGCTCCAGAGCCCCTTGGCCACGTGAGGGCCACGGTGCTACCTCACTGCGGGGGTCTTTGCACAGGCTCCGTGGTGGGGAGCTCAGTGTTGGGGATCACTGCGAACCCAAACAGGAGCCTCGGCAGCACGGACGCCCGAGCGTGGGTTGTTCTCGGGCTGCTCGGGTCTCCTCCACCCTTGCCTTGGATGCAGGGAGCTCAGGAAGGGCAGGGGATGCGCAAGGGACGGGCGGTCTCTCCGTGGCAGTCCTGGGGTGCTGGCACCAGCCCTGGGGAGCACCTGGGAGTGCCAAGGGCTTGTCCACATCTCTGCCACACTCCGGCATATGGCCCGGAGTGTGACAGCCTGTTTGGTTACTATGGCAATGTCAATTTATCCCCAGAGATACTGCTCACTGGTTGCAACTCTCACTAATCCCTTTGCAGATGTATATTTAAATCTCAAAGCTTCCATTAAAAATGATCAGCTTATTGAAGCCTCTGAATGTGGAGTATTTATGAAATTAGCTTGCCTATAAGAATGAGTTTCTTAGTCAAGAGGTGTAATACCACTAATCGATATAATAGGTTAAACCCTTTTATTATGGCTCTGCTGGGAGAATCTGGAGCTTGACATTTGTATGCTGCGTGCTCAGCTCCCTTTCTCCCCTGCTAGTTATTTTTATCATTATTTTGGTCCTCATTACAAAACTGCCCTCTGCTCATCTGGAAAACTCTTCCCTTCTAAATCCTGCTCGCGTTCAGCTTATGCTCAACCCCGTGGCAAGGAAAAGAGCTCTCTTGATTTAATTTTTCAAACATAAAGGTCCATTAAATCAAAGTGATGCTTTCCAGATCTTGCGGCTCTCAACAGCCCACCCCCTTCCTCCCTCCTCTGGTTCTGGGCATTTCAGCTCTGCCAGCTGTCTTTGGAGTCTGGAGCTGGTGAGCTGGCAGTATTTGGAGATGACCCTTTGGAGCATTATCCGAGGCTTCCCCTTGTCTGGGCTGTGTGATGGGAACCCTGTGATGTCCTTGCATGTGTCATCTTGGAGCTGTGGCCAAGAGCATCCCTTGTTGGTTCTCCTGGGGCGGGACCTTGCAACCCTGGCTGACGCAGAAGAGGAAAGTTCCTGTGCCTGAGGTGCAAAGCGGGGACACATGGCCGGTTCCAGGTGGGTCTAGGTTCAGCTCCTGACCCTTTCACCCTGGCCAGCTCACATCACCCCTTCCAGACCTTTCTGGGTTTCTCCAGCCCTTTTGTTTGTAGTTACTTGCCCCCACTCCTCGTTACCTGCTAGGCTAACGGGGTGAAGTTCACCGTCTTCCTCCATGATTCCCCCCACCCTGTGCACATGACATGAGGGAGCTTGGCCAGGAGATGAGGAGAGCGTTCAGCAGACAGGAGGGATGCAACACGCAGGGCTGAGCAGCTCGAGAGGGGAGCACCGGGAGCCCAGATCACCTGCATCCCCGATGAGTTCCCTAAAATCGGCTGCCTTGGCCTTCCTGGCGGGTGGGGATGGCTGTGCCGAGGGGCTTAGGTAGTGGCACCAGAGAGATGGCTTCGGGGTGGTGGTTTGGGGGTCAGGTGGAGCAAAGGCTTTTATGCCTTTTGGGGGCTAGGACAGCCTTGGGGTCCCAAATGTCCCAGGCACCAGTGGGGCCTAGGCTGGGCTATGAGGCACAGAGATGCAGCCCAAAATGTTATACAGCTGCCCTAGGCTGTCCAGTGCTCTCTGCTGTGCGTGCATGCACACTTGCACACGTACATGCACACACACCACCCCTCTGCGTGCTGGACTCAGCCGAGCGCGTGAGCGGTAGTGCACTCTGTAAGAAGATTAAATCGGCTAATACCATCAAAGTGCAATATTGTACTTGAACGCTTGGAGGCAAAACTGCACCTCTGGACGCACAGCCGATGCCACAGCCCACCGTGCCGTCTCCCGTTCCCGCCTCCCTGCTCCGGCTGGGCTCCTAGTGTGGCCGGCAGGGCTGGGGGTGCACGTGTGGACCGAGGGACCCCTTCCCGGGCTCCTTGCTCTCGTTTTGGGGGAGGCACTAACCCTCAGCTGCCGGGTTCTGCTTGGGAGCAGGGTGCTGGCCGAGGGGTCCTGCTCCGTCCCCCTGCAGCGATGGGCCGGGGCTCGGGCACTGGAGCTGGTTTCTCTGCCGCCGTGGTGCTCTGTGAGCAGCTGAGCCGCTGCCGTGTTTCCCGCTGCTGAGCGGGGAGGAGGCAGGGGCCGGGGCAGCACTGCCTCCGCGAGCTGGGCGAGCAGTGCTCGCTGTGGCCCAGCAGCCAGACGTCCCCCTGCTCCCAGAGGCGTCCCCAAACCCTATTTGCAACTGTAAAATGTTAAAATGTTTTCCGTGTCTTTTCTGAGCAGCGTTAAGTTTTTATAAATTAGAGAATAATACTTTAAGCAGGGCTAGTGGCGGAGGAGAGATTCACCAGCCGCCAACTGTTAATTAAAACTGTTCTTTTTTTTTTTTCCCTCTTCCAACTCCCCCTTTCTCTCTGGACGTGCCCCTGCAGAGCACAGCGCAGCCGCTCTCCACCTCTGCCTTCCTCTGCCTCTGCCTGCCGGGCTCTCGGCCGCCTCCCGCGCCACGAGCTGGCCGCAGCAGCAATTGCCGCGTGAGCGCCCCGGCTGGGGCTGCCGGAGCCGCTGCTTGGGTCCAGCAGCCGTCGGGCACAGGGCATGTGTCCTGCAGCTCCCGCCGTTTGCTTTTTTGTGCCTTCCCCGCGGAAGCCACGCGAGCGAAGCCCATGGGAGCCAGCGGGGGAAGGAGCAGCGAGGTCCGAGCTGTGACGGTGGGCTGGTGGCTCCGTCGCGGAGCGCCGCGGGAGCCCGGCCGCCCCTTGGCATCCCGCGGGGCTGAGCGCACGGCTCTGCGGGAGGCGCGTCCTGGCGAGGTTTGCAGCCGAGGCTCGGCTCGGCGAGGTGCCGGTCGAGCGATGGCTGCTGCCCGCGAGGCCCAGCTCTCCTCTTGCTCTCCTCTTGCTCTCCTCTTGCTCTCCCACTGTGCCGACGAGCGAGGATGGTGCTCCGTGTCCCCGGGGAAGGCTCCTGGTGGCCGGTTTCTCCAGGAGTGTGTGCCAGCAGAGGGCAATGCCGTGATGAGTTTCCGCCTCGGCGCAGCTCAGCCGGCTTGGAGGGGAAGGAGGTGGCGCGCTGGGTCCGTGCGCTCCCGGCAGCCGTGGCCTCCGCTGCCAGCCGGGCCGCGGTGTCGAGGTGACTGGCGCAGCAGCCCGGCCACGTTGCAGCTGCGGGAGGCCGACATGGGCAGGAGGAAGGTGCAGACTGGTTTGGCTGGGGAGCCTGGCCGCAGCCAGGGAGCATGAGCCTGGCCGCCAAAAAGCCTGCATTGTCCCTTGCCCACAGCACGGAGGTGGCTGGAGCCTGGGGACAGCAGGGACACGGTGGGTTGCGTGGGCCTCTGCTAGGGGCCGGGTCGTGCGACGGCTCTGTGCTCCCGTGGGAGACAGCACGGGGCTGGCAGGGAGGCACCGGCTCGGGGCACAGCGGGCAGGCTGGGCTGTGGCCATGCTGTCACCTCGACCCCTTCATGCTGCCCCGGGGAGGCTGGTGGCACATGGGACCTTGTCCTGCTGGGGAGCAGCGGCGATTGCAGCTTTAGCCCAAGAAGCGGGCGGCCGGGACTTTGCTCCTTGCCCACGTGCTCGTGCATAGCGATTTGGGGCAGCTCTGGAGCAGCGATGCTGGGCCCGGCTCTCCTGCCAGGAGCGTGGTGCTAATTGCACGAGCCTGATTGCAGGGAACGATGTTCAGGACGGGTCCCCAGCGCCTCCCTCCCAGCTGCTCACGCAGGGACACCTGCTCCCTTGCGTGCTGCCTCCTCCCCTGCTCGACGGCGGCACCTGCTCCCATTGGGACGAAATGCCTGGCATGTCTCCCAGATCACCAGCTGCCTGGCGCAAATCACAGAGCTTTGGAAAACCAGTGCTGGCGAGGCGACCACCTGAGCGGGACAGTCCTGGCTGGGACTGGCTGGTGGGACGGGGCAGGAGATGCTCCAGAGCCTGGTCCTTGCTTGTGGTGAGCACCGCAGAGACCGAGGCGCGCTGCGCTCCCCGGCACCCTGCAGGGCCGGCGTCTCCCTTGTGTGCCTGGCGGTGGGGAAAAGCCCTGGGCAGCAGAGGTCAAAGCTCAGTGGAGCAGGGAGGAACGGGGCTTGGCTTTGCACGGCAGTGAGTCTCCCGCTCGGGTCTGCGCTCCCGTGCTGTTGGCGGAGTCGACAGCATCCTTCCAGCTGGCAGGGATAAGCGCGGCCTCCCTGCTTGGCATGCCGACAAACTTATCCGCTGTGCCAGACATTCGTCCCCTGGGCAGGGACAAGCCACGTCGCGGGTTGCTCCGCAGGCTGCAGCTCTGCACTGATGCCCAGCCGGCCCCACGGATGCCGCGTCTCCGCGATGCAGCAGCTGGGGCTGCTCCGGGTTTGCACCGTGGTGGGGCGAAAGGCCAGAGTGGGAGGCGAGGACCTTCCCTGTGTCACCGTGCACGTCTGGCTTGTGCTGCGGCACACGGGCAAAGCAGCGCTGGTGGGAGGCTGGGAGGAGGCGGCCGAGCGGCATTCGGCATCATGTGTGATGCGTCTCCTGGTTAAACCCAAACCAGCCACTAGTTGTTTCCAGATGCTGGCAAGCACGCTGCAATCCTGTGACCTTAGTTACAAGCACACTGGTACATGTTTTTTTGCTATATTCACGTGATAGTGAATCAGGTTTTATCAGCAAAGGGTATAAACCACTGTTTCACTTTGCTGTCCGGGCAAGCGAGGTATGCACACGTGGTACGTCCTGGCGGCGTGCTAGCTGAGCTGTGCAGGGACACATCCGATCTTGCAAAAAAAGTGAAATCAGCTTTTGTGAGCAACGCTGCACCCACAGCTCACACTGAGGTGCCTGGTGGGAGCCCGTGTCCTGCAGCCCTACCATGCCTGCCCGGGATGTGATGCTCTTCTGCAACGCTCGTGATCCCCATCCGTGCTGCCAGCCAATGCTCTCTACTCCCTCCTTGCCCTCCTCCCAGCTTTCTGTCTTGCCGGGAGATTTGGGAGGCTGCATTTTTACCCAGGTTTGAGCTTGTTTTTCCCCTTTTTGCTGCAGTAACCGTGCAAAGCAAGGAGTGCTGGAGCAGCAGCTTGCATTTCCCTGCTCTTACCAGCCACCTCTGGAGGTGACAGAGGGCAAATGCAGCAACAGCAGAACTGGGAGTGCAGACACCTCCTGGCCCTTCCATTTTTTGGGAGTGCCTCGGTGTGGATGCGTGCACAGAGCAGGTCCTGAGCAGCTCCGCTAGCCCCCTCGGGCTTTCTCTGCCGAAGCGCCCGCTGGCGGCGCAACACCAGCCCCCTCCGCTCAGCGGGTGGCTGTCACCTCAGCTTTGCAGTGGCATGGCGAGGCAGCGAAACCCTGGCCGGCCTTGCCAAAAGGGGGAGTTTGGGGCGATTTGGTAGCCCCCGGCTGGGCTCGGGGCTGCGTGCATCTCGGCGAGGCTGGGGCAGCCGAAGGGGAGCCGGGAGGCGAGGTGCCTGGCGGCTCCGGGCGCGCTGTGCTGCAGAGCAGCCCTGGGTTGCGGGCACCAGGTTGGTGATCTGTGGCTGCTCCACCCCTGCTTGCTCCTGTCTTAAGCAAAGCCTGTTATCTCTTTACATTTAGTTCTTTTATTTTGCCCCTCAGTAAAGCTGCAGTTCTTAATGCTGACACAAGCATGACCCTCTCCCCAAGGCCAAGAAACCCTGGCTGGACTCACAATCTGCATTTTCCAAGATTTTATATATATATATATATATATATATTTTTTTTTTTGCTTCCAGGGAAGAAATTTGCCTCGTTCTTACAAAAAGACCTGGACAAGGAGGCCTGTTTCATCATAAATAAAATATATGCTGTCTCTATTATTAAATATACGCCCGCTCCAGCATCAGTTATGGATAAGGAGCATTATTGGCCCTGATGTTTGGGGCTGGAGTCAAAAGCCTGCTCGCTGGTTAGAAAATGGTTGGGGTAAAATATCCCGAGCCCTCATCCTTGGCCATTCTGGGACGCAGTCTCTGCCTTCAGGAAGGACCGTCTCTAACATGCCCTTGCTCCTCTCTGTGCTGCTGGAAGGTGCTGGGGGAAGATGGGCAGCTGCAGAAAGGTTTCTTCTTGGGAAGAGCAGGGATCGCTTACACCTGGCCCTAGTGCAGGGCTGGCGCTGGCGAGGGAGCCAGCAGGCTGGTGGGGAGATGGCCAAGAGCAAGCCTCAGCCTGGCTGGACTGGCACCAGCAACACAGAGCGATCCCGCAAAGGAGCAAGATGCTTAATCGGCTCCAAGGCACAAGAGCGAGCTGTGAAGCTCCCAGCAATGGATTTAGCTCCTTGCTAGGTGGAAGCGAAGCTGGGTTAGGTGGCTGCATTTCCAGGTGTGTGCTGTGGCTCATCTTCAACCCACAAGTGCTCCAGCCCAGGTGCTGTGTGTCAGCACAGACCCTGGCCCAGGCTGGCCTAGGATGCTGTCAGAGAGCTGCTTTCGCCATGGGCCTTGCTTGATTTGAACCCCCGAGTGCTAGCTGGTGCCTTGATCAGTCTCCTAAGTACACTGGGTAATTAGTCATGGAAGAAACCCCTGCTGGAGAGCTCAGCCTTGGGAGCTGCTGAGAAGTGTGGAGCCAGGGACAACCCTGGGTCCCCAGCATCTCCAACGTTGTCAGTCATATGGGCTTTTCTCACTGTTCCTGACCTTATTTATTAGTGCTCTGGTCTGAAATGTCCTCACTGATTTATGACTAGCAATCCACGTCCAAACATCTCTGAAGGTGGTTCACATACCCTGAAGACAGACCTGCCTTGCCCCTACCCTGCACAAAGGTGAATCCTGGCTTGATCCCTCCTGCAGGCAACGTGAAAGCCCTGCTGCTGCCTTGCTGGGTGCTGGTGGGGAGCAGGCTGCTGCCGTCCCCCCGTGCACCGCTCCAACTCCACCTGGTGCAGGTGCTTGCTCTTAAGACTGCTCATGGCTGATGTGGGAGACACAGAACTAGGCGCTCCTGGAGGGATGTGGTATCCCCGCTCTGCGGGAGAGGTGAATTTCTCCAGGGAAAGGAAGAGATGTGGGCAGAGACAGCAGATTACATAGCAACAGGGAAACCTTATCACAGAGGATGTCTTCTCTAAGGGGATCACAAAAGAAAGAGATGGTCCGAGAAGTGGTCTCATGGACACCATGAGAAGGATGAAATTCCAGCTGTTTGGCCACTTCTGTCAGGGAAACATGATTACCTGCTACTGGCTGAAGCACACAACAGAGAAGAGGGGAAGGAGAGCAGGTCCAGAGCTGTTTTTGTCCCTTATGAGGTCTCATAGGCTCTATTAGGAACCACAAGTCTTAGAGAAATGACCTGCACCACTTCTCCCAATCTAGAGTTCACTCTGAAACCTAATGATGGCAATGTAAATGATAGCAGCCTTGCAGAGCTGGTTGCTCTATCAGCAGTATCCAAAGGCTCTGTGTCTGTGCACTGAGCGTGGGACTGAGAAGAGCCTGGAGTGCTCGTTTTGTCTGAACCTGTGTCTTGAGCAGCTCTTTTTCCTTTGATAATCATCTTCCCAAGTGTAACACCCCAGGGACAGTGCTAGGTGCTCCATGCTTTGGTGGAGACTCTTCCTGCTCTTGTGTTCACCCATCCCAACCCTGCTCCCTCGGGGCCAGAGGGTCAGGTCTTGGTTGTACCCTGGGGGCAGGAAGGACACCCGCGTAGCTGGTGGGGCTGGGTGCTCCTGCCTCGGGCGGGCGGGCTCAGCACGGGCGTATTCGCCATGGCCGAGCTGCCCCCTTCCTGCTAGGTGTGAGATGAAGCTTTAGCGACACTGCCTGTCCCACCACGTGTAACCCTGTGCCAGCCTTCCTCCGCGCCTGCGTCCTGCCCGAGGGGCAGGGTGCTCTGTCTTTGAACCCCCACTGCCAAAAAACCCTCCGGCATGAGAGCTGCCCAAGGGTGAAATCCCCGGGCACAGAAAATGCAAATGGTTCTTACTCGTCTCCGTTAATGAAAAGCATCCCTATATCCTACCCCTGCTCTGGGTGCATCGCGAATGACTACATCGAAGTAAAACCTTCGGGCCCTGTCACTACTAGCAATGACACTGAGATACAATGTAAAATGCACTTGTTTCTTGCAGGGAAGATATAATCCAAGGCTCTTCTTTGCCACCCTGGCAATGCATCTCAAATTTACACCTCCTTGAAGGCTGGAGGACTATAAAGAGACTTTGGTGCAAATAGGAATCTGGCTCATGCAATAAATCCCAGGCAGGGTTGTTAAGCACTGGGCAGATCCAGGTGGCCTTTCGGGACACGGCGCATCTCTCCCATCCTTCCTTGCTAGCGTGACTTGGAGGCTTCCCGATGCCAGGCTCGGCTCTCCTGTGGCGTGCGTTGAACATCCATCTGGCTTCACCGTCTCCTGCTTTGGAGGGTTTTTAACACGCAGCCAAGGAGGTCCAGCTGCCACCAGGCAGCAATGGGCTCTGGTTTGACTTATTGGGTGTGAGTTCGCTGGTGTGAAACAGAGCAGTTCTTGGTGCCGGGGTGACCTTTCTGGAGGGTCTATATCCTGCAAGACCTGGGCTCTCACATCTCTGATAAGAAAAAGATCAGTTTATTTAGAGGAAAGCAAGTCAAAATTGCTCGAGGCCAGGTTTTCCAAGGCATTAAGACTGATGCTGGGATGTTCGAAGGCTTCGCGGGGGGTTCCCACTGAGCACGTGACAACCCCACGCGCCTTTTACACCTGCAGCTCCTCCAGCAGTTTCACCATCCCTTTCTGGGTTATGGGGCTGGGAAAGACACAGGGAGAAGCAGGCACATAGACAGAAGTGGTGCCGCGGAGGCTAGTTAATCATTTCTGTTCTATAGATGGGGAAACTGAGGCACGGAGCAGCAGCGTTGCCCAGCGGGACAGATGCGTCAGCCGGAGCAGCCTGGGCTCGGTAAGGCCCTGCCTGTCTTGGGACGCGCGGTGCCTCTCCAGGCGTCAGGGTCACCTCGTGCCTTGTCGGCATCCTGCCGGGCAGCACGGTTCGCCCGTGTCCCTAGTATTAGCGTTACTGAATCGTACCTGCAATCCTTCCTCTCCTTCACCTCTCATGGAAGATTAGAGAGTGGAAATTCGCCATATGGTTTCTTTATGGCCCGTTGCTGTAAGTGGAGCAATTACAGATGCAAACGAAGAGATTTAAACAGTGAATGTGAAACTAAACGGGAGCGGGAAGCTCTTTGCCTCCATGATGCTTTTAATTAGGCACAGTTCGGAGCAGCCGCGGGCCCCAGCCGGGGGGCTGGCGGGGCACAACGCAGATCTCGGCAGGGCCGTAGCTCCCCTCCGGGCCCTTCTGCTCACGGCCGAGCGTGAGGTGGGAGCGAGGGGGCGGCTGTGGGTGCAAACGGGGCTGCTGCAGCTGGATAACAGCTTTTACAGCGCCCTCCTCCCCTCCAGCTGGCTAGCAAACGCACGATATTGTATCTGCCTCGGTCCTTGCGTTTTCTTGCTGACTCTCTTTACGCCTCGTCGCCGGCAGGCGCTGTTGCTGTGGGGGAAACAGCGGCGGCAGGACGGGCGCAGGCTGGTGGCGGCCGTCAGCGCCGGCGGGCGGTGGCGGCCCGGCCCCGGAGGACACAGAAGGTCTCCCAGCGCCGGGCGTGCGGAGGCAGAGTTTCGGGTCTGCAACCTCGTGTGCAAGGCAAGCGGCCCGGCCGGTCCCCTCCCGCCGCGCATCCGCAGCGTTTCAGTGAGCTCGGGCTCTGCAAGCGGGACGTGGCGGCAGCAAGCGCCCGTCCCCGGGTCTCTAACCACATGCAGCAGCATCTTGCAGCCCGGCAGGCGCAGCGGGCGAGCGCGGCACAAGGCAGCGCTGCCGGGGCCGCCGCATCCCCCCGGGGAAGCGTCTCAGCCGGCACCTCAGCGCTGCCTCCCCAGCGGGCACGAGCCAGGGCGCAAGCGTCGAAACTCCCCAGCGCGACCTGCTCTGTCTACCAGGAGACACTGACACGCCGCCTGCCGAACGGGGAGGATGCGTCGCCCGTGGCGGGGTTTGGCCGTCTGCCATTCCTTTCTCGTCAGCGCTAGGTTTGCTATGATAATTAGATCTGACTTGTGCATTAATTTGTGCTAGTTATTTACAAAAATGTTTTGGATAGTTGTCATCGTTTTGCGCCAAAGTGCTATCCGGCGGCATCTGTCGGGTGGTAATTCTCCGCGTGACGGCGATCCCATCCGCACGGCGGGCCAGGAGGAAGACGCTGGCGAGGAATAGTCTCTGAGAGCTAACGACTTCCTTGGGAAGTTATTCCGGGGTCCATGGGCCATTGAGGGACGCGTCCGCCCAGTGTTCCCGGCTCCGAGGGGCGCCGTGTCCCCAGGGCCACCCGCGGGGCAGCCGAGTGGCTGCCAGTGCCACCGCCCCGGCCGGCTGTGGAGGCTCCGGGGAGGCCGGGACCGGCTCCCGCCCCGCTGGAGGTGCTGAGTGGCGGCGTGCGACGGCGGAGCCGCCGGGGCCCCAGGTGTCCCGCCCGCCAGACGGGGGGAGCGGGCACGCCGGGCGCCGCGGGTGTGCGCCGCTCGCGGTGGGGGCGACCTGCGCGTTTCCAGACCCACGGCTCGCTCTTGGCGGCCGAGTCCCTGTTTCGGCAGCCCGAGGCTCCTGCCCATCCTCGCGGCCGGAGCGATACCCGAGGGAGCAGAGCAGGATGCGGCCTCGGGGGCCGGTTCCCCCGGGCTGGGGCAGGGGCGTGGGAGCTGCCGGGGAGGGAGGCGGGAAGCTCTCCGCGGGCTGCAGCGGAAAGCGCCGGCTCCCGACGCACGACTCGCTTTCGAGCATCCGGGGAGGAGCGTCTCGGGCTGCTCTGGCCGAACACCCAACTCCAAGCCTCATTGGCGCGAACTGCAGAGACTCGGGCCCTCGGGAAGCCGAACCTGCGCCGCCGCCTTGGGCAGGGGCCGGGCCGGGCCGGCTGGGCACGCCACCGTGGCAGCCCACAGCGCGACGGCAGGAGCCCGCGGAGGAGAGCAGCTCCGAGGCAGCAGCCTGGGGTTTGCGGTGAGACCGGCGCTCCAAACCGGGTGTTTTTTGTGCAGCACAAACCACTGCAGCGCTCATGGCTGAAAACAAGAGCGTTAGGGTGAGCCGTGCTCTGGGATCCTTTGCATCCCGGATAACAAGGGCCTCTTTCATCTCCAATGAGGTGCAAAAGCCTGGGAGAACAGGAAGCATTTGCAGCCCCGGCTCTGGCAGGAGGAGCAGGTGCGCGAAGCCGCGAGTTACGGAAGGAGCCCCGGCCCGCGGGGACGCGGGGGCAGCAAGCGCAGCGCCGGGGCACCCGCTGCGCAGCTGCGCCAGCCGCTTCGGAAATGTCAGCCGCAAACAAGGTGCCTGACATTTCAAAGCGATGACATTTGAACCAGTTGCAATAACGAAAGCTGCTTGCGTTTGGGGTGCGCGGGGAGGAAGGGCAGCGCAGGAGGGAGCCGTGGGGCTGAGCGCCCCGGGCCCTGGCTTTCCCGGGCGGAGCAAAGCTGAAGACGCCCTTCGGAGCAGCAGGTCCGCACAGCTGCTGGGGGCGAAGTGGGCGCCCGGGGCCAGTGGCTGGGCGCAGGCGGGGGCTTTTGCGGGCCTGCGGGCCGGAGCACGTCCGGGGCCTGCGGACAGGGACGGCGGGCTGCAGCGGTGTCCGCCGGGGAGGAGCGGAGCCGTCGCCGCGCTGGGAGAGCCCCGCTGCCTCGGGGCTGCCGGCGGCCCGGGGCCACCATGTTGGCGTTTGATTTTTCAGCTCGGCTGGCGGGTCGTTTCTGGGATGGAGGGTTTGGTCTCAGGGCAGCGTTCGGAGGCCGAGGGGGCAGCGGCGGCTCTGCTGAGCACTGGCGCACATCGGCACACTCACGACAGCACTGTGTGCAGCAGTGTGCCCGTCCCGGCACGAGCCGCCCCAGGAGCGGGGCACCGCAGCACCCGGCCCCTGGCCCCGAGGGACCCCTGGGCGCATGTCCAGCATCGGCATCCCGGCATCCCGGCCGCTGTGCGGGGCGGCTCTCCCGGCTCCGTCCGCCGCCCGGGGCAGGCAGGAGCCCCCTTCCCACCGGCAGATTAAAGCTGGGCAGAAGAGCTGCAGGTGGTTTGAGCAAGGTTCTCCTTCGCAGGGGCTCATTTTAGGAAAGGCACGTTTACGTTTAAAGCTGCGGTTCGCACATGCTGCCCGCGGCCCCTGCTGGCAGCCCTCTGGGGCCAGCTTGGCGCGGGGGAGAGCGGCCCTGGCCCCGGGGACGGGGGTCCCACGGCGCGTCCCCGAGCTCGGGGGTGCCCCAGCGCAGGACCTCTGCCCTCGGCCTGCACCCCGCCGGGCGCCTGGGCGTTTCGTAGCGCGGTGGTCGGCTGCTTTCGGGGTTCGCCCGGCCCTTTCGGTGCTGTTGGAGAGGCGGGTGACGGAGCAGCGCGGGACTGAGCCGCGGAGGCTGGAAACGCACCCACAGGGCTCCGGCTCCTTTGAAAGCGTCGCTGGCCCACCCTGCTGCAAAAGAAAATAAAAGAAAAGAAAAAGGGTCGAAAAGACGCACCGGCAGCCTTGTCTGACGCCGCTTCCTCTGGTGGGCGCCAGCTGCGAAGGGACGGAGCGGTGTGCCGGGTGCACGGCAGGCCTGCCGCGCACCTCCACGGGGAGACGGGCCTTTGCCGCATCATCAAGGGGGTTGGGGCGTCTTGGTGTTTTCGAGGTGCTGGACGCAGCTGCGGCACCGAACTGGCTCGGTGCTGCCAGGCTCGGCTCGGTGCTGGGCTGGCGCAGGGTGCAGAGGTCCCACAGCGTTTGCACAGAGCCGATGGCCGCTTCGGCGACGTTCCTCACCAGACGGCGTTCAGACTGCGGTGCTTGTCCCTCGAGCGCGAGGGGTGCCCAGAGCGGCTGAGTCCTGTCCAGCCCGTTTTGGAGGTGGCTCTGCGCCCTGACGGCTGCACCTGGCTCGGGGAGCGCCGGGCCGGCGCGCGAATGCCGGAGGTGAAATCGCAGCGCTTGAACGGGAGAGCTCTGCCCCTAGGGACCGTGGGCTCCCCCGGGGGCCGCAGCAAAGCCGGGCTCCCCCGGACCCCACGGCAAAGCTTGGCCCGCGGCGGGGCCCAGTGGGACCCTCCTCTCCCGGGGCGGCTGCTGCGGTGCCGCCGCCGCCCCACCGCCGCAACACGGGCGAGCGTTCGCGCGCCCCGCGGGCATTGCCCGTCCGACGGCTGCCGGTGTTCCTCGCTGCCGGAGCGGCGCCGGAGCGGAGGGCTGACGGCACCCGCACGCTGGGGAGCTGCCTCGGCGGCCGCAGGCAGAGCCCAGCGGGGGACACCCTGCCCTCCAAACTCCCCCTCCTTGGCGTGCAGCACATTCAGCGGCACTGAAAGCTTTTGCCGGTTTGTCTTCTTATGGTGCGCTTTTGAAAAATAGTATATTTGACAGGGAGGAGCGAGGGGAAGCCAGATTCCTACAGGTTGAAGCGTTTAACTTCAGTTCGTCACCCGACATGATAATTTTGTTTGTAGAAAAGTTTTCTAATTTTATACTTTAAAAGTGCTAAAAATGTTCCAAATAACGCTAAAGTGGCTCATTTTTGCCGTAAATAGAATATCCGGTCCAACCCCAAATATTTTTTTCTGTCCAGGTCACAGCGCCTGTGGCCTGAATGCACCAGCCTGAGCGCCCCGTGCCCCTGCCTGCACCCCCAGCCCTCTCTGCGCCGCCGGGTCTCCGTTCGCGGGCCGGCCGCCCGCTCGGTCAGCGCGAACGCTGGCGACTGCATGTCTGGGGCTTGCACAGCACACGGAGGGGGCAGCAGGAGGAGACCCCGGCTCAGCGGTCGCGGCGTGGAGCTGGGCGGCAGGGGGGCAGCCGCGATTCGGGAGGGACTGCGGCGCCCCGGACCGAATGGGTTGACCTGGCTGCAGCGTTCGTTTCCTAACAGGAGGAAGGATCCTGTTGCCGACTTCACGGCAATGCAAACGCCGTGCCCTGCTGCTCGGCAGGACGCGGTGACACGTGGCCGGAGCAACACGAGGCGCTGACCCCCCCCTGTCTGCAGCGGGGTGCCTCTCGCCGCGCAGAGCCAGCCGATCCAGGCGGACGGCGTGGCTGTGTCAGTGAAAGTCAGGGAGCCGTGATCTGAATCAGGCCCTTGGAGAGAGCCAGCGGCAAGCAATTCCCACCCTTGCGTTGCTCTTCTCAGCTTTGAGTCCTATCCCTCTGATTAAGACGGATTGCTTCTCTCATCGCTTATCTACGGTGCATATATTAAAACACTTAACATAATTTAATCTTTTAAAAGTTCCACTGCATTGCTTGTTGAAATGCTTGGCATTATTGCTAATCTTCCTGATCTCTGCTCATTTAACTATTTTATCCCACACTTCACACTCCCCTGGCACCACCCCTAGGCTCTGCAGAGCCTCGAAAACAGAACCTGGGGTGGCTCTTGGAGTGGGGAGAGTGAGAAAAAAGCAGGTTACCCTGTCAGCTGGATACAGCGAGGGCTTCACCTCCCGCTGGAAACCTTGTCTTTAAAGTCGCCCTTGAAAGCCTCACCTTAATTTAAAGTCTCCCTTCTGCCTGCCTGCCACGCCAGGGTGACGCTGGGAAGACTTGTACATTAGTAAGTCTGTTGCAGAGAATTTTCCAGCTCATGACACTGGTGGCTGTGATATAACGGCTTGGCCAGGAGCTAAGGGCTACTCCTGGCTTGAGCACATGTTTATTCTTCTGAGACCAAACAAGCAGCCCAACCATGGTGTTTGCTTGCACCTGTATCTCCCCTGTTAGAAGAAGGGTGGCCGTCGGTCAACTGATTTTGCCCTCCAGTGTCGTGGGAGAAGGAGCAGCGGAGGGTCACGATTTACCGTGATTAACTCACGAGGGCTACCTATAACTGCAGGTGTGGAGCACTTGTGCCTCAGCGCTGAAAGTGCTTGACCAGGCCCCGTGGGGGATCCCCGTTTCAAGTGTCCCTGTTTTACAGCTCCAGCACAGAGCGGTCCCGGGGCCGGGAACGGGTCTGGCTCGTGCTCAGCCGAGCGTCGCGGGGATGCAGAGGCTGTGCCGCGCGGGGCTGCGTCGGGGCTTGTCGCGTGAAAGGGAGGGACGGAAGGCCCTTCCTTATCTTTATAATTTACGTTTGCCTGCCAGAGCCCCCCTGTTTGAGGACTTTCCCTGGGTCAGTTTCGCAAAGTAAAAAGAATAAGATTTTATTAAAGCGACAGATACAACAGGTTCGGAATTGCCGTTGATAAATGCACTTGCTGCTACAAATGTTCTTTCTATGAGCTCAAACTAACAATTAAGCGCTTTCAATAATAATATATTTTCCCGGGTAACGTCCAACGTTTGTCGGAGGCGCAAGTCTTACCAAAGAGGCTTCCCTGTTTGGGGGAGGGGAGAAGGAGGCTCGCTCGTCAGCAATCTCCAGTGAACAGGTCGGCGGTTCAATTTTCTTCCCTTCCAAAAACTTTAGTGAGCTATCCTCTGTTTTATAGCTGCTGACGGTGGGATGTGGAAGCGCGGCAGACATACTTCATTGGCCAGGTTGCCATTTGCGCGGTTGTTGGGGGTATGCCTCCCTTATTTACATATCGTTATGCAGCAAAGGGCGTGATTTTTAATATGGTAAGCAGGGATAATGAGGCTGGGGGTACTGTAGGTCAACAGTTAGTCTGTGAGCAGCAATTATTTTTTGGGATGCAACCCTTTGTGGTCAGGGGCGGACCGTGATACCTCCGTATCGCTCCCTCCTCCGCCGTGCAGCTGGAACAAACTGTCTGGCCTTCACCAGCTAGTTCGTTACTCATGTTGCAAAAGGGTGGTGTGCTTTGGCTGCCACGTACTGTTTTTCCCGTGTGCCCCCTTATCTTTCTCCCTGAATTCTCTCTTGTTCCCACATCATCCACCCCGTGGCTGCTGCCACTTTCACATCCCACTCTCAGTCACAGGTGTATCGATAACTTGTTGGAGGGGTGATGCGTATGTGTCTGGACTGACCTCCACTAATGGGGTATAGGAAGTGGTGAGTGGACGCAACTCTAGGGCACAGCTTATGAAGGTTTTTAGGCAGCTAACAGTAATGCATAGTAATATTACCACAATGATAATGATAACCCCAGTCTGTAACAAGCTTTGGATCCATCCGGTGACACTGAGTCCAAACCAGCCGAACAGTTTCGACAGCCAGCTGTTGTTCATCGACTCTCGGAGCTCGCGAGTATCTTTGGCCACCTGTCGTATGGTTTCTAGTTGGGTGTTGAGGTCCTGTGTGACGTTTGGAATGTAAACACAGCAGTCCGTGCTTGAGAGATTGAGGTAGCCACACAGTCCATTTTGGTGCAGTAACATCAGGTCCAGTGCCATGCGATTCTGGAGAGCCATCTTAGTCGTAGCTTGCAATTGTGTGTTGATCAAGGACAAGCTGTCTCGCGTGGCGTTGGCTAAAAGTTCTACCTGGTAGGCTAATTCACTTATCCACAACCGTGTTCGTACTGTAGCGGACCCAAATCCCCAAAATCCTTCCATTCCCCATGCTATTCGGACGGCTGCTCCTGGGTCCTGCCACCCCTCAACCTTACCTCCCGGCTCCCTTCTTGTGCGAGCAAACCAGTGGGGCTGGGCTGGGGTCCTCTTCCATACAGGGCACAAAGTGGGGATGCCTAGTGTACATTGGGGGTTAGGCAGTCTAGCAGATAAGGTAGTATACATGTGACCATCACTACAGGCCCAAATTAGGCCTGCTGGTGCATCGCCGGAGGTGATGCGGCAGTCATTGCGGGGTGCGAATTCTGATCCTACGTATGCATAGGGCACGCTGTGGTTTCGGCACAGGCAGCCCATTTTTAGGGTCGTGTAAACTGACCAGTAATACTGTACCCATTTGTATTGTTCCCAGTTGGAGCAATTTATCACCGTTCGGCAAGACCACAGTGTTGATCCATTTGATACGGGAATAAAAGGGGACCCATGATCAAAGGGTATGAAGCCCCTATCAGGATCAGACCAAGAGCAACTATAAGGACAATTTGCAGCCAGTGTAGCATCGTGGCATTGTTTTGGACATCCCTGGCCCATTCCATCGTCCCATTGTATGCACCAGGACGTGTTTACAGGCTGGGTATATTGCAGGATGTTGGCTGCACGTCCCCAAGACCATGAATTTAAAGCACCCCAAGGCAATGCACTACAGCGTGTAGTCCATCCGCCTGGGTTCCAGATCATTGAGCCATTAGGCTCCTCTGTGTAGTTCCAACTAAGGGTGCAGTCAGTTTTGGAAATTGTTGAGAAATTGAAAGCTCCAGTTGGTGTTACAGTTAGTGGTGCCTGATGTGGGGCATGCGGATTTACAAATGGTATGGGTCCACTTTGATTCCAGAGATGTAATAGACTGGTTTCTATATCCGTTGGAATTATTCCCATAGGCAGGGGATCCTCAGCTGATTTGGGTAGGGGCAGGCAAGCAGTGATGCTGGACTCGTTAAGCATTGCTGCAAAGCCCCTTATCAAGGCTAAAATCAGATTATCATTCAAATCATGAGGGAATTGATCGCGACAAGTTCTCGTACTGTTCTGCCAATTATTCTCTCGGTTTATACATGTGATTATCATTATACCTATTAAGCATATACACGTTAAGCTCAAGAATATTTTCTCGGCGCGGCCTATATATAACATTAGGTTCATGTTGACAGTGGGTTACAAGCGACAGTGCAAGCTAGGCTTTGATTACAATTTTGGCCTACAGACAATTACAAGCATTAGAAATACAATTACCCAGCAACAAACAATTAGTAATCCTTGGGGGCACTCCCAGTCAGTGTAAGGGAGTCCTTGATCCCAGATGCAATTTCCTGGCATGTGGAATACCTGTGGAAACATAAAGAAAAGATGCTCGGTTGTCGTCCAACCGGCGAAATTTATGTTAGAAGGTGGGTACTATCCATCTAGTACTGATCCGATGTCTTTTCCCGGAACTGTCTTTTGCTTCCCAGGCATAAAGGTTTTTGGGGGTTGTTAGTACCATTGCTACAGTTCCAATTTGGGGCATTCTGACCAGCACAGGCTGTCCTGCATAGAAGCCAGTCGGGTGTTGCCCTGGCTTGGCATCTGCTTTTGGCACTGAGGTTGTGGCAGAAACACAAAAGGCCTTCATTTTCGGGCAACCATCCCCGCTCCATCTGTTATTCAATTGGTAGATGGCTTTGGACAGTCGCAGGTGCCACCCAGACTCATGGGTTTTAGCAAATCGTTTGACCAGTCCATTGGTACGCTCAACAATACCGTTGGCTTGGGGGTAATATGGAGTGTGAAATACCCACCGGATTCCTTCATCTTTGGCCCAGTTTTGTACTATTATAGCCGAAAAATGTGACCCGTTGTCACTTTGAATCTCCTCCGGCAGGGGGAGTACACTAAACCATTCCTTTAAGCTACGGACTGTATTTTCCCCAGTGGCTGTTGCAACGGCCGTAGCCATGGTAATTCCTGAAATGACCTCCACCCCCACCAGTACATACCTCTTGCCCCCTGAGGGTCGTAGTGGGCCTATATAGTCAATTTGCCAGGTCTGCCACAATGTTTTCCTGTCTCGAATATGCAGGGGAGGTGCTTTGCTCGGGTGGTCCTTGTTGAGTTGAAAACGGCATTGTGAACAGGCAGTTACAATCTGTTCACACAGTTTTACTGATACGGGCCATCCACGGGCGATTCCTTCCCTATATAGATCAGCTCGTCCAGTGTGGCCGCGTTTTACATGCAACCACTCCAGCAAGCGTTCCCACTCCTGGCCATCATTCGTGACGTCGATTTGTCGTAATCGGGTAAGGCTGTCTACTTGCTGATTGAACTGGGCAGCGATAGAAGTTGATTTGTCATGTCCTTTTACCCAGCCAAGGTACAATGGCCTTTGCTTCCCTATCTCTAATAATTGCTTCCAGCTGTCAGTTTGCCACACCGGGGTTCCGTTTACCTGCCAGCCATTGGCTTCCCAGTGGCCTATCCACTCTGTGGCTCCCTTAAAAACAGCATACGAGTCGGTGTAGATATAGCTGGCACCCTGCTGTGCGGCTAGTAGGACAGCTCTAAGCTCTCCTACCTGTGCGCTTCCCTTGCCTATTTCACTTGACCTTTCCCCTGTGGCCACTTCCAGTGCCACAGCCTTATACCTCCATTCATTATTTTGTCTGTAGGATGATGCATCGGTGAACCACACTCCCTTCAGACTACTGTTCTCTTGCAGGAGCGGTGCCTCCTGAATTGGGGAGCGTGTGGTTGGTGGGATTTGGAATAATAGGGTGCTGTCTATATCTTTTTGCAATTTAGATACCTTGATATTGCCTTCTGTGATGGGCATAATTTCACTGATACCTTCCAGGTAGGCATACCACTTACGGACTGTGGGCTTTTGAGCAATGCCCGCAGGGGGTGCCATACCCTTGTGAACTACATCTAGGAGACGGAAAGGTCCCCGGATGATCACACTTTGTTCTCTCCTTATTTGTTCTGCTCGTCTTATTGCTCGTACCAGTGACAATAAGCCTTTCTCGAGGTCCGAGTATCTCGTTTCGGTGTCATTGAAAGAGTGGGAACTAAACTCCAGTGGTCTCTCTGGACCTTCAGGTCCCCTTTGCCATAAGTTACAGTGGGAACCGTGTTCGCTGAACCCCCATTCCACATGGATAGGGTCAGTTGGGTGTATAGGACCTAGCTGTTGGAATAGCCTCAACTCCCTTGTCAGTAAGTTTAGGGCGTTTGTGTGTTGTTCTGTCCATTCCCACAGTTTCCTTTTTTTAATTAGGTTATACAAAGGACGGGCAACAATAGAGAAACCTGGGATATGCTTGCGCCAGTAGCCAATAGTTCCCAAAACCTGTTGTAGTTCTTTTACATTAGATGGGTTCTGTCCCTGTTCTATCTTCTCCAAGGTATCTGGGGGAACAGAGGCAGCTCCCTTAATCCACCAAACTCCTAAGAATTTAACCTCCTGTGCAGGCCCCTGGCACTTGGATGGGGGAATGTCCAGTCCTAAAGCCTCCAACCTATCTTTCACATTCGTCACTGTCTGTTCCACCTTGGCAGGGTCTTCCCCCCCTATCAGTATATCATCAATGTATTGGTATATGGTGATTCCTTTGGGGATGGGAATGTCAGTTAGGGCCTTTGCCAGGGCATTGTGGGCAATAGTGGGAGAGTGCTTATACCCCTGGGGTAGTCGGTTAAATGTATACTGCACTCCCTTCCAGGTGAAGGCGAACTGGGCCTTGTCCTGGTCCTGAAGTGGGATCATGAAAAACATATCCTTTACGTCTAGGGTCGCCATCCATGAATGGGAGGCTCCTTGGATCTGGGTTACCAGTTCCGCGATATTTGGTACAGCAGCAGTTAAAGGTGCAGTGTTAGCATTTAATCGCCTATAGTCAATTGTGAGTCGCCACTGTCCATTCGGCTTCCTTACCGGCCAGACAGGGGAATTATAAGGGGAGTGCGTACGAGTGATAATACCCCTGCTTTCTAAATCCATTACCACCCCGTCAATTCCTGCCTGTGCTGCTGCAGGTAGGGGGTATTGTCTTACATTGGTAATTCCCGAGGGAGGTAAGGACATGGATGTGTCCAATAGATTTATGGCCTTAGGCTGGTTGTCATTATCCAGCTGTGCTGCTTCATCTCCTCCCCGCACAGCAAAACTCCAGACTGACCCGTCAGGGAGTTTCCAAGTCCTGCCGTACAACAAATCATACCCTAGAATGTTAATATTAGCAGCACCAACCAGTACCTCGGCATGGGTTAATCTCCGCTCACCCGGGAGCCACAATGTAATCTTTGCTGTAGGGCACTCTCTTATATTCCCGTCAATACCAGTAAATTTCATTCTACGGCGGCCACATTTAAGATCCAGGTGTTTTGCTGTCTCTTTGGTGATTACAGACATCTGTGCCCCTGTATCAATGAGGAAGTTCACAAAAATTTTCCTAGGCCCTAGGGGAATGGCAATGACAGGGTCACGGTGTTTATCAGGGAGCCACTGTATAGCTAGCACCCGCCGGGCAGGGTGGCTCACTGCCCTCCCTGGGGATGCGAGGTTTTTGGTGTGGCATCTGGTAAGTCAATCAGGTCCTGTTGCGGGGCTGAGTCATGCCTTATGGGCAGGGCCCCCCCGCTCGCATCAATCCTTCGGCCCAGAGATTGTACCAGAGCCTGAAGGTCAGCCGTGGGGGTGCTGTGCAGTAACTGCCGCGGTACTCCCAGTGCCAGTGCTCTGCGCCAGAGGTCATTACGCTCCTTGTCAAATTTCTGGTGGGGTTCAGGCCGCAAATTGCTAGCCTGTACCTGACGGACCCACCATGGAGGTTCAGTCGGTTCTCCGGGCTTAGTTCCAATCCAGCCCATACGGCGTCCGTAACTTATTATTTCTTGCACAAATTCATTCCAGGTGGTCACATGAGCCTGATCTCGCGGGGGCTGCGCAGCAGCTGCGCCAGCGTTCATTGTGCGAGCGGTTTGTATGCGATCCTGAGCATTGGCCACATAAGTTTTCAGGCTATCAGGGAGACCGCGGATAAGGGGGGTTAACCTTGCTGGATCAATTGGAGCTAGCATGGGAGATCTCCTTAACGCCTCCCTCTCATGCATTGCTTGTATGCAGGCTGCCTTCTGCACAGACGCAGCAAGGTCTGAGAAGCCAGAAGTCTTGATAACAAGGGGGTCCCCTCGCTCCTGCGGGTCTATGCCACCGGCCCAATAGACAGCTCGGGCAGTTAATGAATAATTCTGGTCGTCCAGAGGGGTGGTTAGAAATACTCCGGGGCCCCAGTAGCCCTCTGCCTCTCCTTCACTCAGCAAGATACGATCTCCCCCCGTGAGGGAGACTCGCCATACATATTCGGTCTCAGATTCTTCCGGCCGTCTAGAGTACTTTTCTTGCAGCTTGGCCAATTCTGCCGGGGACCAAGGGATTGAGCGTACAGTAGTACGAATGTTATCCTCTCCCTCAGCTGCAACCTCAGTTTTAATCAGTGGTCGTACTGGCACAGGCTCTGGGGTGGGAGTACAGCAATCGGAGCTTTCCAGAAAATCGTCATTATCGTCATTGTCATACCAGATATCCCCATCCCAGGTCTCAGGGTCAGCGCAGCGTACTAGTTTACGAATTTGCTGGGCTGAGACTGTGGATGGCATTTGGTTTAGGAGTAAGTCTAATTTTGCCTGCAGCTGCTTCTCTCGCCTTTCTGCTGCAGCTAGCAGCATTTTCATCTCCCTAACTTCTGTCTTTAAGTTCTGGTTTTCAACTGTGAGACCATTTACTTGTGTCCCCAACTTTTCTCGATTCTCTTTTTCAAAGGCTAGTGAGGTTTCCAGCACCTCGTTAGCTGATTTTAAAGCGGCATATTCTGCGTCTGCAACTTTTTCGGGGGGAGGGGACTCTTTATATTCTTTCTGCGCGCAAGATAAGCAAGCCCCCAATACCGCACAAACAATTCCTTTTCCTTTACCTTTCCTGATCTTTTGCTGGCTTCTACACTGCTCTATTCGCTCTACCACTTTATCTTCATCTTTCCAAAATTTATGGGCCCATTCTTTCCCTGCTTGGGATGGTGCACACTTATATTTATGCAGCAGTTTATCCATGGCAATCCTGCCGACTACGCCAATTTACTGTCGCGTGAAAGGGAGGGACGGAAGGCCCTTCCTTATCTTTATAATTTACGTTTGCCTGCCAGAGCCCCCCTGTTTGAGGACTTTCCCTGGGTCAGTTTCGCAAAGTAAAAAGAATAAGATTTTATTAAAGCGACAGATACAACAGGTTCGGAATTGCCGTTGATAAATGCACTTGCTGCTACAAATGTTCTTTCTATGAGCTCAAACTAACAATTAAGCGCTTTCAATAATAATATATTTTCCCGGGTAACGTCCAACGTTTGTCGGAGGCGCAAGTCTTACCAAAGAGGCGTCCCTGTTTGGGGGAGGGGAGAAGGAGGCTCGCTCGTCAGCAATCTCCAGTGAACAGGTCGGCGGTTCAATTTTCTTCCCTTCCAAAAACTTTAGTGAGCTATCCTCTGTTTTATAGCTGCTGACGGTGGGATGTGGAAGCGCGGCAGACATACTTCATTGGCCAGGTTGCCATTTGCGCGGTTGTTGGGGGTATGCCTCCCTTATTTACATATCGTTATGCAGCAAAGGGCGTGATTTTTAATATGGTAAGCAGGGATAATGAGGCTGGGGGTACTGTAGGTCAACAGTTAGTCTGTGAGCAGCAATTATTTTTTGGGATGCAACCCTTTGTGGTCAGGGGCGGACCGTGATACCTCCGTATCGCTCCCTCCTCTGCCGTGCAGCTGGAACAAACTGTCTGGCCTTCACCAGCTAGTTCGTTACTCATGTTGCAAAAGGGTGGTGTGCTTTGGCTGCCACGTACTGTTTTTCCCGTGTGCCCCCTTATCTTTCTCCCTGAATTCTCTCTTGTTCCCACAGGGCTGGCGGCGGTGTGCCGTCCCCGCGCGCGACCGTGTGCCGCTCAGCCTGGCCGTCTCCACTCGCCCCGTTCTCCCTGCTCACGCCCCGATCTCCCGCCCGTCCCCTCCATGCGACGGGTGGCTGTCCCCATCCCCTTGGGCACCAGCGCGAGGCATGGTGAACAGTGAAGCAACAGGGATTAATCCACAGGTAAAGCAACCCTGGGAAAAAAGGTATCCCCCAAACCCAACAACCCGATGCCCAGCTCCTCCAGCGGCCCCGGACCCGCCTTGGTCATGGGTTTGCGGTGCCAGAAAGACTCGCTTGCTGCCCTTTCGTCTGCCGTCACTTAGGGCAGCCCTGATGCCCGCCCCGGGCCACGCGCTCCGACCTGCTCCGGCGCTTGGCCGACCACCATCCAGAAGCTAAAACCAATCCAGCAAAGGCGAGGAGCAATGGGAATCAGCCCCATTGCTGGCAATCCCACCCTGGGCACTGGCCAGGTCCAAAAAACCCAGCAGAAAATAACAATAATGAAATCCTGCCTTGCACTGACTTTATAACTTATTTATGGTACAGGTGCAAAAAAGTCTCCATATTTAATCAGCTCATTGCAAGCAGCCCAGTTGAGATGGGTTATACTCTTTCAACACCTTGGGCTCCCAGTTATGGAAATGTGGTATTATACACGTGGCGAGGAGCTGCCCACGGAAGAAAATTCTCTTCAGTGCGGCGGTGCATGGTAATGCATACTAATTAAGACAAATGTAATTACCCAGGCTGCAACTCATGCTTAACAAATTAGAACTGAAACATGGCAAACATGGAGAGAGAGGAAAAAGAGGCTCATGGCTTTGAAAAGCTATGAGCCCTAGGCAGGAGCTCGGGCATCTTTTCAGGTCAGCAACGTATGAAATCGCCAAGGTGGAGGAGAAACTCCGCAGAGCTGAGCCTGACGGCCGTGTCCTCCATGCATCCCCTCGGAGACCCTATGCAGAGTCTCTTAGAGTTTGTCCCGTTCACAAGAGGTGACTTTCCAGCTTTCTTCGGTATTGAAAAGCCACTGCCACAAATTAAAGGGGCACCAAAAAAAAAAAAAAAAGTGCATTTATTTACATACTGGGAACTTGGAGCTTCAAAACCAAACCAGGCATTCTCAAGTCCCGCAGAGAACCGCGAAGCAGCACTTTGTGAGGAGCTAATGACAGGGAAAATAAATCCATGTTCTTATCAGATGCCCACAGGGAGCAGCCCCCATCCGTGCCCCCCGGGCAGGGAGCGGCGGTGCCCGTGTCGCTCCGAGAGGCCGTGGCCCAGCCGGGGGCTGTCATTTTGCAGGCTTGCTAGCCTGGGTGAGACCCCTGCTAGCTGGGGAGCTCGACTGATTCGGAAGGGCAGGTTTGCAGGCAAATACCACCTGGGAGCGCTCCACGGTGGGCTAGGGGCCGGCAGCGGGGCAGCCGAGGGCGTGCTGCCCTAGATGCTGCAGGGACTTGATGCTCCCTCTTTGCACAGTGCGTTTCTTGCCCCCTGCTCATTTTCCAGCCGGAGGCTCCTCCATGGTGTTGTGGCATTCCTGTGCTAGTCATAAAATAAGTTTAATGCAGGCCGCATTAAAAATTCTCATTTGTCTTTATGCACAGCCATAAACTAATCAAGGAGAGCTGACCTCTTGGTAAAATCCTGAGCTAAATCGCTTTAGGTTTCCCCTGGTAAATCAGGCTTTAATTGTTCTCCGAAAGGAGCTGCTGGTGAGAGCTTAATGCACTGATTCACCGGACAGGTGATAACGAGGACAGCGCAGCCGAGCTGCCCAGATTTCATACGGGCACATTGCCCCAGCCCAGGTGCTGCGTGTTGACACGCGGGAGCTCCCGCGCCAGCACAGCTGCGCTCTCCTCCCTTGCCTGGGTATTTGCAAGCTGAGCTCAGGGTCCCTGGCGAGTGTCTCGCTTGGCTGTTTTTGGTTCCCCAGTTCAAACAAGCTGCCACCCATTGGCAGTTCAGTCTGGTGCAAACGTGCTGAACCAGAGGCCTGATTCCAGGAGAAGCGGTCTTGGGAAACCAAGTTTCGGTGAAACCTTGCCACGTTTGGTATGAACGTCAGGAAGGGAATGAGACGGTGACTGTTACTCACTTCCCTGGAAAAGCGAAAAGAGGTTTTTGAGCATGCAGCTGAGGATGAGCAAACTCAACAGGGCAGTGGATCCTGCCACAACGAGCGGGGCAGGGCAGGACCTTGTGCTTCTGCCCTCACACGCCAGGGGAAAACTCTGGTGGGTGTGTCGGACCACCAGAAGGACTCAGCGTGGTTTTCTGCATGTAGACATGGCCCTGTCTGCAAAGATGTTCCTGGCAGAGGTAAGAGCACTTCCCGCAGCAACGTGGCATTGCCAAACCCTTCCGACCACTTCCAGAGGAAGCAGCTTCTGGAAACATCTTCCTCTGGAAACACCATCCTCCACCCACTCCCTGACCTGGGTAACGTTTGCCTATTGGAAAAGTGCAAGGTGAAGGTCAGGCCCAGCTGCCTGGAGGCAGGTCCTAGTCAGAGGAACCAGGGTTGCTCTGCCTGGAGCCTAGCTTGTCTGAATCCGCTTAGCAGGAGCGAATGTATTCATTACCTTGTGTTTTCCACTCACAAAAGGATATTTGCAAAGGGATGCTAAAAAGCAGATTAATGAGCAAGACATTAAGAATTAAAACAACAAAAATCTGCACGGTAAGTAGAGCTGCTGTCAAATAGTGTTCCCGAGGGAGATAATGCCCTTCCCCCTTAACTTCTTAATAAATCCATGATGATTAATGCCATTACAGAGGAAATACTATTATTACAAATACATTGATGATGGCAGAGCTGCAGAATTAATAACACTGGGTATCACTTAACTAATTAGCTGGTGTTTTCAACAGGCCCATTATTCAGATGCATTAAAACTGAACCTTACATTGTATCGTCCTCTGGGCTGTCTCTGTTGCAAGGGGACGAAATGAGAAGCGTCCCCTTCTTTTCGGCCAGAAGCCCTCTCACCTTGGCACTGTTGTTCAGCTGAGCTGCCCTCTTTTTGGCGGCGCCTCTCGAAGCCATGGGAAGCTGGTGATGGAGTGTCCTGTGGTGCCTGAGAGGAGTAGCTGCAGAGGGCAGAGAGCGGGACCAGGACCTGGTGTCTCCAGGCTGTCCTCAGTCCTCCAGGGCTGGCTGGCCCCAAGCTTGCAGCCAGCTCAGACTGTGAGCAAAGGCTTCGACTGCTTGGAAACCTGCTCATCGCTCCCCTCATGATTTCAGGGCTCTGCTCTTCTAGTTAGATTTTTCCAGTGCCCCTTTTTGCTGCCCTTCCCATCTAATGCAAAAGAGCAAAAAACAGCAGATCCTCATTAGCTGGCTGTTTACTTTGCATGTTGCTTGTTAGCATTTACATGCTGGGAAATCCTGATAGCTGGCTGTCCATCAAAGTTAACTGTGTGAGTGGTACGTGTCTAATGGACTAACTGTATTTGAGCAGGAGCTGGAGGGAGACGAGCTGGCTGAAAGTGCTTGATACATTGATGCTGCGTTGGTCACCAAGATTGTGGGGACCACTTTCTCACCTTGGGAAAGCTGCCTCCTGTTGTCAGGTCTCAGAGCTGTGGACAGCCTTGGGTGCGATTCAGCTGGTGGTGATGGAGGGGAACCAGGCTGGAGGGGGAGGAAAGGAGTGAAAAAAGCATCTCTTTGCCCCCAGAGGTCCCTCTCCCTGCCCCAGCTAGCTCCTCTCCTCCCACCTCCAGACTCCCCCTCTGCAGCACTGGCCCTTAGCTCTGGATCCTTGTTCTCCCAGCGTTTGCTTTCTATCTGCTGCTCAGCTGTTGCTCTCCTGGGCCTGGTCTCTCCATCGGGTAGATCCCTCAGCTGGTCGTCTCCAGCCAGGCAGAAAACAGGCTGCCTTCCCCTGTAACACACCAGTTAGTTAGCAAGGTGGGTTTAATGGGTGAGTATCTACCAGCACGGACTTAGCATGGCATTGCCTGCACCGAGGCCGTGTCACTGTCTCTTCCCATCCTCCACCTTTCCTGATCCCGTCCACTGCTCCGCGCTGAGACAAATGAATCCTGACACTGCCAGAGGGCTCCTTTCAGTGCCTTCAAATTAACACATACTTAAAATTCAAATGCAAATAAATTTTTAATTCCCTTAATTAAAATTATTTTCTCGTTAGAGCTGAATAATGGGATTTGAATATTAGAAATAATGGGATGTGCCTGGCTTCCTGGGACACGCATCGACCCCGTGTTGGAGCAGGGTGAGGCAGCGGCCAGCGGAGTGAGAGCCCGGGACGGCCGGGGCGGCGCTGCCCTTGTCCGGGGAGCCTGAGCGCGCCGGCGCTCGGCCGCCCCTTGTGCCTCCCGGCAGAGGTGGCAAACCCCTCCCGGGGTGTGGGGCAGCTCCAGGGACATCGGCACGGTGCTTCCCTCTTGCAGGGCATGAGATGTGCCTGTAGGGACCCGCCGCCCCCGCGCTGCTCCCTGGCCCGAGGGACGGATCCTGGCTCTCGTTCGTGCTGCAGGGACCGTGCGAGCTTCGGGCCGGGGCTGCCGTGCAGGGTCTTGGGCAAGCGTGGAGCGAGAGCGTCCCTGCACCAAACCGCTGCAGCCCCACGACAGGCGGGTGAGCAGCGGCGGAGGCTCCCTTGGTGCCCCCGGCCCCGAAACGCCTCTGCCCCGGCCCTGCCGGGCTGCTCTTGCTGGCAGGTTGTCACCCGCTTTGGCTGTGGCGCTGGTGAGATGCGCGAGATCCACGAGATCCACGTACGGTGTCCTTGGTATTCATATGAATGCAAAAAAAGGGAAAATAGATGGCAGCGCTATGAACAGTGATACTTTAATCAGCTCTTGCTGCCCATACACCACCCCAGCGCCTGGACTCTTGGACGGGAGATGCAATAGCAAAGAGATCAGATTGGCTCTGATCTCGCCTGGTTCAGCTGAAGGACTGATGCGTGGAAGCAGAGATGGTTGCACTCAGGGTTTCTGAAACGTCCCCTCTTGCACCTGTGCCGTCTGTGATGCTCCCGTCTGCTCTCAGCCTCTGCCTCACGTTTTAGTGTCTTTGGAAGCTTTTAATGCATCTTTTAAAATTAATAATAATATACCCATTAAAAGACTGCAGGATCAATGAGTTATTCTTGAATGAGGTGAAGAGCCCTGCGTGTACGGCTTGGTAGAATTTATTAGCATGTGTATTTGCATTGCTTGCAGAGCACTTGTTAGATGCTGTACACAAAATGATTTATATAGATCCCTGCCACTTGCAGCAATCCAGCCCGGAATCATTAAAAAGCAATTGCGTTAATCATTTATTAATTATTACTGAAGTATTTATGCGGTTAAATGGTGCCTTCATTTCAATTGTTGTCAATTTTTTACCAGGCTTTGCTGTGTCAACGAAACCCAGAAGTGCCCAACGCATCCTGCTGACAGGTCGGAGGCTGCGCAACAGCTTTGGGTGCGTCCCCAGGGCCCTCTGCGCACCCCCGAAGAGGAGCCGTCCGCGGGACGGGGGGCGGCAGGGGGACGCGTCGGCGCGGCCTGGGACGTCTCAGCTCGCGGCACCGGCAGCACTTGGGGCGCGAAGGCGCCCGGCAGGGCTCGGCTCGGCTCGGCTCTGCTCGCTCGACCCGTCGGCCTGTTTCCGGCACCGCTGCCCGTGGCTCCCGGCCCCGCCAGAGGTCCGGGCACGCTGCCGCTCGCCGCAGCCCCTCGGCCCTACGGCTCCGGCGCCTGCCTGCGCGCTCGCTCGCTCGCTCGCACACCAAGGTGGTCGTCTCATTAATCCCCGTTGCCACCCGCCGCCGAAAGGAGCTCCGCTACGAGCGCAGTGGCATCCGGCGCAGATGAACTGGGCTTTGGTGGGAATTCAATTGCACAGCTCTTTCTCGCTGAACATAACGCATTTTGGCGATACAGTAGCTTCAGTGCTAATGAGATGCATTTTAACTGCTGTGAAGACTGTATTTTCCCCTACACTTAGTAGGCAGGATCCACATTAATTACAGTTTCAGTGCAGAAAAACCCACAGAGTTACTACCTACATTTTACTACTGGTAATAGCAGTTTCTTTGCATTGCTGGGGACATTATGGATTCACTTTTAAGCCACATTTTATACCAAACAACTTGATTGTGATAGCAAGGAGAAAACAATTCCACTTTACTTAGACCGCTCACACTGTGTTGTAAAAGTGTCATTTACAGCAGGGAGATGAATCAGACGCGTTTAAGTCGGAACATATTCAGAATAAAAGCGTTTATAGGAGTTATTTTAAGAGCTGTTTTAAGTCATGAAAAACTCAGGGCCAAATTAAAACAGCAGCTCGAGGTCCTGCTGGGTCTCCTGGAAGACGACAGGCACTGGCTTCCCCTCTCGAGCTCCCAGGATCTGCTTGCCGGGCCCGAAGAGGAGCCGGCCCCGGGCAGGAGCCGGGCGAAGGCGGCGTGGCGATGCTGGCGGAGGCCTGCGAGCGGGTGGCAGGAGCAGGGCACTGCGGCGGGCAGCGGCTGTGGGACAGCACGTGGGCTGAGCTAGAGGGTGCCGAGGGATTGCGTTCTTCCAAGGAAAAAATGCATTTGCTCTTTGATATATTTTTGAAGGGGGGGGTTGAACTCTCTGGCCCAGCAGCGCTGAATTTCCCTGGTAATAATAGGGAAATATCCCTGTAAAAACCCTGTTTCGACCCCCTTGCCCCTAAAGCTGTCCCTCCTTAGCAAAAGCCGGTTCGTATTTCCAAATGGCTCAGCACAGACCGTGGACGGGAGCCAGCCTCGTCTGTGCCGCTCGCATCCATCCGAGGAAAAATCCCTTCCTCCTCGGTGAGGGCATTTCATGGGGCCTTCCCCAGTTTTGGTCCAGTGGCTGCAGTGGGAATTTGGACTCGGCGCGGAGGAGCTGTGCGCAGCAGCGGCGTAACTGCTGCCTGCTGCCACTCTGCCGGCGTTTCGGCACTGCGGCGAAGCGCACGTCGGCCGCGCGTTGTGTCTCCCCCAGTTACGCTGCAGATCGACCCTGCAGCGTCTCGGGCACACGGCTCCCGGCTCCCGGCAGGGCGGCACACCGGCGGCAATGCCGGCCGAGGGAGCCGCCCCGGAGCTCGGTGTAGCTCTGCAGCGTCGTTCCTGCTCCTGCGCAAGTAAGCTGCCCTGCTGCGGGCGAGGCGCGGGAGCAGACTGGCTCGTCGCTGCACCCCCCAGGTCGGCTCCGAGGGGCGACGCGGGGAGCGGGCTGGGGGGACGGCTCGGCTCCCGCGGGGTGGGAGAAGCCGCCCGTGGGGGACGCTGATCCCTCCGCACTGGCGCCGTGGAGCCCCTGGGTGGCATCCAGCTAGAGCAGCCTTGGGGCTGCTCTAAAGGCCAGCTCCGAGGCATTGGCTTTGGGTTTGGGACTTTGCGAGTTTTTTCTTTATAGCCATTTCCCTCTCTGTATCCTCCATGCGGTGGTTCGGGCTGTAAGACTGAAGCAGACAGCTTGAAAAAGCTGAACAGTTGTAAGCTGCGTGAAGCACAAGTGTTCGATGAGGAGTTAGCAGTCCAAAGCACTGCAGAGGTATTTAATAAAAGATTGATCAAATGAGCTGTGGCATGCTGTATAAATCATTTTGTGACCTTCACTTAACGCCGAGGCCTCATCTGCTAATAGCTGGAAGTCATTTGTAGCCTTCTATAATGCATCTTGGAAATTTTCATGAAAAAATAAAAACAATTATTTCTGTTAATCATTCATGTCTTTCTTTAAGTATTTATACGTGTTCCCTTCATTTAAAGTTCCCTTCACTTTCAGCACAGGGGAGCGCCCAAACCCATCTGTGCCAATGAACTGCAGAGCTCTGTAACCTTCCTGTGAACTGACATTAAAGCAGGTGACAAATAAACAAGTCATTCCCCAGCACAGCTAGACAATTAGATTCTTGCTTTTTTGGCTGGAGGAAGTGGCTGAACAGACACAGATGTATTTGCTTTTGAAATGCTTTGATTATTGGGCATGGCTAAAAATTTAGTATCATGCACAAAGTGGGAAGAAGTCTTATTTTTCTATTTAGCTTCCCTGAGGAGCGGCAGTGCACGAGGAGGAAGAGCGGATGGTATCCTTAGCTAGCTGCAGTGGGATTAGCAAGGAAAGGAGAGGGTCTTTTGAAAATGGGTTGGCATGTAGAACTGAGGAGAGAAATACATGGTCTCTGTGCAAAGTAAAGAGTGCATTTTGGTGAAAAGCAGTGAGAGGGATCTCATCCTGCTTTTTCCTTCATTCCCTCGTTGCTTCTGAAACAAATGCTGATCTTTTTCCAAAATGTTTGAGGTTTTTTGGGTGGGTATTTATGGATAAAACAGAAGCAGGGGCTCACAGCTCTGTCGTACCCCTGTTGCAGGCTCCCTGTTTACTGAAGCTCACAGGAAGAGGTCGGTTAAGGGGGGCCAGGCTTCCTAGCGTCCTTTGCACCTCAAGCCTGCTGGATGCTTTTGAAGATGTGACAAGCAGGCAGGTGCTGAGACCCCAAAACCTGGGTCCTTCTGAAAAATCAGGCCTGTGTTTCAGGCAGTCGTACCCTGATGTCTGATGCCGCTCTGGACTTTGTGATGGCCCGTTGTGCTGGGTGCCCTCGGGGTGAGGGCAGAGGCTAGAGCGCTGGTGAGCAGTGCAGGCTTTCACAGGGCTGCCAAACCCAAGTATTTGCAAATGGGAGCCCAATTCCCAAAGAATCATCAGGTTTCTTTTATTTGGGACAGGATTAAAAAAATAAACAGAGACTCATTGTCCTTTTACTTTCTTGCTGGTTCCAGGTGCACCTGAATTGCAATTTTTAGGTGTTCTCTGCAGTAACAATGGCTGAAAATGTACCAATTTTAAAAACAGGAGTGCAAGAGTCTCTGATAATCCCGGGATTCCAGGAGCCAGGGCTTTCAGAAACATGGAGAGGGGGATAAAATCCCTGTGCTGTCTGTCCGCAGCCACAGTGCACTAGATGGAGCTACAGGATAGCCGGCTGCCCAGTGGCGGCCCAGCTGCTCTGGATCCATAACCCATCAGAGGAGGATGGCTGGACACAGGGAGCTGATTAGGGTGACCCGAACTGAAGACATCTGTGGGCACCTCACTCATCCCAGCAAAGCCCCCAGGATGCGTTAGGCTGACCACATCTGATGCCTGCTCTCCGGTTTTGCTCCTTGCACGCGTGAACAGTTCTCGGTGCACAATCCAAAAACGTCCACATGCCAAGAGCGTTCTCCCAAACTGCCCAGCGCACGGTTTGTGGGGGGTGTTGGTGCTCACCCACAGGCTGTAATGCAAATCGGTTTATCTGTCTACTTGATCCTTTCCTCAGTCTCCCTCACTAGGATGGGCAGCACCAGGAACCCTCTTAGAAGCCCTATTTCAGACACTGTAGGGTAACTGCTCACTAATAACTCCTGCTTTGAGGAAGTACTTCAGGCTGGGAGCAAGTGCTGAAGGCCATCGCATCTTGTAGCAGAGGGAAGGGTGGGAGCTCTGCTCTCCTTGTGATCCCAATATTATCCTAAAGACACACTGGGAGTTCAGGTGCCTGGGGCTGCTCCTGAGCATGTGGGGGACAGTGACACTACTGGCGGTGATGGTCAGGAGAGGTTTAGCTTATATCCAACACTGATTTATTGAAACCTGCCTTTTTGTTTGTATGAATATTGTTGATTTTCGACCAAAAAATGTTGTCAGGAAGGTTTCTTGGGCTTGGGATGGGGCTTCTGATCTGAGAAGAGAACCGTTACCCTCCAGAGTCACTGCCACCAGGGTGCTAGAGTACAAGGACTCCAGGCTGAACTTCTACACTCACAAGGCCATGAATTTGGGTCCTAAGAGGGTGCTCAGAAATCCCAGCTACTTGGGCTGTGTATCTCTGGAGACCTCCTTTTTTTCCCCAGAGTGGAACAGGATAACCTTAAAGAAAGACCTCCAAAATGTCTGAGTTGAGAAAAATCAGTTTGTGGGTGCTGTGAGGCACCAATTTTTTTCACTTCAGCAAGAGTTGCTTGAGGATGTGAAGGCATTTGTCTTGCCCAGATTTATCTGGCCTCTCAGCCTTTTTTACTGGGAAAGTACCACCATTCTCACTTTGCCAGCTGGGGCTCAAACAAGGTCAATGTTAACTCTTTGCACTTAGCAGGTGAGGCCAGGCCAGGCCAGGAGCACCTGCTGTCCGCCTACTCAATTAAATGCTCTTATCTCACTGCCTCAATGAAAAATTGCTGGATGAGTCAAGGACCATTTTCTGGGTCAGATATGCTATCTAAAATGCCACTTCCCCTTCTTTCCTCTACCAGCAACCAATCTGCCTGTCTCTTCCAACAGCCCCATGTGAGAAGCAGGCATGTACCCTTCTCTTCAGTCTCTGGACAGCAAGGTGGTGGTAGATATTCCTTGCAGCTGGCCTCAAGGATGACAGTCCCCCAGATGTGGTGTCGGAAATGCTGGCTCCAGCTCTGTATGTCCAGGTGGCAGCAGCAGCCTCCAATTTTAGCAAGAAAGTCATCAAAGGACCTAATGATTTTACACTGTAGCAGGTACCCTTTCCTAGACTCACTAGGGGTACCCAGCCCTTCCTGGGCAGCCGCAGGGTTGGGAGAGAGGCTGGGTCCCTTGCTCCAGCTGACGCATGGCTCCCATGTTGCTCCAGCTGGGAGGTCAGCCTGGGCTCTGCAGGCAGATGCACTCTTGGTGGTGTCTTGGTCTGCTGCCCTGGCTGCGCTAGCACTGAGGCTGTGTGAAGGGTACAGCTGTCCTGCCCCAGCAATCAGGAATAGTGGGAATCACAGTTGCTGGAGAGGGTTGCAGCTTGCAGATGAAAAGGAGAATGGAGGGGAACTCATTTCAATTGTCAGGAAGGTAGAAATACCTATCAGAAGTGGGGAAAAAAAAAAGTAAAAAAATGAATCTGGAGGAATTTGTATGAGGGTGGAGATTTCACCATTTCTTTAAATGAAACTTGCTCCCAGGTTCAGGTGGCCTAAATTCTTAATTCTTCTGGTAGACACCTGTGAAGGTTAAATGGAAACCAATAGGAAGCACTGGGTCCAGTTATTAAGAGGGAGGGAAAGAAAGCATGCTGGAGGAGTGGTTCTGGTGGGGCTTTTTGCTATCTCTGAAGGTTTTAGCTCTTCAGCAAGATCCCTGTTTTCAGTGATTTTTGAGTTTATTTAAGAAAAGAAAGATTTTATTTAAAAGCCTATTTATAAATGGGACTAGAGCCCTAAATGTGACTCCAAAAAAACCAGACTGCTTTCTCTTGAACTGGGAAGATGATGAAGATGGGGCTACTAGCAAGTTCCGTCTGGTTGTTATTGCTTGTGGGGAAGGGCCCTTGTGCTGATACTCTAAGCTTAGCTGCTCTGCTGTGCTTGTGGCCCTCACTGTGGAGTCTCAGCCTGGGCTCTACTTCCAGGTAAGGCTCTGCTGTTAGGAATTTCCAACTGTTTGTTACTTTTTGCATGAAAACCTTGCTGAACTTGTGGCTGCTGATGTGAGCTGCTGAAAGCTTTCATGGGAACGTGTCAGCTGGTGAAATCTTTGCTGGGAGAGAGGTCTGTGAGGCTGATTTCAGCCCTGTGTCACAAGTTATCCCTGACTGCTCTGCTTCCCTCTGCCCTTTTTTGCCCCAAAATGTAGATCTACTTTGGGTTCTTTGCTGCAAAGAAATGGTACCCATCTGTTCAGCCTGTGTGGACTTCTACTTTAATTCTCATTTCTGTGTCCTCTGCACTAACTGTATCAACTGGGAAGAGAGACTGCCTTGCAAATGGTGTACGCTCATAGCTGTTCTCACTGTAGTTCCCCAGAAGCACTGAAAATCTCATAAGTAGCCTGGCTTAGCCTGAGTATTAGCCCAGTTTTATTCACCAAAGGGGAATGGATATTTTGCATCTGTTTCAGAGAAGCGATCATGATTTTGATTCTTCTTTGCGATGAATTGACCATGACAACTTTTCTGGTTCACTAGCTCCACAGGTCTGGCCACAGAAATTGTTCCTGTTCTACTACTTGAAAGCAGATGGCAATTTATTCTGTAGTCATGTTGAAATAACGTGTATTTCTGTGTCTCAGTAGATGGATGGTCAATAGGGAACAGTCCATCTTCATGTAATTTTAAATATCTTCCAGCTAAATAGAGGATCCAAATGCAAAACCCCACACTTAGAGGCTTACAAATCTACATGAAGTCCCCTTGGAGGAGCTGGGCTCCGTAAAGTAGTGACTGGAATCGAGAGACACAAATATCATATTTTCATCTGTGGCAGCTATAACCTTGCTTGAAAATTGTTCATGCTATTTAGAAGGAATAGAGACTCATTTGGCTTGTTCCATCAATCTAAAAGTTGCAAAGACAGGACTGAGGGAGTAGTTCTGATCATGAAATAAACTGTGCAAAAGACTTGAAAAGGCAGCTGGATGTCATCAGACACCAAAAATGTTATTTTCAGGTCTTTCTAGCAGGTTATTTATGAGGAATGGATGCTCCCATACTCTTTGGAAAAGAGCAGAGCTGGCGGGAAGAGACGTCTTTTTGCATTCATTAGAAAATGACGTGCCATGTTTTGCTGACCCTTTTATTTGGGATGAGCTGGGAACCCCACTGGAGCAGCAGGAAGTGATGGTGTCCACAGACAGGAGAGTAACACTGGGACACTCGGGAGGCTTTTATCCTGGAGTGCAGAGCTGGAGAGTCTCAGTTATGGTGCCAAGCAACAAAGTGCCTCACGCACAGTCTCAGTAGGTGTATTTTGGGAGTCTAGGCTCAGACTGGGCCTCCAAGTATGGCCATATACCATGCAACCGTTGTCGGGTAAGCAAAGGTCTGATCCTCCATAGTCCAAACTTATCACAGTGATGGTAAGCTCAAGGGAGGCGCAGTAATAATGCTTCTTCCCCCACTCCCTCTCCAAGGTCAGCTATCTATTTTTGGTTTTTAGGGAGTCAAATCATATTTATGAATAATTTATTCTACAAACTTTTTTGACTGTCAACAAAGTGATTTGTGAATAAATGTTTTCATTACTTGGCTGGCTCTGTGGATGGATGAATAATATCTATCAAATAAATTATTCATCTCTTTTTCTCCTTGCCATCATCAGATAAATTCCTTGTGATTTATATTTGTTCATTATTCATCTAGCTACAAGAACCAGACATTGGAGATGGTTTAAGGGCTAGATCTGCTTTATTGAAACCAATGGCAAAGTTATTGAAACTGGAGGCTGTAGCAACAAAGATCTCATCCCGTGTAGTCTGAGTGTCCTCAGAGCAGTGGTGCTTAGAGCTGCTACATAAGCAGCAACAGCCCTGGAGCCCATGCTGAGGGCAAAGCCACGCTCTCCTGCTCTGATACCTGAGCCCCGACTTTTTGATTTCTCCTGAAATGTCAGAGGGGCCCGTGGGCTACTTCTTGCCAGAAACCAGGGGCCATGGGTTAGGGGTGCCCCTCTGGATGGCTGATAAAATGTCTCCATTGGCCAGGTTGTGGTTGCAGCAAATGGCCACATGCCCTCTTGGAGGGTGTAATCCCCCTAAGGCGCCTGGTGTATTGGAGTCCAGGGATAGCAGAGACTGCATCACCTAAACTCTGGAGGGAGATTATCAGTCCTTGTAGCAGCTTTTGCAGTATTTCTCATAACATGGGGAGCCTGAAACCATAATCCCCCCCTTCCCTGGGCTCCCACTCTCCAGCCTCCTCAGGCTGCTTTTTGTTCCCTGACAAAGCTGTACCAGCAGCCTGGTCTAGAATGCAATGAGATGGAGGCAACGGCCATGTGCCAAAGGCCAGGGAGGTCTGCACATGGTGTCGCACCCTCCAGAATCAGGGTGCTGCTGGACTCAGGTGGGCACTTCGATGAGGGTGATGAGAAATGAGCCCAGTTCACCTCCTTGGCTCCTGGTGCTGATGGGACTCTCTGGGTGACTGCCACTGAGATCAGGGCACCAGGCCTGCAGGGGTTCACTTGGGGCAACCCCTGCAGGGGTAGATTTTTCCAGTATCTTCTCTTCTAGCTCCATCATCTTTTAAAACAGGTGAGTGAGCAGAGGGGAGGCAGAAAGGTATCTGTTTTTTTCCCTTCTGATCAAAGGGCTGGTACTTGATGTGCTTGGGACTTTGCTGCTTCCTAGCAGTCTCTTGTTTAAAATATTCCAGCAACAAGAATGCAGGCCATGCACCAGTACAGGTTGGGGGCTGACCTGCTGGAAAGCAGCTCTGTGGAGAAGGACCTGGGAGTGCTGGTGGACACCAAGTTAAGCATGAGGCAGCAATGTGCCCTTGTGGCCAAGAAGGCCAGTGGTATCCTGGGGTGCATCAGGAAGAGTGTTGCCAGCAGGTCGAGGGAGGTGATTCTCCCCCTCTACTCAGCCCTGCTGAGGCCACATCTGGAGTCCTGCGTCCAGTTCTGGGCTCCCCAGTGCAAGAGGGATGTGGCACTACTGGAGCGAGTCCAGCGAAGGGCTACAAAGATGATTAGGGGACTGGAGCATCTCTCTTATGAGGAAAGGCTGAGAGAGCTGGGCCTGTTTAGCCTAGAGAAGAGAAGGCTGAGAGGGGATCTTATCAACGTATACAAGTATCTGAAGGGAGGGTGTCAAGAGGATGGAGCCAGACTCTTTTCAGTGGTGCCCAGCGACAGGACGCGAGGCAACGGGCACAAACTGAAACACAGACAGTTCCATCTGAACATGAGGAAAAACTTTTTCACTGTGAGGGTGACAGAGCACTGGAACAGATTGCCCAGAGAGGTGGTGGAGTCTCCTTCTCTGGAGATATTCAAAACCTGCCTGGACGTGATCCTGTGCAATGTGCTCTAGGTGACCCTGCTTGAGCAGGGGGGTTGGACTAGATGATCTCCAGAGGTCCCTTCCAACCTCAACCATTCTGTGATTCTGTAACTTTCCAGTGATGCTAGAGGAGGCAGGAGGACAGGACTGCATTTGGCTCCACTACAAAAAGAAGCAAAGAAAACTTTCATACAGAAGCTGACCAAAGGAATAGAAACATGGGAGATGTCTCTTGCTCTTGCTCAGAAGTGACCTTTAGTTTGTCCATCTGGTTTACAAGCATTATGTTATTCCCCAGTCCTGCCATTGCAACAGTTTCAAACTTTTGCTTTCTTGCTTTATTCCAATTCAGAAAAGTGTCTGCAATTATTTTCTTAATAATGGGAAAAGCATCTTTCAATCACTCTTCCATAGCTCAATGGCAAGTGAAAATGTTCTTCAAACTCCCCTTCCTCCCCAAAAAACTTCAGGCAGAAAACAAAGTTTCACCTTTTAAAAAGTGAATAGCTTGGAAAGTTACCTGCATGTGAACGGCAGAGGCGATAACAGAGCTTGTTTTGTAACCTTAGGGCTAGTGCGCTTTGCCAAACACCTGCTTGTAGTAACAGGGTGATCTACACAACATGTTTGCAGAGAGCCTTAGAAGACTAGAAAAGCTTTGATTTTTATTTATTTTATTTTTTTTCCCCATTCACGACATCTAACACGACAATCTCAGCTGAATGATCAAATACAGACATAAGCATCAAGATTCAGCTGGAAAGAAGAAATGACAACTGAAGAAAAAAAATGTAACTGAGGCAGGTGAAAGGAAATCCATCCTCCACAGACAGAGAGGAGGCAGAGAGTGCTGGTTATTCTTCGTTTAGCGTTTCCTGGCCTGAACACACAATGCATTCAGGCAAAGGCTGGACTCCAGCTCACAGGCCACCTGTCTCCGAGAGAAGTCAGAGTGCCATATGGCAGCAAAGGCTTTCTCATGTGGTGTGTGGGGTGGGAGCCTCACAAGCCTGCAGTCCCTGAGTTCTGTGATGGAGCTTACTTTGCAGCCTGGTTTGATCAAAGTGACGTAGGTACCTCATGTAACAGTACCTGACTTTTCAGGAGGCTTATGCTTGCAGGTAGGGCTCTGTGGAAGACTTGATCCTTCTGTTTGCATGCTAGCTGGTGCTAGTAACCTCGGGGAGACAGAAGCCCCTGTCTCTCCATGTTCCTGTTTGCCCAATGTCATGCTGAGGGTGTAGCACAGACACAGCCCTTGCTCCGAGCCTTCGCTACCCACTGTGAACCGGCACAGCTCTGCTGCCTGCACGCTGGCGCTGCATCCCTCAGAGACGTCTGTTGCCATGGCTAATGAGGGCTTCTTCCCACATAAAGAGCTCGGGAAGGCTCATTCAAAAGTTTTTCTCTTCAAAACCTTGGACTGTTTCTCTTTTTCTTTCTCTCCAGGCTCCACTTGGGACTCTCCTCTGACTGGCTCCAGTGAACACGTACAGGCAGGTCTTGTGCCAGCTTTCATGATAAAGACTCTATGCAGGCTATCCCACTACTATGCATTTCCATCCTTTGGTTCTCTCTTCAAGAGTATTTTGAATACACTGGCCCTGAATACTTGGTGTTTTATCCTGTATTTGCAGCATATAGCCCACTGGGTTCTGGTTTGCGACTGGCGCTTCATAAAGCTGAGTCATAATCTGGTCCCCTGTCCTGCAAAAGCAGCCAAGCAAAAGATGCAGACTCTGGGCTAAAAGACCATCCTTGGCAATTCTGGTGCCAAATTCTCTCAGGGAAGCAGAGAGGAGATGTGGTCCAGGCTTTGCCCTATGGAAGAAGCCAGGCTGCGAGAGGGAGCCTGGTATTACACTCCCCCAGAGGAGGTAACGATGGAAAGACTGCTAGTCCACATCAGTCTGGCGCTGGCTTTGCTCCTGGGCAGTCCTGCTCAGCTAGAGCCTGGTCAGAGGGGTGGCACAGGCCTGCTCTGTGACACTGGGTGCTTGAGCCTGCGGCTCCCCTCCCTGCTGGGGTACCCTGCAGCAGTACCCCAGTGCACTGGCTTTGGAGGCTGTCATGGGAAGAGTGCTTCAAAATGCTTGCTCAGCTGCTGTAATCTGTATATCTGCTAGAGAAAGTTAATATAGCAGTGAGCAGGAAACCTTCATGCCTAAAGGACGTCTTGGAATATGATTTCTGGAGTGATTTTCTTCTTCCTGTCAACTGTCTAATCCAGGGGACATATCAACCTTTGAGTCTTTTCAAGCTCCGAAATGTATTTCAGCAGGAATCATTTGTCTTGTGCTCCTGTTTGGAATGGGGTGGAGGCTGGAAGAAAAAGGAGCATGGGGTCTGCTCTAGAAAGGAGTGCTGAAGGATGATATTCTCCCTTGTTTTCTGCTTGCCTTTTGCCTGGCACCCAAAGTACCTGCTGCTTTCCTGGGGTGTGTAGGACCCTCACCCAAGAGCTGATCCATTGAGAGCTGGTGCTGTAGAGGCTGCAAGAGTCTTTTGCACAAAATTAAGACCTATTTGAGTCTCATTTTTCAAAGCCCAGAGGGTCGCAGGAGCATTCATGGGGGACAAGCAGTCTTGCTCTCAAGGCTCAACCAGGGAGCACACCTCTTGCTTGGGCCTCCTCCAGGTTGGCACTGCCAATGTGATCAGGGAAACTGCTTCTTTCCTTCTTCCCTTCCTTCCATCAAGGGCAGGGAATGGCCTTTGCCACCAACTTTCCCACCTGCAGCTCTGCGTGGGACTGATGGGTGAGGGGGTATCAGGCTGTCCTATGCCAAGGAGGTACCATCCCACTGATTGAAGCCAAAGGAGGCCTGGGGGTGAGTGGCTGGATTTTGGGGTCTGCTCAGGCTGCCCTCCCTGGCACCCAAGATCAGTTTAGCACCTGTATTTTTGCTGAAGGTTAGAAACATTCCTAATCTTCCCTGGGTCCCACAGAGAGCAGAGGGAGGGAGGGATGGATAGAGCAGCGCTTGCTTTAGGGCACTGACCTCTTCTGGCAGCTGAAAGCTGTGTGTGTGTGTCTAAAATATGTGCAGCTTGGCTCTGTGGCCTACACAGCTGGCTCTCTTTATCCTTGATCTCCCTAACAGGCAATTCTGATTCACTGATACTCTCCCATGAATGTCATCAGAGGAAAGCAAGCAGAAGCACTTCACCAAGGTTCTGGATGAGGGAAAGAGGAGGTGAAACCAACCCTGCATCAGGCCTGAGGCATCCAACCCAAAAGGAGGCTGACTCCACAGTCTGGCAAAGGGCTTCAACCTGTTTGGGAGCATCTCTGTAAGGGGAGCTGCTGTTCCCGTTGTAAACTGTTACTGATGAGTGCCCTGAAATTCAGGCAGACAGACATAAACAAGTAGGTACGCTGGCTTGATCTGCACTGATTGGTTCCCCTCAAGCATATGTACTGCGCAAAGGATTTGAATGTGCATAGGAGAGCAGAGCTGCCGGTATCTGATGAGCTGCAAAGGTTGTGTTGCCTCATGGCTTTATGCTCCCTGAGCCCTGGATTTCAGGATGGGTCATCTTGCTCTTCTGAGATGTAGCTGTTGAGCTGGGGTGCAATGAGCTCAACACACAGACCAGGAGCTGCAAAGGCAGCTGTGAGCCTGAATCCTATCAAATCAATGGGAATTAGATATGTGTATGGTTCTGCAACTCTGCTTCGCAGTGATCTTGGCATATATCAATAGTAGAGCTCCAGGGACAAGTCAGCAGGATGGAGGACCACATGCCACCTGTATTCAGGCAAGGCTGCTCTGGCTTTAGATGGGCAAACTTTTCAATGTGGTGGCTGACCTGGAACCAGGGGGGAATTATTCCAGGTAGGACAAGTGCAGACACGTCTGCCTTTTGTTGTGCTTGTTGTTCTTTCAGCAGATAAATGCAGTGGGTGCATTGATATGCTTGCTTCAGCTCCCTTGACTCAGGTTGTGAAAGGTGAAACCTCTTATACCTGTGCTCTGGAGACATCTGCCAGCTCTTGGCCGCTGTTTGAGCAATAGCATCAGGCACTCCTGGCTGCCTCAGTCCTGTCGTAAGCTTGTTTGGACTTCTGTGAGCTTGCAGTGGTGCTTAAAACATGTATGAATGTTTCAGCCGTTATTCCCTCATTTCAAAAGGTCTCTAGACAAAGAAAAGGCAATGACATGTCTCCTAGACCTGTGCAACCAAGGAGTCTTATCCTACAGGCCAGACTAACAGCATCTCAGAGAAACCAGGCTTATGATGATGGGTGAGACCTGGCTCTGTGTGGGAACTTTGGTTCAAGCGTGCAAATAGCTGCCATCCATGCAACAGATCAAAGTTGCTCTGCAGAGCTGGTTTTTGGGGGTACTGAGTTCTCGTGGTTGCAGTCCTTGCTAACAGCTGTCAGTCTATCAAAAAATGTGGAAAAATAGTCATTCATGGTTATGGCAGACAATCTCACAGGAAGTTAGGAGTTGCATTCGCTCATTTGACTTGCATGATAAGGTTCAGAGCTATCTTGAACTTCAGCCTGAGGTTGTCTCTCTGGCCAGCATTGGGAACCACATTGCTAAGGTGTTCCCTTGGGTTACTTGGCCTCTCAAGATATAGAGGTGACACTGAAAAGTTTTGGGCTAGAAACTTTACTGTCTGCTCATCCTATTTATGGTTCCCTGCAGTCTCAGTTTGTTACTGCAATTTGCTGGGATATTTTCTGATCACCTCAAATTAACCAGGAGACAGTTGCATTGCTCTATTATTAGCTGCTGTGTCTCCTGCAAATGTTGGAAACAGGCACCACAAATGCAGGTTGGCAGGTGGATGGCTCAGGAAGATGAAGACTAGTGGGTCAACTGCTGTGTGTGTTCCTCCTGACAAAGATTTGCAGACCTCTGTCTTTCAGCATCTCTGGCAGAGAGGCCCAGAAAAGTGCCTAAGAAACATGCCTGGTCTCATGATGTTCAACAAGACAGTGCCTGTGGAAAAGCAATAATGGCTAGAAGTAATGATGCTTGCTGCTTCCAGAGTCTCTTATCTGTGAGTGCTTTGTAAAAGTGTCACCTCCCTACCACCAAGAGAAAGTTGATTATTAATCCGTCCTCCAGAGCTGAGAGGGCAATTGGTGTCTGGACAGGCTTTGTGCCTCTCTAAAGGTCACCTGGAAAGCTGCTGAAGGGAACCCAGGGGCCTGACCCTCAGCTGTAACTGATAGGCCAAACTTTCTGAATTCCCTTTGCATGACTTTGTGTGTGTAGGTCCTTGATTCAACAATTTTTCATGGTCCGATTTCCAGTAGGTATGCACGAAGCTCTGCGCTTGGCTGTCAGACTCCATCCTCTGAAGACAGCTGTTAAGGGCAGCCTGGTTATCACCTTGCTGGTGATGCAGACCCAAAGCTTCACCTGAGTGTGGCTGGGTACAGGTTAGAAAACCAGGTCGCTCCACCAGTCTTGTCTCCCTTGTTTCATTGCCTCCTGCTTGTTCTCCCGTGCTCCCCAGGGAAGAGCTCCTCCCTGATCAGGGTAGTTCTGGATGCCTGGGTGGAGCAGTGTCATGGGTCATGAGATCAGCACCCTTCAGCTGTTGAGGGCCATGGGCACTGGCCATGGAAGTGCTCCTTGCTGATCTTTCCAAAGCACAGGGCAAAAGCTGCTGTGCAGGGGCTGCTACTAGAGCTAACCTGCCCCAGAGACTGCTCAAGGCTGCTTGCTCTGTCTTTGGATCAGACAAGAAGATTTTTAGATTTTTTGCTGCTGAATGGTACAGGCTAGATGTGCTATTGCACCTGAGGATGATGAGAGGCAGTTTTCCGGTAGGCAGACTTCAGGCCTGCTCATTTAAAAACTTCATTTCCTTTTGGCTTCAAAGAAAGTTTTCCAAGTGGGGCCTGTTTGGGGGTGGGGGCAGTTTAGCAGGAGCTCCAGGAGGTTTCCACTGAAATGTCTCTCTCATGGTAAAGCACAGGTGTCTTTAGCTCAGCTGCTGGAGCTTTCAGTTCACCAGTAAGTTTTTTCTAACATTCACATTTTACACAGAATATTCTGCAGCTTGCTTGAAATTAAAAATGTAAGAGTTGGGCAAAATAAATTGTATTTAATATCAAATTAAATAGTCCAATGGATTCTGCACTGATGGTATTCTGAATTTTCATATTTTATTCAGTAAACCCCTCTGTTCATGATAGTTTATCTGAAACTGTGGCAGAACTTCTTTCTAGTAGCACTGAAATGGCACAGAATTTAGTAGACTTGTCTCAGCTTTTAGGCCAGGCTCTCTGCAGTGCAGAGAGGGCCTTGGCTGTGCTGCAAGTATACTTGGTGGGGCCAATTCTGACTCCAGATGGACAACAGTAGGTAAGGAGAATGTCCACCTGGAGTCAAAGTTATGTAGGTATAAAATTGGTTGATGGAAGATAACTTGATAGGGACCAGATCATAAGCAGTCTTTTAAACAAGAAAGGTGGTAAGCCATGTTTCTTGGAAACCAAGCATAAACTGCAGTTTCTGCAGGCAGGTGAAATTGTTAGTCAAGCAGTTCATCTTTCCTTTTCCTAGCATCATCTTTCAGCTGTTTTCAGCATCACTTTTTAAATGAAGACCAAGTGGACAGATTTCCCAGGCTCTCTCCCTTTCTGCCTGATAACACGGTGTCCCTGAGAAGTGGTGCCTTGGAACTAGGGGCCATCTGCAGCTTCTGGGCAGGGATAACATCTCCCTTGGCTCCAGGGGGCACAAGATGAATCTCAGCCCTTGGCACTGCCTCACTGGTTTAGTGCATTGCTGATGGGAAGATCTTTTCTTGTGAGCTGGGCAATGCACTCCTTTGCTCAGCTTAATGGCATGGATGGTGTTGAAAAGCTGAGGCCAGCTTGTCCTGGAGCAGCGCTGACTCGTTCTCTCCAGCTCCTCTCAGTCTGGGCCTCTCCATGCACTGCCAGGTCTCCTGCCTGCTGTTTCCTGGTTCTCCTCTCTGGGGTGACTCCATTCCTCCTGGCCCTGCCAGTTGCCCCAGGTACAGGGGGGAAATTGCAGATTTTTTTCAAAATTGTTTTCCTCTCAAGGACTCTAGGCTAACTGATCAGGAACACTGACCTCAAAGCCAGGAAGGGCTGTTACCATGACCTGAACTGATTTCTCACATAGCCAGGAAATCCTCCCGGTGACTTCTGCCTCAAGTCTAGCATTTTGTCTTAGAGAAGACTCTAGACTCTCTGGCCAGCCTTGATCTAAAGACCTTGCATGCAGTGAGGTCTCCGTACCCACAGATGAGGCTTTCCAGAGGGAATTTCCAATGAAAATGGGGCCAGCTTTCAGCTGTTTTTCTGCAATGTTAAAGAGTACCTCTATTTTGGACAGTAAGGAGACAGTTGTGACTTCCACATGGGCAAAGACATGGGTTGATTTTGGTGCAGAACAGATAACATTTGGGCTGTCCCATGTGACCAGGCAAAGGTCCTGCCTATGTGTTGCGGGGCGGGTATTAACTCTGGGTTTATTGCAAACAAGTTTATTGAAGATGGCTATACGGTGTGGTCATAGCAAGCGAATCTTACTGCACACTTGTTATTGTCCGAGTTTCAGTTTCTTACCTCTCCAACAGTTTCTTGTCAGAGGTTCTCTTAACTCCTGGAGAGTAACCTTGAGAGGCATCCCAGCTCAAGGGGAGATTCACTGCTGTGCAGCCCACTGCTGTGCAGGAGAGCTCAAGGGGCTCTAGGCTGCAATGCTATTTACGGGCACAGAGTTTTACTCATGGTCATACCACATTTGGTGTGGAGACATACCTTTTTTGCTGATCTCATGCTGTGTTGGAGAAAATGTACCCTTTTTGCTGATCTCATGCCCGTTTCTGGTCTTGCCAGTTGCAACCAGTATCGCCAAGTTCCTCCTGCTCATCACTGGGTGCTGTCAGTTATCTGTGGTCAGCTGGGCCTGAGATCTGTTGGGGGGTGGGATGGGGGTAGCTCTGCTCTGCCGCACTACAGCTGCCACGAATTCCGGTAATGAGGAAAGTCTTCTGTGAGCTCATCTCCCACAGGACAGGGAGAGCTGTCAGATGGCAAGTCCTCAAGCCATAGTGATGAGGTTGGTGTTTCCAAACACGCGTGAGCCTGTTGCTCTGTGGATGTGTCGAGCCAGGCAGCTAGGCAGGGTGGGCAGGGGAAGGCCTCAGGACCCACTTGCACTGGGGCTGAGACTTCCCTCCTGGGAGCAGGGACAGTGAGACTTTGGCTTTGCTGTGGGATCTCTCGCGCTGTGGAAACCTTGGAGCTACTCTGGAGAAAAGCAAAAGGGTAAGTGCATGATGTGAGTATGTGTGACTTGGGAAAGGTGGGGCAACTTAAAAACCTGAATTCCCTTGAAACTTCTCAAGCTGATGCAGGGGGACGTTTCGCTCTGTGCCTTGTCACATCACATCTGGCCATCCCCAGGGTGTTTGAGATGTGAGGAAACGTAATGTTACTGGATAGGATGTACTCCAGAAAGCCTTTCAGCTAAGGGGGATCAGTAAGAGACAGCTCAGGAGCCTGGGTGGAAAAGCAAACTTCACTGCTACCCAAGACCTTGCATTTCACACATGACTCCTTCATCTTAGAGGAAGGACAGATATGCTGCTGTAGGTGGATTTGGAGCAGGCTGAGAAGTTGGTGCCTCTTGATGCTAGATCCTGCCCATAGCTGGGGACTGCATCCCCGGAGCTGAGGGTGAGCAGACAGGCATGTACCTCCATGCAGCCAGGAAGCGAACATGGTTCCCTGTGCATTGTCAGGTAGCGTGTTTCAGCTGCTGCAGCTGTGATATCTTGTTGATGGGTGGTAATTAACAGCTGCCAGAAAGAGTGGGGGGGATACTAACTTCTGAACCTGCTGAGATGTGATCCATAGATGCCCATCTGTTCAAATCCTTAATTAATATCCTGCTGTGTGTCTTCTAAGTTCTTGACAGACCTTAGAAGTTGAGCAGAAGTGGCTCATGGTCCTGTTTGGGTATCTAAAGTCTAGGCACTGTTAGATGTGTTAAGGGATTCACTAAGCAAAGTATTTCCAGAGTCCTCTAGGCAGCACTAAACATGACAAGCTAAGACTTGGTTTTCCTGGCTTGTTATTGCATTTATGCTCTTTCTCTCCCCATTCAAAGCTGCTTTTTCACCCCCTAAAGTTCCACCTTCAATTGTGCATCTTGTTCCGGAGATAAAGGACAAAAATGCTCTTTTTTTGGAGGCTTAACTGAAATAACCTGTTCTGATTCAGCACATGGCGCCATGGTCAGCTGTATCATACAGTAGAAGAGTCATTTAACAACAGGTAAAATGAGAAAACGAGGTCAGGAGCTGCTTATGCTGACAATGTGGCCAGACGGAAAAACTGTGGCATTGTGGCCTGATGGAGGTGCACAGTGTCAGCCTCCAAGGAGCTCATTTGGGCTGATTATACTTTGTACCCACACATCTGCCATGCACAGGCTGAACTTGAGTATGATTCATTCAGGCAGTGCAATTCAGCATGTTCTGTCCCAGGTCTTGGAGGACACCTAACCTTCAATCACACCTGCTCCTGCTGGGTGCCACATGTCAGGACTGCAAGAAGGCAGATGGTCTCTTTCAGGCTCACAAAGAAGGCAGGGCTGCGAAGAAGAAGGGAAAAACAGCCATGACCTGCTCAGAGGCACAGGGTGAGAGGCGAGAACAAGGAATCGTACAGGTTGGCAGCAAAGGACAGGGCTAAGGGGACATGTCAAGGTGCCAAAGCAGAAGCACGCTGGGAGAGATGAAGCAGGGGTCCTGCACCCTCTAGCCATGCTCCTCTCTGGACCTTAGACCAGCATCTGGGAGGTGAGTTCCAGGATTACTTTGGTGTCAGCAAGAGCTGTGAAAGTCCCTGTCAAAACACATCTCTCTTCTCAGAGCATGCAGCAGACCAAACCTATCACTGCTACAGTTACCCCATTAGCTCCAGGGATGTCAGCTCTTCTGTGTAAGAAGGTTTCCGTTTTGCTGCTGACTCAGTCCAGTAGGGCAGAATCTTTTTGTTTTCAGGGTATGGCTTTAATTCTTTCGTATTTGTTTTTCCTGGATGTTTCAGTAGTAAAAGTCCACCTTTTTGTTGCAGAGTCAAGTGCCAATATTGTGTGTATTCATGTTAACGGCATTTTTCTCTGACCACTACCTTTTGCTGCTGCTGCAGACACCTCTGGCCCTCAAAATCACATAAAAAGCAGCTCCTAACAGCCTTGAAGAGCAGACAAGAATTAGTCAAGTTGTGCTCTGACTTCCTTTATTTAGAGACAGTTTGGTGGCTCCCTTCTTATGAGTATTTTGAGTGGCAGAGAAAGGCCTGACAAAAGCCCTGGAGCCATCTCTCCCCTCAGAGAAGCAGCAGAGTTCAGGCCTCTTTTCTACTGCCTTCCTCAGTGTATTAATCTATGAGCTATGGAAGTGTATGTAGGAACAATATTTGGATTTAATCCTTGTTAACCTCCCAACAGTAATATAAGCAAATGACTTTCTGTTGAGCATTTTTAATGATGCCACTGTGTTTGACATAGGCCATCAAACCAATCTTGTATTGTGCCTATGCCCGGTAATAGCTCATTCCAAACTTCAAACTAACTGGATTCAATGGGACTCTTTCCCTCAGACTGGGCCCTTTCATTGCCCTAAGCTAACTAATCCCTCTGATGCTTGGTGGACTGAGCTCACCAGCATCGACCATCTGAACTTTAAGCATCTCATTGTAGCTAATATTTTAGGCTTTTTGCAGAGGCAGTGGAGAAAGGTGGTTGCCCTGGAGGGCAGTCCATCTAATTTGGAGGTTGGTACCTGAAGACAAAGGCTGGCAGGCTCTCGGGAGGCGTTGTCTTCGCTGCCTCTACAAGCCCAGGGTGACTAGGTTAGATTGGACACTGAGGGGAGATTCATGTTATCCAGCTTCACACTTCTCCAGTACAGACAGCTACATCTGTGCATGTTTTACAGGCTTCCCTTGGAGCCAAGAGAGAAAGAAGTTCTTCTAGAGTGTGATTCACCTCACCAGATTTAGCTGTCTGAATTAGGTGAGAATACCTGTCCCTTAAGAGTATATTTTTCACCACAGAGGATTTTAAAAGGAATCTGAGTGACTAGCTTGGACAGAGACACCTGAGCTGTTTATACCTAAATTTGGACAAATGAGCTTCTCCCTTATTTTTGTTTTCTTCACCCTCACCTTCCAGCAGTAAGTTATTTAAATCCACCTAGGTAAAGCAGGCTTAAGTTCTCTGCTCTTTCTACTCCCCAAACATGGTATGAAATGCTATTTTAAAATGTTTTACTCTGTAAAACAACATATTGCACTGTTCTCTATTCACTTTCAATTTTATGTAACTTTCTTCACTGAAATGGGCTCAGTGATCTCAGGAAATAATTGGTGAGCTTGTTAGACTAATGGGATTTTTATTTCCAAGGCTATAGATCAAACAAGTATGCCTGAAAATTCATTATACATGCAGTGTGCACTAAATAATTATTCTTGCCCATGAAAGCACTGGAGGAGACTATGACAAGGTATAGCTTTAAAAAAGCTGTTTGATTTATCATTTATAAAGCAAAGTTCATATTAGATGTGCTAGCTAAATATTCAGCAAATAGTCACTTGATTAGCCAGGGTGCAGGAGGAAAGCTTGGCAAGAATGATGACTTTTCTTATTTGACTTTATTTTTTGTCTGAAACTGAACAAAGGAGAGACATGGAGCCTCCTTCTGGGTTCGCTTCTCTTCTGCTAGCAAAGACAGCCCTTGAGCTTGCTGGAAATGGCACAATCTTGGGCCACGCACATGGTGGCCAAGGGTGATGCTCTCCTGCTTTGCCGTGCTCCAGGACTCAGGTCTCCGTCCCTCTTCCTCTCTGCTCTTGTTTGCACCTGGACAAAGCAAGAGCAAATCTCAATCCTCAACTAGGAGGGGAGTGTTTTGCCCAGCTCTGCACGTGGACACCTGGAAAAAGGGAGGGAAGCAATGGTCCTTTCTTTCTGAACCAACCACCTGTACTATCATAAAAAGACGAATGTTAGCGACTATGGTATGTCTCTGAAAAACTGAAATGGCCTTGCTGTCTCAGATAACAGCTGCTCTGTTTCAGGCGGTACCTGTAGTGTTGCTTTCCTTGTTTGCTGCTAATGATCTTTGCATTATCTTTAACCTCTATGGGTGACCAGGATAAGAGGTGGCAAGAAACAACTGACCTTACCATTCTGAGCATTTTGTATTTAAATTTAAACATTTGGGATTGTTCTGGCTGAGATTGCTAGGAGGGTGTTAAACTCGGATCTTGCCTGCTAGCCGGGCTGGAGTGACTTGTGCTGTGCTCTGTGTGGAGCCAGGTGAAGATGGTTATGTCTGGCCATGTGACATCCTGGGCCAGCAACCCAGCCCAGCTCTGGCTCTAACTATATTTCAGCCTGGCTAATACTGGTCTCTGTCCTACACCTCTGCCTGACCAACACGTGCTTGGCTGTTCATTAAATAGCAGTGAGCAGCTTTTCTCACTGTGCCAAAGGTGGAGACAAGAAAAATGACGTTTGGGTGGAATTGCACATAGCTCATATTGAAAACTGCGTACTACACAGACAACTTGAGGGTGCTTATTACCCTGGGACCCAGCCTCTGCTGCTGTCTGTTGGGAATTACTGCTTCCACCGGTGCGTCAGGGAAGTGCTGGTCCAGCCCCAATGAGATGGGCTAGCAAAAGCTTCCTGTTACACTAGACCATGCTGGGCATGGGCTGGGTTCAATAACTTTGTGTTTTGGCACAGCTCGATACAGGAGAGATTTTTTCCCACTGTAGTAATTCTTGCATTTGTTCCTAACTTTTTTCATGAGTTTTGCCTTCGGTGTATTTGCAAATTGCAAATAACTGCAGAGTCTGCAACTAATTTTCACAGCTCTGTCTGTGAACTGAATGGTCTGAAGGATATTTTGTCTGTCTATGCAGGATGGAGTTGCCCACTCTGTGTTTGCTATTCTTTCATCAAGTATATGGTATTTTTCATTTGTACAGTTGGTCAAAACTGCTCATTGAGAATGTCCGTAGAAATGCCTTTTTAAAAAAAAATCAAAAGTGAATGCTCCTTCTGTGGGAAAATTGATCAATGTTTGGGATATGACAGGAAAAAGACAAATATTAATCTTTCTTTGTTTTTCTAAAAAGGATGAAAAGCATGCTCTATGAAAATGCTTGATACAGTTCAAGCAAACTTGAAAATGAATCCCAACCAAAACTCAAAAATAGGAAAAAATAGTTATTCTCATTTTGCAGCCACAGAAAATAATTTTGAAGAAACATAATTTGAGAATGTTTTTGCAGTCTGTCTTATTCACTTAGTACTTGCCTTCCTGGTCCTCCATTGTGTGGCATTGCTTCTCCTCAGGGATGGGATTTTTCTGTGAACAGGGAGGAGGAAGACTTTATTTAGCTTCCTTGCCTGAGACTGGATCAAATGCTCAAAGGAAGAGACTCCTTTTCTGGCTGAAGATGCCAGCGGAGATCTGGAGGAGACTCCCGGGGCTCCCAGCACATGATCTTCACGCAACAAGTACCCTGAGGGATGTCCAGCCTCCAGGCATGCATGGGGTGTCTGCCTCTTGCCCTGCCATCCTCCCCATGGGCTCTGGTAGTCCAGGCTGGGACCTGCAAACCCACATTGCGAGGACATGAAAAGACAGACCTTTATGGCATGTCTCAGCTTTGTTCACACCCTCTCACCTGTGACAGAATCACTGTTAGCTTTTGGGCCACCAGCAGGTCTTTGCATGGGCAGTCGCATGGATGCCCCTCCATTGTCTGGGTTCAGGGCCATGCTCAGGTGTATATTACCTATCCTCTTCCCACACACCAGGGGTTGTTATGGATTTTGTTTGTTTCTCATGTTGATGGGGTGGAGCGGAGCTCTTCCACTATCTTTAATCTGGATTTGTGTGTGCAAAAAGCAGAGGAACCCCTCCCTAAGCCTAAATGCTAGATCCTTAAAGGTATTAAGGCACCTAACTCCTGTGGCTTTCCCTGGGAGTTAAGTTCCTAAACCCCCAAGGTCACATGCACAGAAGCACTTACAGCAGAGCAAGGACTTGAACTCAGGCTTTCCAAGCATAGCACAGAACCATTCTTCCATTCTGCGCATGTGCTATTAATTTAATAAATGATTTAGTCACTAATGAGTGCCTGATAGGAAAAAAAAGTGCTCTTGAGAGCTGTCTCCTTGCCAGTGGCCACCTGGTAGCCCTCCAGGTCCAGCCTAGATGATCTGCTTGGAGCAGGGAGGGTTGTAGCATGTTGCACTGGTGTTGCCCGTGGTGAAATGACCTTTGCAGCGCTCTCTGAGATGTCTCCCAGCTGAACTGTGCTGAAGGCAATGTCAAAATGAACATCATGATGTAGAATGAATCTTCTTCCTGATTAATCCAGCATTTGTGGAACCACAGTTCATCAATCATGTTAACCATGGGTGTGCTAAAAGAGGGAAAGGGCGTGGATTTGAATGACGAAATGCACATAAGGGTACACAGAGTAAGTGGATAACGAATAGGTAAGCTGTACACTTTTGCTGGAGTGTGCCCTCTGGGATGGAGGGGAGTGGTTGCATCCATCCATTCAGGAAATACACTTGGTGTCTCATGATGGAGGTGTTCAGTTCCTGCTTCTACTAAATGTTTGCAAGTGTTTCTTCTTGGGCAAGTTTTTCCATGGCAGTTTTTCAAAAGACCACAGCAGCACTTTTCAGAAAGCTGTAGAGTATGGGGTTGTTTTTTTTTTAATAAGATGCACACAATTGCTCTGCATTCATATGAGAAACAAGCAATCAAGCATGCTAACAACTAGTTACATTAATAACTAGCCGTTTGTTTCAGTTGTTTCTAATCTCTGGTCACAGCTGCAAAAACAGTTCATATTGTGTGACAATTGTGTTGAGAGGCCCCAGAACATCCCCGACCTTTCACGCACTGTATAAAAGTGGGATGATAACATGTAGCCCCACAGGGAAATAGTAAAGTTTAACTAATTAATCTACAGGTGACTGTGAAATTGTCAGCTGCAAGATGCTGTGAGAGTGTGAAGTATTGCTTATGATGTTTTAAGACTTATGTTGGTTTTATATGCTGTGCTTCATAAAGGAATCTAATTTCCTGTAGTTCCCTCTAATGCCAAGAAGGTCCAATGAATGAAAAGCATCTTTATAGCTCTATTTGCCAAATTTCAACACTGGAAGCCACAAACAAAGCCTAATGGAAATGGGGCTCCTAATCAAGTTGGCCAGAAGGAACATTTCCTCTCCTGCTTTCATTTATTGGGCAAGTATTACTAGAATGCAACATGTTAGTAGAATTAAATATTTATTTGGACTTGGCTTCTCATGTACTTATGGGTGACAAATTAATTTTAATATTATTTATTCTGTGGTTTTCAATAATTCATTGGGATATGTTCATACTGGTAATTAGAACATGTAAAGTAAGAAACAGAGCTCACATAAATTATTCCATGGCATTCATTATTTATTTGGCCATTTATAGCCGTGCAAAATTTACTGAGAAATTATGTACATTACAATTTCATTAGTCCTACTGCATTTTTTCAGCAAGATTTGGGTGTGCGAATAGCTAGAAAGGTTTTGCTCATGTCTTTTAAATTATTTACATTTAACAAAGAGCTCTTTGATTGGGATCTGGGAAGAACAGCTCATGGTCAGTGTTTCTGCTGGCCTACATGAGCAATGAGAAAGTTGTTTTATCAAAAGCATCCCTTTGTGCTGAGATTCCTGGGCCAGTCTAAGAGGTGGGTGTTTGCCTGTGTTGTACAATCGCTACTGCTTGAGCTGGAGTGTTGAACAATAAAGTCCAACATTTCAGACCCTCTGCTTTAATTCCCTATCATGGAGGAGTCTTATGGTAGTGTGGGTGCAATTGGCACGGTGATTCCATTGCACTCGCTTGGCTACTACATGTCTGATGGCTGGGGCCCAAGAACAGACCCCTGAGAAGATTGCCAGAGAGATGCTGGGGGTATCACTGACCCCTTCTCCCAGCTCTGAAGACCTTGCTTGAGCTGGTTGCTGTACAGTCACTGCAGTTTCAACAGTGTCTTTCTGAAAAGAGTCTCAGAACTGAGTTACAGCTCAAATGATGAGGAAGTTGTTTATGCCAAGTGGAGTAAAAAAATAATCATAAATTCTTTAGCAGTCTGGCAGGGAAGAGAAACATTTTTAATCAGTGCCATAAAACTGATGCCCACTCACCTTTTTTACACCATAAATGAGTCCAGGGGAGAATGCATCAGGAAATTTCCACATAAGCAAACTCAACCCAATGTAAAAAGGTTTAGATTCACCCCTATAATTTAATGGTTCAGATCACACAGGCAAGCTGTTATTTTAAGTTTTAATTATTAAGCACAAATTCAATTTTACCTTTTGGAGCAGGCAGCTCCCTCCCTCTGCAGATTCCAGCCGAGGGCTTTCTCACTAGGGAATATTGAAGAGGATTTTGGTAGGTCCACTTAAAATAACAGCACACACAGAGGGACGTGTGCCTAACGGGAGCTTCACAGACAGGAGCATATTCAGAAAGCACTCAGCTTTGGACAGAGATAGTGAACTATTCATGAGGAGTAATTTATCTGAAGAATCCCAAATGTGTTTTCTGCTTATGAATTACTAACAAAGCTCATGATCAAAACTGGCTATGATCTTACTCATAGATAGCGGTGGTCAAGAAGCCTGTGAAATTCCTGGTCAGTCTGCTTTGTGCTGCTGGCTTGTTTCACACGGTCGTTCCTGCTCTACATTCCCATTGTGTGCCTCCTGTTACTCGCCCACCAAAACACCCTGCTTGTGGAAACACTAACACTGAATGTCCTGTCTCTAATTTACTTTAATTGTCTTTGAACAGACACACTTTTTTTCTATTCCGGCTAGTGAACTTTGAGTATCCAGGTGTGGCTGGAAGTAAATAGATGTTCTGTTTCAAACATGGTTGTGTTGATTCTTCTTCCCTCTTGGGGAGCTTTGGTTGTCCTTGAAATGTGTGGAAATGGTGTTCTTGCTGTGCATGGAGAAGACTCCAACCAGTTTGGGCACTGGCAGGTAGATGAGGAGACTCATGAGAACAATGATACTTCAGAAACTCACTCTCTTTCCAACTAAACCTGATCCCAGAGAAGTATGCTTGTGTGCTTCTGTAGTTCTTGAATCAGACACAAATGCTTCAAGGCATTTTAGGTTTGGCCATACATGCAGTCAATGGGTGGAGAAAATAGAGGGATACCAAAGGTTTTGGGAAGCGGAATAGGAGAAACCAACCATCTGATTCCTTGCAGGTCTGCAGTGTGAAGGCCTTCAGTAGAAACCTTCCTGCTTCCTTCTGTCTCTCATGGCAAACTGATAAAGAGTCCCAGGGCTCTGGGGCATCCTTCCCCAGATTGCTGGGGGTTAGGAACTCCATGTCTACTGAGCTCCTTCCTACAGACAGGCAAAAACCAGAAACCTCGTAGCATTCCCTGAATGCCTGTATTCAGGGGTCTCAGGATCTTCCAGCAAAGGCTGAGGCAGGACTGAAATTAGGGATTTTGTTTGTCTTTATGGTTCAGTTGCTAAACTGCCAAAAAATAGGTATTTTCTCACTGCCTCAGCAAACATTTGAACAATGTCCCATTTGACTCAATAGTCTGCTCTTCCTGCAAGTGTCTCATAATGAATGGAGACAAAGGAGAGGATCACCAGGCTGTCAGGGGAGGAGCTGTCCTCCTCTTCCTCCTAGGTAACTCAGAGGTTAGGGCACTTCACTAAGTGAGGGGAAACCCAGGCTCTGTTCTGCCTGCTTTCCTAGTCCAGGTGCTGAAGGCAGGTGCAGAGTGTTATGCTCCTGTAGCAGGCTGTCATTTATAAATACTTCATGGGTGCAGCTACTACAATCTCAGTGTGTCTTGTTTTGAGGTCTGTGTCTCAACTACCAAGTTAGAAAGCAGACCACTCCCCGCTTCTCTTATAAATTAATGATGCTAACATTGCAGAGAGAGATGCAGCCCAGATGAGCCTGTTGCTTCTCATGGCAGATGGTAGAGAGGGACAGAAGTCCCCTTAAGGAAAGAGGGAGAGGTTTGAGCCCACATTACCATCGACCTCAGCGCAAAACTCTAGGTGGGATTATTCTGTGCATTCAAAAGTGCATGTCCAGAGTTGAGGCTGGTCTTGAAAAATGGCAGTTTAGCTCTTTAAAGAGTCACACTTATTTTTCACAGCAAAAAGACTCATCTGAGTATCATGCTGAGACAGAGTTTGAAAAATATGGTGCCTTGTCTTTTGAAAGTGTTCTGAGGAGCTAGTGTGTGGTTTCAGATGAGGGCCATGATTATGCTCTGGAGGTTGTCATTCGGAAGGATAATGCTCACTCTTCCTTTTTTCTTTTTTTTTTTCTTTTTTTTTTTTTTAAACCAGAGCTGGCATGAAAATGAATTATTCTAAACCATCGCCCTATCTTGCCATCCCATTTGTCAGGTTCCTGCAGTCACACTCCCTGCTTGATGTTTTCATAAACTGCGTTCCTTTTCCTTGGGTTCTGGTGATCAATTGTAATGATAAGTGGAAATATTCCAAAATAAATCTATTCTCATGACCCTCTGCAAACTCCACTTTTAGAATTCTTCATAGATTTACCAGTTCAGAGAGAGGTGAGAAAGCACAAGATTTATGTCACAGCAGTTGTCCTGTGCTGCCCCTGAACTCTGGGGACATTTAGGTAGGGACAGTATTTTCCCTGAAGGGGCAAATAATTATCATTCAACCCAGGAAACTATAAAAAAAATGAACAAAACTGCTTGTCACAAACTCCATGGACATGCAGAGGCCAGCAACAGCTCCAAAGCTGGTCACTGACAGAGCAGAGTTGGGGTCAAAGACAGAATTACTCAGGGTGATTTCTTGCAATGACTTTCCCATGATCATATTTTTATTTTAAAAATATTTCCATTAAGAAGATTGTTCTTCTCTCTGGGAAAGTGCCTTTCCAGTTTTGAAACTGCCTCTCCACTGGAGGAAGTTCCATTGTGCAGTACATCCTTTTGCCATCAAGAGTGCCCTTTTCACGCATCCTGGACGCTGCACAGATGGAGCCCTCCACCCCTCGTTTTAGCTTTGTGTGGCTCTGCCACCATCCTCCAAAGCAGTGCCATCTGCACCCCCAGCTTTGCCTGTGTCCTTGCATGCTATGTCTGATCCCAGAGGAAACCCTGTTCCTGACAAGGAAGATCTGCAGACATCTTGGTCTCCATCAGCTTGGTGTAGGTGGGATATTTGGCAAGGAGGGGGTCCTTGGCAGTAGTGAAGTGCAAATAACTCCCTGGCAGCATGCTGGGGCTTTCAGGACGTTGGCGGCTGGGCTCAGACACGGAGGATCACTGTTCCTGGGTCTTAGAGAGTGAAGGCAGGGATGCAGAGCAATCTGCAGTATGGGGCAGTACATCTGTGGGCCTTGCAGCTGCTTCGTCAGCACTGTGCTAAGATTTTCTTTGCTAGGTCACACGTGAGCTTAAAGGACTGTCTGACCATATTATTTGCTTTCAGCACTGTCTCCCATGACATCCTCATAGGCAAGCTGATGAAGTACTGGCTAGATGAACAGACAGCGAGGTGGATTAAGGACTGGCTGAATGGCAGAGCTCAGAGGGTTGTGATCAGTGGTGCAAAGACTAGTTGGAGGCCTGTAGCTAGCGGTGTCCCCCAGGGGTCAGTACTGGGTCCAGTCTTGTTCAACTTCTTCATCAGTGACCTGGATGAAGGGACAGAGTGCACCCTCAGCAAGTTTGCTGATGATACAAAACTGGGAGGAGTGGCCGATACACCAGAGGGCTGTGCTGCCATTCGGAGGGACCTTGACAGCCTGGAGAGATGGGCAGAGGGGACCGCATGAAGTTCAACAAAGGCAAGTGCAGGGTTCTGCACCTAGGCAGGATTAACCCCATGCACCAGTCCAGGTTGTGGGCTGACCTGCTGGAAAGCAGATCTGCAGAGAAGGACCTGGGAGTGCTGGTGGACACCAAGTTGACCATGAGGCAGCAATGAGCCCTTGTGGCCAAGAAGGCCAATGGTATCCTGGGGTGCATTAGGAACAGTGTTGCCAGCAGGTCAAGGGAAGTGATCCCTCGCCTCTGCTCAGCCCTGGTTAGGCCACATCTGGCGTGCTGTGTCCAGTTCTGGGCTCCCCAATAGAAGAGAGACATGGAGCTACTGGAACAAGTCCAGTGAAGGGCTACAAAGATGATTAGGGGACTGGAGCATCTCTCTTATGAGGAAAGGCTGAGAGTGCTGGAACTCTTCAGCCTGGAATGAAGACAAGACTGAGGAGCAATCTTTTCAATGTGTTTAACTATCTGCAGGGAGGGTGTCAAGAAGATGGGGCCAGACTCTTTTCAGTGGTGCCCAGTGACAGGACAAGAGGCAATGGGCACGAACTGAAACACAGGAAGTTCTGTCTGAACATGAGGAAAAACTTCTTTGCTGTGAGGGTGGCTGAGCGCTGGAATAGGTTGCCAAGAGAAGCTGTGGAGTCTCCCTCCTTGGAGATATTCAACAGCTGTCTGTACAGGGTCCTGGGCAACGTGCTGTAGGTGACCCTGCTTGAGCAGCAGGGTTGGACTAGATGATCGCTAAAGGTCCTTTCCAACCTCTGTGATTCTGTGATATGTGTTTTGAGACATAGGTGGCCAGAGGGGATCCAGGAGGATAAGCAGCAAGGTTAGCTCATGTAGCAGCAATCAGCCTTAAGTGGTTTTGGCTTTACCGTGCAGTCTGGTCTGCGGTGAACAGTCACTAAAAAATGAAAATGAACTCTAAGAATCGCTTTTAGCTGCAGGAGAATACAGATGGGCAGGTTCTTCTGCTGAGATGCCCTTCAGCTTGGCACCCGAGACATTGTACTGCTGAGGTAGAATGATTTTTCCCTCTCCAGGTTAAAGAAATGAAATAAACTAAGACAAAAGAACAGAGAGAGAATGATAAAGTGAGAGACTAGATTTGAACTGATATAAAACCCAGGAGCTGGCATGCAGCCCAGTAATTATTGGAATGACATTACCTGAGCTTAAAAAAAAAAAAGATAAATTTTTAGGCTTAATTTACATCTGTAGTGGAACTGGGGAAGCAAACACCATGGAGATATAATTATTTATTTTATTCATTTTCTTTGGTAATGGAATCAGAAGGAAACAGCTCTGGAGAGACTCTTATTATATTTTCCCTCCCTCTGTCTTTTTTTTCTGATTCCCTCCATTGTTTCCAGCTCTGTCGAGATTGTGGCAAACTTAATTACCAGCAAACAGTAGGAAAGACATGTCACTTTTTTCTTTCTTTCCACTTAATAAAAGCTTTCTAGTCTTTAATGTAAACCAAGTAAGGACGGGGGCCAGATGGTGCTGGTGTCCAATAACAGAAGCATCTGAGTCCTTCTTTCCTTGAGATCTTCTTCCATGTCAAAAAGCCAAAGATGAGGACAATAAACCCTCTAGGGGGCTGCATGGATGAGGGCTGGAGTTTAAGAAGCTGCATCATTCACAGTCAGGGACAAACTCTCAGAATAGGTCTGCTCCTGTCTGTGAGAACACTGCCTGCCAAACTCTTCTGGAAAAGAAGGACTAATTGCACTAATCCCAGGAGCGCTCACAGCATGCAGCAAGTTCAGTGTACTGGGTCCTTGCCCTCAGCCGCCACAGAGCTCCTGGTCTCTGGTTGAGGCACACACGTGCCTCCTACATTGGCAAAGTCTGATCCTTGGTTGACTGTAAAACAAGGGCTGGTGAAGTGTCCCAGTAAACAGGGTATTTGCCCCCAAACACTGTTTCTGGGGGAGTAAATTGACTTGGAAACTCAAAGTGGGGTTCAGTGAATAGCTTTCAAATGAGAAAAGAGAGTTTAACTCCCACTCCCCATAAAATACTTTGAGCATTTTTAAGTTTTTCCCCTTTGAGGTTTTCAAAGGCAGCTTTTCTGTCTTGCTCTTTCAAAGACATTTTTGACTTTAATATCTGGCCGAACTCAAAAGAGAAATAAGTGAAAGGAAAATGAAAAATAGAAAAGGGTTGACTAGGGACTAAAAATGTCAAATGACCTCAGATGGAGACATTTTTCCACACTTCTGAGGACTAGAAACTTTTTATACTTATTTTTAATGAATTCTAGTGTGAACTAGGACACCTTTTGCAGAGCAGTTTGTGCTGTGATGCCTCGGTGAGGTCCAGCTATGGAGGACAAGTCGAGATTTGTACTCCAGTGAACAGTGGCTTTGCAGGGTTCATCAGGCCCCATGTGCAGCACCACAGTCAGGTTTCCTTACTCTCCCTTTCCTTGCTATTAAAAAAAAAAAAAAAAAAAAAAGTTATCCATGCTAGAGGGCCTATCACTCAACAGTTCTGACAGGGACTCTGGTAGACTTAGCTGGAATCATTCAGGGTATTTCCAAGTAGCCCCTCTGATGACCAGCTATGAGTGTCCCACATTTCACCCTTAGCTAAAAGATACAGGGATCTGCCAAAAGCCAAAATGCTGCTGCTCTTTTTTTCAAGGGGGAATAAACAGAAAAGAGAATTTAATTCCCAACCTCAAAGCAATTTTCTCTTTTCCTCTCCCATTATCTAAACAAATAGTGAAGTGCAGGAGCTGAGATAGCTTTCAACAGAGCCATTTCTCTCAACTGTAAACTAAAACATGGAGAAATCACTAAACATCTCATTTACTCATCACTGTCAAACAAAAAGCCAAGTATAGTGATAACTGCTCCCAGTATGCTGCTTAATATGGTGACTTTCCAGGCAGCATAGATGCTCCTGAACAACTCACCAGATCTGGAGACTGATCTGAGGGATGTTAAACCTGAAAAGGTTGACAAGCTTATCTCACTCAGGGAGGATGCAGCAGCCTGCCATATAATAGCATCCCATGAGTGTGCAAGCAGCTGTGTGCTGTTAAATGTTGATAATAGCTGAGTGGATGTTAAGCTTTGAGGAGACAGCTGAAGGAAGGCAGTGATAGGGAGACTAAGCCAAGTGAGTCCTAATAAGATGGAGCCTGGTGCTGAGCTGGCACTGGTGCTGGGTGAGTGGAAGCAGGTGAGCAGCCAGAGAAGGAGAGCAGTGAGGATGGAGGCCCATGTAATGCCTCATCTGATGCCTAGCTTAGCAGAGTGGAGGAGCAGCTGGCGGGGCTTTGGGTGAGTGCTCTTGAGGGTTTGCAGGTTGCTGGAGTGGTTCCCTGCTCTGTAGAGGGGTGGCTGCAGGCAGGTGGGGAAGCCCAGCAAGGACAAGTGGGACCTGGTATCTGAACCCCTCCTGCTTGTCCATCCCAGTGCAGTTGTGTTGCCTGTGCGGTTCCTTGCTGTGAGCACGGTGCTTTTGGTAGCATGGGATCTCTCCCCTCATTCTGGGGCTTGGTTGTCCTCCTGCTAAAGCTCCTGTCAGGGCTGTGGGAGTGGGATTGCTGTTTGGGTGTGCTGCACCATGGGGCAGGGGAGCGTCTGGAGGAGTGAGCCAGCTTCAATCACAGTGGAGACCCAAGGCCATACTCATGGAGTCAATCCTATATAGACTTTAGGTTAGGGACCCCCAAAGAGTTGAGACCTGAGGAATCTCTGAGAAAGGAGGTTGGGGAGGCAAGGGAGTGAATACTGAGGCCTTGGAAGGGAAGGAGTGTTACTGTGAGTAGAGCATGTCTGAGTCGACTGGAGTCCTTGCTGGAAAAATCAGTCCTGCTAAAGGTAGGAAAGATACAGCTGCTCCCATCTCTATGCTGAGACCAGGAAAACAACCGATGAATGCGAGGCAAACAGATTCTTGTGCTGCAGGAAGAAAGGAAGGACTCAGTAGCTGCTGAACTTCAGCCTATATGTTGACATGGTGGCTGACGCTCCATCCAAGAACCAGCCAGCCCCCCTGCCAGGGGCACTTTCCCCATGAAGCGATTAGTCAGTTAAGTTTACAACCCTGCAAAGGTCATTTTCACTTCATAGCCACGTGGCAGTACAGAGGCCAAAAGCATAAATTTCTTAAAATTAAGCTACAACCTACAACAGCATAAGCTGCCTTCCTGGTATAACTGGGCTCTGGCTACAGGAGCAATGGACAGAGGTGCTGGGGGCTTACCTGTGGGAGCTGATAGTGAGGAGGGACAAGACAAATGCCAATGTCTGGGAAGAGAAGGTAACGCTGAACCCTCACAGCCTTGAGCCTGGCAAAGAAGATGTCTGCAGAAGGCTGGAGTCATGTGCTAACAGTACAAAGGTGGCATTTGCAGAGAAATGGGACGTTGTCTTCAATAAGAGGTGGCAGGAGAAGGCTCAAAATTGTCAGAATTTCTAACACACAGGCAGACTTTAAACCAATCAGGGAGGGAGCCTCCGTCACAGTCCATGCACATACTTTTAGTCTGAATAATGAGGAGAAGGAGGTCTCTTCTGCAGCAAAAGGCAAATCATCAGCGTATGAGATACACGGCCATGAATGAAAGTCTTCGCTGACCACAGGAGCATGTGAAAGAGGGCAGAAGTTATGCAGAAAGTTGAACCAAATGACCCCCTGAGATCCCTTCCAATCTGATTTTACAAAGGATACTGGTTATTGTTGATTTAGCACCCATTTCACCTGACAGTAGCCTTTTTGGTGGCAGCATAGACCGGTAACCAACTATGTGCTCAGCAGGGCCCCTAGGGGGGCTTTTGGCCCCTGGGAGTGATACAGGTGAGTCCAGCCTGACAGGTAGAAAGGAGGGAGAAAGGTAGAAGGCAGAAAGACCATCTATGTCCATCTACATGGAAATATTACTGTTATTGTCTTTTTTTCAAGGGGAATTTCTGGGAATGCTTTTGGGCAAGGCAGGGGCTATATATTTTTTTTGTTGTTGAAGCTTAATATGTGGAATAGAATTTTTTACTTCAACCAATAAGCAAAACAAAGGCAGCTGCTGCATTGGGGGATCAAATGCTGCAGGTGCCTGAAGGAGTCCGTGAGCACAGGGCTGGAGGTGCTAGAGTCACTGTTGATCCGGTTTGTGGAGTCCACACCAGTTTCCCAATCTGTGTGAGCCAGCCAAGGTTTTGGGGAATTTGTGTTATGCAGCTGAGCAGAAATCCTAGTCCTGCAGAAGTAGGGAGCGCTTGGCTCCATCCTGCTCCTGCCTGCCTGACGTCCTGCCGTGCCTGATTTATACCATCTGCAGATTCTCCTACCCCAGGGATGTGCTGTGCAACACTGATGCTTGCACAGCTTTGTACAAAAGGGCCTGGGATTTTCTTCCTTTTGCCAATGAAGACAAAGCTAACGATAAAGCACAGCACTCTCAGTTCATTGCTGCCATAATTTGAGAGTATAGTGCCATGTATTTGGGCTTCCTGTTTATTTACAAAGAATCTAACAAACCGAGTAGCAATTACCAGCTTATGGCTGGGAGCCAAGAACTGTGTTGGCCGTGGAGGTCTAAGTCTTCCATTTGGTGGTGATGGAGCGGGCTTGCTGACATGCATTTCCCAATAGCTCAACACACTCTGCTGCACTCTGCAATGAGATACGGCCTGAAACGTAACTTGGTGTTTTTTTGTATTATATGGTCAATACTGGAGTATGCTGTAGCTACATACTTGGGGGGGCTGCTGAAGGCTTTGTAGGTCTTCCTTGGGTGGGAGGTGTGCCCTTGCTCTCTGCTGGAGGTGTGTTAGGAGCATTCCCATGGGATCGGCTTTGCATCAGGGAACTGGGCTCAAAAATTCAGAGATTCAGTTTGTAGGGGACTCCGTAATGTTTTCAACTTCTCTCTGCATTCAGAAGGTCTAGAAGTTCTCTACAAAGTGCTGGAATTTGCCTTGGCCCCTTGCTTAGAGGCAAGAGGCCCAGTCTGGGGGTCTTTGAGAAGCTGGTCTGTAGCAGGTCGAAGAACTCTTGTCCGAGGCCTGTGGACCCCACGTCCCCACCTGTAATGATTGTCACACTTTGACAACAGTCCTCAGGGACTGAGGGGAAGATGAGGGTCTTTTCAGAACATGAGAAAAAGCCTGTTCCTGACCTTGAGAGCTCACAGCTCCCTGGCAGAGCAAAGGGGTGCTACCAGCACTGCAGGCTGCTGAGACACGTGGGGGAGAGGGACCTTGGGGGGGTGAAGAAATTGGGGAATCAGCTGAGGGCTGCAGCTAGCCCTACTCAGCTGTCCGGCAGCATCTGGATGCGCTGCAGCTAGGATGGGGCTGAGGAGGAAGAGAGGCCTCAGGGATCTGAATTTCCCCATGCAGAGAGGGCTGGGGGCAGACAGGCGAGTGTCAGAAAGCCAAGGAGGTCCTGCAGGCTGTCTGCAGGATGCAGTGAAGGTCACTGAGCTTCTCATAGTCTGTGTTAGCTCACCTGAAATGCAGAGAGGGGAGCAATTGTCAGCCACAGTGCTTGGCTGGATTTATGGCTAATTGGTTTGCTTTCATGCCTGCAAAGGAGTTTTAGACTAATGAAGTTTTTTTTCTGTGAAATTTATACTGCTTTCCCCCTATTTTCAAGCTGCTCCTCACCAGCACTCTTACAAATGAAGTGAAGCATGTTCACAGGTGACCTAACGAGTAGCTGTGCTAGCTCACAGCCAACACATGGCACTGTTACTACTATTATTTTAATAATACAGCCCAGGCAAATCATTTGCTGTGCAGGAAATGCCAGGGTTTGCCAAAGGGACACCCTGGGCTCCCTCCCCTGGGAGGTGGAGAGTGGTTGCATAGCAGAACAGTGCAGTTCTCTGCAAGTGGCTACGGGTGCTTGAACCAAGCCACAAACTGCTCTCCCAACACAGGGGCTTTGCAAGCGTACTCCAAGCATGGGAAGATTTGTTTAAAACAAACAAACAAGCAAACAAAAAACTGCACGACTGCGTTCCCTGCATTCCTTCCCGCAATATTTTCCCCAAGAGAAAATCCTTCCTTAAAAGAGAGTCTCTGAACTCTGTGAAAGCAGAAAAGCCAAAATCTTTGTGAGGGGAAGGTGAAGGCTTTTGACGTTTTATATGAAAGGCTTTCAGGTACAATATAGACAGAAAGATTAGTGAATGTCCCCTCCTGCAGTGAATCCTGGAAGCAAGGCAAGTGCAGAGGACCTGCAAGTCTTCACGGTCTTCTCTGGCTGGCATTTCAGCCCTGTAGCAACCTTACAAGTTGAATACCTCCAGGGCTCCAGCCTGGGGAGTGGGCCCCTGCCTTTCTAACTTATGGCCCAGCTTCCTTCTCCTCCAGCAAATCTGTTTTCTGCCAGTGTTTGTTTTTCTGGGCACTGATGTAGCTGAGAGCATGGTTAGGGCCTCATGCCAGCTGCAGTTCAGTAAATCATTATGCTAAGCAGGATGCAGCAAAAAGTTAGGACAGAGAGACCATGGACAATTTTGGCTTTAGGCTGCTAGCTTCAGAAGCCTCTCAGCTGAAACCACAGTGTTAAAATTAAATTTTGGTTGAAATCTTGGACTCTTGAAAGTGAAGAGGCAACCCTGCAGTGAGCAATTGGCAGGACTTAGCGTGTGTTTCTCTGCCTGTTAGTTTGGGCACTGGAACACCTGAAGGAATAAATCGTAGAGACATTGGGCATGGCTGGGGCCTGTGCCACCCCTTCAGGCTTTACAAAGCTTTTGCACTTTGTTTTGTTACTTTTTTCTTTTTACTTTTTGCTGTTACTTACAATCAATGCAATGAGGCAGCAGATGTGCAAAGGAAGAAAACAAACATTAAATTGTCTCCTGAAGAAATAAGTTACATCTTATGATTTTACAGAATCTTTTTTTTTTTTTTTTTTTTTTTGGTCTCACTGGAGTCCACTCTGACTAGTTACATACTTTTCTCTCCTTCCATCCCTCTCTGTCCCATCCTGGCTATTCACAGCCCAGCCTGAGCCCAAACCTGACCTTCTGAAAAAGCAAGACACTGCCTTTCCTGCTTCCTTAATGTTAAAATGAGATCTGTATGTCAGGGAACAGTCTGATCCTATAATGTGCTTGAGCAGGGCGGGCATTTCAGGAACCACTTTTCTTTTGAGATCTGGGACTCCAATTTTCAGAATGAGCCTATAGCAAGTTTGCTTTTTCATTGTCTTTTCTGTGAAGTCATGCTGATTTTTTTTTTTTTCTCTCACTGGAGCAGATGGCAAAATCTCTTTGTTTCAAGGCATCACTGAGAAGGAGGCTGGAAGCAGTCCAACCCCTCCAGCCCCAGGGCACGAGGAGCTGTACTGTGTTATACCTGACATATCTCTACCCTGTTCTTAAAGACCTTCAGTGGTAGAAACTGCACCTTTCCCTGGGCTTCAGTCTCCTACTGTCAGAGATTTGTTCTACCATATAACTTTGTTGCTCGCTTGCCTCAAGCTAAACCCACTGCTTTTTGCTCTAGCCCTTGTGCAGGAATTTGTTACTCATTTGAAAGCTGCAGCCACATCCGCTGTTGATCTTCTCTCCTTGAAAGTAAGCAGCCTTCAAATCTCTCCTGCTAGGTCATGCTTTTGACTCTTACTGCAGCGTGCTGGATTTCTAGACACCTTGTAGCTTTCTTGTGCTGATATTTCAGGGTTTGTTTTCAGAAGTGGCGTCTCTGTGACCCTACAAGCAGTTTGTCACTCCTGATGGTGAGCCTGTGTGTGTGTGTGCCCAGGGATGCTCCACTTTGCCCTGTATCTTTAGCCCCAGAAGAGCTGGAGCCCACCGGTCCTCTGGGGTGTTCGTAGGTGAGCCGAGGAGGAGGGATGCTCCCAGTCATTCCTGCAGCGACCGCACGTAACTGGGAGCAGCCCTCCGGCATGCAGGCACCATGCTGGCATGTTAGGCAGGGGCAGACAGATGTTTGCACCTGGACACGTCCAACAGTCTGGGGAGCAATGGGGAGCTGGAGCCTGCACGTGTGATGGCCATGGCTGAACCGGAGAGCCAGGAGCCAGGTGGTGGCAGCAGGGATTTATTTCCAAGAAGTTTGGACAGATTGGGCTGCTGAGCTGCAAGGCTGTATTGCCTGAATGATGCACGTGAAGTTTAAACACGATTAGCTTGGGAGCGTGCTGGTGGATACACTTGTGCCAATATAATCATTTTTACGCTAGTTTAACTCTGTACAGGAGAGAGAATAAATTCCACGCGTCTTCATGCATATTAAGAGTTGTGCTGTGCTAGTGATTGTTTCAATGCATACAGCTGAATTGACGTAAATGCTGTGGGTCTAGCCCATCCCAGTGGCTGGACGTGAATGCAGAGACACTGCCCAGCACGTGCAGCCCCGTGCTCGTTCTCACGCTCGCTGCTGCTGCCGACATCCCTCTCCCTGACATCTCACTTGTATCCCCAGCACATATAGAGCAAATGGAAAGGTCGCAGAAGAAGAACATCTACTCTCTTGAACTTGTCAAATGCAACATTTATTCTTGCTTTTTTGATATGACCATAGTTAGGGCTAGGCTGGACTCCCCAAGGTACCTGGAGCTGAGAGAGTGAATGAGACCTCTTGCAAGTGGTGTCTTTCAGCAGAACTCCCTGAATGTTACACGTTCCTGTGATTTTCTCCTTTATTCTGCCCTGAACAGCTGAGTTATAAGGCTCTTAAAACAGGCTCATAAATGAAAAAGTAAGAAATGGATCTAGGCTGTGCCTGATCAATAGCAAGTATTACTTGGTAATACTTGAACATGAGGAAATACTTTTTCACTGTGAGGGTAACAGCGCACTGGAACAGGTTGCCCAGAGAGGTGGTGGAGTCTCCTTCTCTGGAGATATTCAAAAAGCGCCTGGATGAGATCCTGTGCAATGTGCTCTAGGTGACCCTGCTTGAGCAGGGGGGGTTGGACTAGATGATCTCCAGAGGTCCCTTCCAACCTCAGCCATTCTGTGATTCTGTAACAGTGATTCTTAGAAATGGAGAAAAGGCCTCATGATATTCCTGCTCTTCACGGAACAATTTCTCTCTGGCTAGCTCTGTTTCCTTACACAGAAAACATTCCTTTTAAAAGGTCAGATAACTACTCCATTTTACTGTTGGGCACATGGGGATTTCCCCCTTCCTACAGATGGAGGGGGGTAAATCATTTAAAATTAGCAACCTTTGAGCTAGGGAGGCTCTGGGGAGGCTGTGGTGAGGCCTGGCTTTGCTAACCCCTTCCAAGGGAAAGCTGAATACTGTGGAAAAAAGGAAAAAAGTTGCACATCTTTCTTGGCTGTCTTTAGAGTAAGGAGGGCAGTGACACCACAGGAGGGCCCAGGAAATTGCTCTTTTTCCTTGCTGCTCCGGAGGTGGCATGCAGACAAGGCAGTCCTGGATTCATGTCCTTCCTGGGAATCCCCTAGGCTGTAGCCTCACTGTGAGCTCGCCTTTGCTTCTCTCAGGCCACTGGCAGGCGGTGGTGCTGTCCCCAGCCTGCCTCGCATGTATGGCTCGCCCCAAACCCGGTGGGAGCAGCCGGATGCTTCCTCCACTGCTTCCAAGGAAGAAGCAGACCTGCAAAGACCGTCTCCTCTTGCCTTAGCCCTCAGTTCGGCCATGATGTTGCAAAGCCCTCTGCCACACGCTGGCAGCTTGGACCGTTGCTAATTTTATTAGCGATGTCTCATGGTTTTCTGACATCTCTCCTGCTTGCTACCTGCCCTACTCTGGCTGGAAGATCGTTGCAGCAGAGTCTCACTTCTCATTTGGGATCATGGGTATATGCACCGCACACCATTGCCAGAGCCCTCAGTTAGACCTCAACAGCAATGTTAAAAACCGATTCTATTAGTTAAATAGAAGCAGCAGAAATGCCTTGAGAGAGTCCCTCCTTGAATCCTTGGCTGCTGCTCTCCACCCCCAGCAGAGTGGGAAACTTGCCGTGGCAGTGCAGTAGCATCAAGAACAGATACAGTGAGAACAGCGTGGGACATAAGAAATTGAAGAAACAAGAAGAGCGTGAGAAATGTAAAAAACAGCAGCTGAATACAATTCATTCCAGCCTTTTTCGGTATCTGGATATGTTTTTCTAAATTGCTAGTTAATTTTTTACATCAGTGCTCAGCTGCTATATTACTGTCCCTGAATTTTCACCCTGCTATATAACAACACCCTTTTGAATTCTTGTGGAAAGACAGTGAAAAGATGCACCTCTATCCAGACTTCAGAATATGCCATACATCACCTTCCATTGACAGCCAGAATCTGATAGAAATAACTTCATTTCTTCTCCTTAAGGAGATCCACCTTCGAGAGCAACTGCTAATTTATGTCCCCAACAAGGCTTGGCTGGATCCACAGCTAGATGCTGTTCTTCTTTGGAAGTCACTTATGTTTGTGAAATACATTACTTTTCCATTAAAAGTAAGCCCCAAGTCTGCTCCATGGGCAGCGCAGTGGGTGACCATCAGCTCTCCGGAGGCATCACTCACATCGTGGCTGCTGTTTCCTAGGGGTTCATCTCTTGGGAATGGTTAAGAACATGTCATTGGTCCTCCACCAGCTATGCACAGCCCAGAGTTTAGGTCCACAGTAAGAGGAAGTGTCACTGAAGAAAAACAAGGATTACTGCACTACTTCAGAGCACCAGGACCCTCTAGGTCTAAAATCTTCTACCAGACGGAGTCCAGCATCAGCTGTTACAGAAGATGGTACAACTCCCCCCCCCCCCCCCCAGGGATATAGGTCTTTAAAGTGATCCTTTCCGCTCTCAGCACTAACCTTACGGTTTTAAGCTGCCTTCACAGATTTCATTTTGTTAGTTACACCAATTATCACCTATACTCATATAACAGACCTATCCCATTTTTCAATATTACACTCCTGGGCTAAAGGCCTCCCCATGACACCGAGTTCCACATTTGATTGCCGAGAAGAAAAACAGGATTTTTTTGCTGTTTTGGAGTCTGTTGCTCTTTGGCAGCACTGAAAGCCCCCACACTCTTGCTCTGAGGAATGGAGGAGAGAAGTTCATAAGATCCCGTCATCGTGATCACTGCTGAGGTTTTTACAAACCTCATTCCCCTACCTGGTTTTGCTGCTGTAAACAAACTGTGGTCATTTCAGTGTCTTTGCTTTAAAATTTTCAGAGGATTCTTCCTGTTCTTGTCTTCCTATTTGTACTCTTGTCCTGGGGGCTGAGACCACCCTCTCCAAGAAGATCCCAGGGAGAAGCAACCCTGAAAGGAGGCATTTTTGGGTGATGTCAGGTGGAAAGAGGGCCCTGTGGGCCAGATGGGAACAGGTAGATTTTACACACCATGTTTTGGTAGGTTTCAGAGGTGTTCCTGTTAAAAAAAGTGAAGCATATCATGAAGTGCCTTGTTAAGCAACAACCTCTTTGAGAGAAAATTGAGGCATCCAAAATGTCGCTGAATTTGCTGAGGTTTCTGCATGGGAATATCAGCCAGCGTTTTCTTAGAGGCTCCTTTAAATTTGAACCTGGCCCTTGATGCTGTCAATCCAAACCCCAGATGACCTGGCTGGTTGTGCACATGGTGCTCCCAGAGTTCTCTGATGGCAGGGAGATGCAGTGGTCATCTCTGCGCTGCTCAGAAACTCCTCCTTGCAGCGCTAATAACATCCTTGTTCGCTTACTGTGATGCACACTGAACAGAGCTGCATGCTCTGGCATTTAGCTCCCCTTCCATGGCTTCCTAACAGCCAACTCAGAAATCTATTAATTAGATTTATAGGAAGCTTGTTTTTCCCATTCCTTCTATCTCTTTATTAGACAGTTAAACTAGCATAAAGTCTATAATATTTCTTCCAGTTTTCTTTCATGACAGCAATACTTAGGTGAAGTACATCAACTGGAAATTAAAGAAATTTAGTCAGAAAACTTGCAGGAAAGAACCAACAGAAAAGATCACATAAAGCAGAGAATAAAGACACCAGAAATAAAATTGTATGACAAACATGAGAATCAGTGTTAAAAGAACAGAAAAAAGTACAAAAGCCTCAAAAAATCCCCCAGAAACAGTATGAAAAGCAATGACTGACTTCAGAAATGAAAAATACAAAGAACATAACAAATGATTTCAGATCTGATCCTATCAGAAGGAAATCTGATTTCAAAAGAAAGAAAGAAGCAGTTATGAAGACATTTCTATGAAAAGATGTACAATAAAAGATTTGAAACCTGTATCTTCAAAACTATTTTAAAGACTAGAAAAAGAAAGGGATATGTATTAAAATATGCTAACGCTGAGACATGTAATACAAGATGTTCTCTCAGTGAAAAAAAGTATTTTGACAGGTGTATCAAGATTTACCACCAATCTCAGTGACCCCATCAAAAAAGAAAAAAAAAAGAACTTTAAAGGAATTATTTTAAAATAGCTGCAACGACCTACCAGGCAGATCTTGGATGCAAACAGCTCACAATTATCTCTGTGGCTGGAAAGAGATCAAACCTTATTTCTGCGTTATTTTTACAGGAGGCAAAGTAGGACAGTCATATCACACTGCTCCAGATAATAATGCAAACAAAGGCTACTTGAGAACATGCAACCAAATAAACAGGGGCAAGTCATGAGCTGTGAACTGAGCTGCAGCATCTCTCTCCGATATTTAGAGATTTCTGGAAAAGTCTGCCACAAGCAACAGCAATCCCTTGGAAGCAGGGACATGAGCTCCTGGCCACAGCCCACCACGACCATCATTAGAGCTCTGAGCGGCAAGGATTACACAGGATTGTGCCTCTCATCATACAGATGGTTTGCAAGGGAGATTTCCAGCAGGAGGAGGAGAAGTGCCTTCTGCCACAGGTGGAGCTGAACCAGACGTCCCTCGTGCATGGATGATCCCATAGCTGTGGCGGCACGGATGTTGGCTCAGGACAGCTGGCTGAGGGCTGCCTGGGCTTGTTCCCTGCCTGCTCTAAAATGGGGCTGCTGGAAACTCCACTGTTATTAGTCATGGAGGGCATTATTTTAAAGGTAGGCAGGCTCTGGAGTGTAGACACACACGTTTCTCCTGTAACATCTTCTTTAAAATGAATTAACTTTCTCAGTCCAAAAAAATGGAGCTTGACGGGCGAGTGAAGAGTTAACAGGACTGAAGTTTGTCAATTGATATGCAGAAGAACTGATAGCACAAGAGCTGATGTGCACAAAGCTGTTGAACAGAGGACTTAACAGGACTAAAGAAGTCTACCAACTGATATGCGCAAGGAATGATATGCGCAAGGCTGCGGAATGGCAGCATTAACAAGACTGAAGAAGTCTGCCACCTGGAATCTGTACGGACCCCCGGGGAGGGAAGAAACAATACGGAGGTGTTGTGGTCTTGCCTCGCTAGCAGGGTCCCCCCAAGCAGACAAACAGACAGTCCTGTGATTGTGAAACTCGCAAAAAGTCAGCAAAAGCAGTGTTTGCCCAGAGCCCCAGCCGTATAAAAAGAGACTTGGGAGCTAGGAGAGTTTGAGCAGGGACGGGAACATGACCTGACCATCCTCTCTGGCTGGACCGTGAGTATCCCCCCCCCCTCCCCTTTTCCTGGGACGCTGGGTTAAGGTAACTCCTCGAGGTTGAGAGCCCTCTCACTAGGAGAGTGAACAAGCTAGCTTTCAAGTAGGGATAAGCAGTCCTTCCAATTAATAACGCAGTAATCGACGGTTTCAGGTTATCCTTTCTAAATTAGTAACTGATGGTTTTGTGTTATCCTTCCTAAATTAGTAATTGCATTATTTTAATGGATGTTACTAATCCAAGAACTTGTGTGAGGAAATAAACATCTTTTTTATTATTATTATATTACTATCTCAGTCGTTGCTATCGAACCTTCATAGCATGACAGCATGACAGAGCTTTTTGCAGGTGAGGGAAACAATGTGTGTATGTTACAGGTTCTTCCTTTGACTGCATCAGAGTTTTTCCATAACTGCACATTCATGAAAGATCTTGATTGCCAGACATCGTAAAACCAAATAAGACTGGAAGTTAAATTGTGAAAACAAGTATTTAAGCTATCTGTCCCTCAGGCCACCAGTTCTGAAATTCAAATGCAAAAGAGTTGAGATAGTCCATAGGCTGCTGTTTGCATACTAGTGATATTCCTAAAATGTTTGTGAAATTCCGTGAATAACATTCTGCACTGTGGTTAAAGCTGGAGGCCAGACTAAATGGCTATAATCCATTCTAACCTTGACTCCATTAAACTGCAAATTGAACCATAGTGAAATTAATCTACTAACTGCACTTAAATGTTGGAACATTTTGCAAATGCTCTGTGAAAGCCTAAAGCCTCAACATCCGTATTTAGTGACTAGAATTCAACTGACTGTAGACAACCTTCCTTCAGAAGTCATCTGTATACTTAATAACACCTGCCCTGCAGTCTCCCTGCCAAGAAGTATGACGTAGAATCTCCTCTCTAAAACTAAGTTTCTAGACTTCTAGGACCAGATAGTATGTCCTCATTCTCCCATGAAAGTCCTAAGCCACGCTTTGTGGAAAAAGGACATCTACTTAGGATTAATCAATGGTACAGTGAAAGACAATTTGAAGAAAGATATTAAAGGTCAGGTGCTTTCCAAAAAGGGCAATACACAGGAGGGCTGACAACACCATATTGCCCCAGTTAGTCATTCTTACTAATCTCAGACTGCAGTTACTGGGAGACTTTTCTATCAGAGGTATAGAAAAGGGAGCAGGGATCTCTTATGGGGCTAATGCTGAGCGGTGGGTCTGCAGTGTCCTCCCTGCTTGCTGGCGCGAGGCTGCAGCTGCACAGCAAGCACTGTGCCAAGAGCTCATTGGGTCCCAGCGCAATGGCTCTCATTTCCCCAGGCACGGGGATTTGGAACTGAGGGAGTGTAATCTGGATAAAAAGCCTCTCTAAGCTGATTTGAGCTGTACCCCTAGGCCTGCTACCTAAAAGGATGCACTGAAGGGAGATTAAAAAGGATTGCAGGCCACCTTGTGATAGAAAGTGCCTGTCCATAACAGCGTGAAATGCCAGTCTGGAAGGAGCAGCATTCTGGAAAACAAAGTCGGCACTACCGACAGGAATCCAGGAGAGCAAGGCCTGTATTTCTATATGTGCAATGTTTATCACTGCTCGTGCCAGTGGAATAAGCAAGATAAGGCCCAAGTTTTAGACACAGAGCAATGGAGAGGAAACAAAGAAGACAAAGATGTCCCTGAAGCAGATCACTGCACTTGAGTTGCTCATTACCTATACGGCCATGCCCAGGAGTTCAGAGACAGCTGTAACAATTAAGTGATTAAATATCCACACACATATATTTAAATTCAATCAGAATCACATATTTGCTGATTTCTGACCTTTTGTTTCTCATTTGAATCACATTTTCCACTTCCACAGTCACACTGAAGAGGTTGTGAGCGGAGGCTGCCCTTCTGCCTGTTGAGGAGTTCCTGGCAGGTCTTGGGAGGGAATAGCTACTGTGATGCTGTGTACTTCAGGCACTTCAAAAAAAAAAAAAGAGGGTGACATACAGGACTGGAATAATTTTCTCAGAATTGTATCAGGTAACATACAGGAAAAAGTTCTAAGTGCTGTGGATAAATTAAACTCAAATGGATCATATGTTATTTCACATTGAAGCGTAAGTATCTCCTTGGGTTTTTAAATTGTCCCTACATAGTAGTTTCTGAATCCATTGGCTAAATTTCAACCAGATCTTACAAAGCAGGGAAGGGGTTTCAAAGGTAATTAATTTCTTATGAAATGTGAAAAAATAGGCAACTGAATAAGAAGTAGTGTAAGTATCCCAACTGAGAGAAAGATCGTCGTGTGAGCTCAAAGTATGCCAGGCACCAGAGACTGAGCTGCAGAGGGAAGGCCTTTGCAGATGTACAAATTCCAGATAAAGCCTCAGTCGGGATTTTCTGTCAGTCATGAGACATAAGCCTCCTTCATCTGCTCTACTGCTCAGGGACTGTGTGTGGTGATGGGCGGCTCAGAGCAATGAGCTCTTGTCTTTCTCTTTGCACAGGGTAGGGTGAGTTCTCTCTCACCCACCAACAAAGATGGAGCAGCTCTGCTAGCCGTCCTGGCCCAAAGTAACATACGCAATAAGCTGCATTTAACAGGAGGTAGCAACTGTAAGTGAGGAGGGCCAGAACAGGAGGCCATCACCCCCCTCTCAAATGCTATACAGACCATCGGAGCCCAGACCCTGATACTGGAGCTGTTGGTCTCAGTCTACTTTCTGCAGAGTCTGGAGTGATGTTTTCTATTATTCAGAACAAAAAGAGTAGATGAATACAATCAGCATAGGAAGATTGATCTAGCAGTGTAAGTTATTTATTCTTGGTCTGTAACTGCATTGGACACTGAAGATTCATTCTCCTCTGCTCATTTCAGGGCATCTTTTTTCTTTTCTTTCTTTTCTTACAGTCATTCCTGGGACCTTTTTCCATCATCCATAATGAAAATTAAACATAGAGTTTCAGAGAATACCTGGAAATGTAGATTTTTACTGGCTACTTCTGGGTACTTCAAAAAATGCTAGCCTGGGTTGCAATGATTTTGTTAGAAATAAACTAGCAATTTCAAAGGAGAAGTGTAAAATATGTTTGCCACTTCCCCTATATGATATTCCATCTTTAAAATCAAAGAAATAAACCCCTCACTGCTGACTGCTTTATTGCTGGGTAGAAGGCAAAGGCATCTGTGTCCTTTCTGCCCTGCTTCATCTCTGCCATCCGCAGGGATATTTCTACCTAGGAAAGCTTCTCCTGTCTGATTGATGCAATCACTCAGGTGTGGTCATATCCACATGGACAATCATCCTGGGCAGGGAGCTTATTAGTTCTCACAGTTCACTGGTTAAAACACTCACCCAGTGCCTTGGACATTCAGCTTCAAATCACTTCCCTGCTTGAAGGGATATTCTGCCACAGCAGCCACTGCCAGGGTGACTATCTTTCCACCCCAGCTCTGGGTTACTTTGGATGTCCACCACCTCTCTTGGTCATGCTGGTCCACTTTGCAGACCAGTGAAACATACAGGTACATGAGAACCAGGACCTGGGAGCGCCATGCCAGTGCATGGGTCCCACTTCTCTTGGAAGAGAGAAATTAATGCAGTCCATGTGCTTGCAAGAGACCAGTGCCAGCACCAGATGGGCCACCTTAAATGCAGCATGGCAGCTCTTCGAGTTTTTGTCTGGCTCCAGATAGGTGGGTCTGTCTCCTCTCAGCAAGAGACATAAGTTTCTTTCCTTTCTCAGAGTCTCCCAGCCCTACTTAAATCAGAACTTTTATTTTTGGTAAGGGAAGTGATTCCAAACCATTCGCACATCTTTCAGTCTTGCTGCTACAGAAAAACAAAACCAGGAGAGAGAAGAAGAAGAAAAAAAACCATCTCTGATTCCTTTATTATACTTCTCCATGCTTAATTCTAACACCTCCTCCTGTGAGCCCAGAGAGCACTCAGCTATGCTAATGGGAAGGTATCACAGCTCAGCAAATGCATGACTTGCTAAGGCAAACAAATTATTGGCTGGAACTAACTCAGAAAAAGATGGCCCTGGCTTTTTTTTTGGTCTTCCTGCCACGCTGTCTCTACTATGGTTTTAGATACCTTTCCTTGCATGGAAGGGTGTATGATTTATCGAAACTGGAGAGCTTGCAGAGAAAAAGGCTGCAAAATTATTTTGTATCTGACACAATCGTTAGTATTATTATTTCTTCTGTAGCTGGGAAGGACACTTATAAAACATCTAACAAGCTGCTAAGGAGACTGCCTAAAGCACTGATTTAAAAATCTGCTGCTAGAGCCTATTCCTTGGTGCTCTGTACATATTTCAAGCTCCAGTATCTTTGTACGGAAGGGAATTCAGATGAAATTTCTGAATAGTTTACAGGGTCTTTCTGACAGTTTAGTGGGTGCTCTCTTCAACTATTGGGCCTAAGTTACCTGCTGATGACATGAATCAGAGGTGCCTGGAAAAGGCTGGTGCAGTCTGAGCAAGCGTGTTGTAGAGCAGAAGGGCATTCAGAGCTCCTACTTTGCGCTGCTGAAGAGCAACAACCCCCTCTGCTCACATGCATATTGCAAGCCCCCCAGATGTCTTCTGAATTGAAACCAAGTGCAGTTAGCCAGATGTCAACTGCTGAGTGAAGAACGCTGTTGGAGCGTTTTGCATGGTCTTGTATGGGTAATCCAACATGAGCTCTGCTTCAGCCAAAAATTGCACTGTAATCCAGCCTGCCTAGAAGTCCTGGTCCTGCTAAAGGGGATGCCAGTGGAGGCCAGCTGCTGGTACTTTCTCGGGGGGGGGGGAGAAATCTATTTTGTGCAGTCGCTGTGTCAAATCACCCAGGTCCAGCAGAAGGAGCAAACTTTGATGAGCAGCAGAGCCCAGCCTGTCCTCCTGGTGGCTCTGCTTACATGCTCAGAGTCAAACGTCTGCATATGCACATCACTGCATCGGAGGCTGAATGTGCCTCTTACTCCTGGTGAAGTGAAGTCAAGGACTTGAAAACTGGTGCTCACCAGATCTACACAGAGGAACTGTATTTCTCTAGTTACAGGGACTGTGGCTTGTCTTGAGCATGAGCTGCCTTTTGAATGGTAAGTGTGGAGTTTATAATCACTAATCCCTATATTTTATATGGCACTTTTCATTAGCAGATCACAAAGCATTTTGCAGAAGAAGGTCAAAATCATGATCTCCATTTTAAAGATGGGGACAAGGAGCTGAAGGGCCGCAGAAAAAGTCTCCCCACAGGCAGCTGACAGAACTAAGGACAGTATCCCACAGTTCCCACATCCAGCTCAATGATCTGGCATCTCTAGTCCCATTATTAACACTGGGAAGACTCCCTTTAATTGGTGTCGAATGTTTGAAAGTGGAAGGAGCTGTCGTCATGGATACAGCATCCACAGGCTCTCCTTTGACTTGGTTGGAGCAGTTCTCTTTCACAATAGCTCTGTGGTCTTCAGATGTCAATGCAACAATGAGCACAGAAACAGGGATTCATTTGCAACTGGTGCAGATGCTTACTATGCAATAAGAAGACAAAATAAATCGTTGACTGTAACCCTCTTAGATTAACTGAGCTAGCTGATTCACTGGTTTCTCCAGCACCAACTGCTCAGGAGCAGACTGTCAGGCCCTGTTGAATCAGTTACCTTCCATGACTTGTGACATGAAACTTTCACTCAGTTTGTGTCCTTAACAACAGAGCATCAGTATTATCTCCATCCCCCGCCTTGGACACTAGCTCTCCTCAACAACATGTGGTCTCAGCACTGAACAGGGAGAACCCCCCCCCCATTCCTTCACACACACACCCCCTAGCAAGAATATTTCAGCTGGTGACAGACATGGCTGAGAACTCACCTGTGGTGTTGCTGACATCCTACAAACAACCTCCCTGCCATTCCCTGCCTTCTCCCTCCCCATGCGGGGACACTCAGCTCATCAGAGCATCACACCATCTCCTTCTCAGAGGTGCCAGCTTTCCCATCTGAGCTCGGCCCAGCCCTCAGGTGGCTCCTTACACATCTTCCTTCCAATAAGAGGTTTTGCCACACTTTCAGAGCCAATATTCAGATTACCTCTGGCAGCACACCTGAGGGGTGGCACGTTAGGCTCACCTTGTGCAAGAACAGCCCTGGGGAAAGGGGCATTTTTGCAGTGCCTCACAGAGACCTCCTTATCCACAACAGCCTTCAGTTTGGGGAGCAGAACCATTTACAGGAATGAGCCCAGCTGGTGCAGAGAGTTTGGCCAGCTGTTAAAAATAGGGGTAGACTGATCCAGCTGTATTGCAGAAATGCTGATTTCTAACTTAGCTGTTTTAAAGAAGTGTATTTTTCTTCCTTGTCTAGTGTGGATGAGGTGGGTTAAATCATCCTTCCTATGTTAAATAAATTGAAATGGTAGCAGCACAGTCAAAGCTTGTGGCCAGGCAGCTTGCCCAAGCAAGGCTCAGCTCTCTGTCCTTCCACTAGTCTCTTCCAGATTGTTGTTATAGGGATTTACGAGCACTTGCAACACGCTCAGCACATCTGAGATAAAGGAGATAAGAAGCAAATCTCTGCTTCTGGATCTCTGTCCTCCCCCACCCCAGACTGGAACAGTTCCTAGTACATACTGATGGGTTAGGTTCAGTTCTGAAGACCAAACTTTGCTCAGCCAATTACTGTGTTCAGTCAATACCACCCATGCTGTCCAAAAAAAAAAAAAAAAAAAAGCCAAACTCCTTTTCAGAGCAGTCAGCTTGATGTTGTCTGGTCCTTCAGAGTCAGTCTACTTCTTGGGTCCTTTGGCTGTTTTAGCAACCTGCCACTGAGTTGGATACAGTCTCTATAGCAGCGACTCCAGCCCTGAGATGCTGGCACAGGTTTTCTCATTGACTGTCAGTGGTCTAGCAGCAATGGATTCTCCACTTCAGTTCACCACTCTCAGCTTCCCTAATCTCTCTGCATCACCTTATATTAGGTGATCAGCCTACAAGCACAAGGTATAGCCAATGCCAATTCTGGCTACCTCTTCCTGTCCTGCTTTACTTTCCCTCTCCTCCTCTGCTGCTAAAAGAGATGGGGAAAAAGGTTACCCATTAAACCAAAATAATTTGATTTAACAGATTCCAGGGGAAGGGGTATGCTGATCTTTATTGGAGGAGAAAAACCCAGACAAAGGAAACTCTCCTGTTTCTTTTTTCAAGAGTCTCCCTTTATTTTTGACCGTTCATCTTTATTTTCCTTATAAATACAGGTGCTCGGCAGCTTCAGCCAAGGCAACAGTGGTAATTGTCACCATAACTACACAGTTGTTGAAACCTGACTGTCCAGCAGTATGCTAAACTCCGCAGCAGGCTGACAGCTATCACACTCAATACATCTTTCTAAGACAGAAAGGCTAAGCAAGGCTAAGCCAATACTACAAAGGATCTGAACAGCAATTTCCATCTGGAGAGTTTCTGTTCCTCTGTGATACAAACCACTGGGACATGCTCTTTGGTACTAACAGCAGCATACCCACAACACAAAATTGCTTGCTGTTTTCTACCTCTGTATGAGTTTTTTTCTGCTAAGGGGACTTAGCAAAACATTTTACTTTCAAAAAGAGCCATGAAAAACAAGCAATAAAGAGTGGGTGCAAGAGGGAATAGTAGCAGTTTCTTGGAAATCAGTATGGTTTTGAAAGGTTTTCTGCAGGAGTACAGGTGCTGAGCCAGGATGATACACTCATCTCTTTGTAAACAGTTCTGCTTTTCTCTGATGGCAACTAAAGGAATTTAAGAAGAAATCTAGCTGTTTGCTTTTTACTGTGTGACAGCTCACACTCACCATAGGCAGTAGAAGCAAAAACATTAATGTTTTTTCATCTGGGAAACCCACAGGGTTTTACATACACACTACCCACGCACAGTCAGGCGTCTAGATCTAGGTGAACCATTTTAGGTAGACTGCAGATAGGTCTTACAGAATGTTCCTAGGAATGAAACGCTGACACTATAAGGAAAAAGCAGCATTGGGATTCATCTGGAAAGACCTTTTGAACTAGGCTAACCTTGTTGGGCAGGGAAGATAGACTGCAATATTGCAATGTAGATAGACAGACCATGACTGGACCAGGGGCTCTCGTGGAACACAAGTTGCAGCACCTAGTGATTACTGCTCCTCACCATGCACTGCATGTTCCTGCGGGACACAGTGAGAAATGAAGGTTATGTCCCAACACGTGGGTGAGCAAAGCTGTGGTGGGTAGCCAAGCAGAGGAGTGCCTCAAGTGATGACACATGACTTTATTTCAGAAAGCTTTCTGCATCATACACGCTTGATCTTAATTTATTTAGAGGTGGCTTGGGATCACCAGGCTTGCTTATTTTTTACATGCAAGAATGCCTGTTGTTACAAAACTGTTCTTGAATCCTGAGTACTCCTGGATTAGAAGTCATTGATCAGTTTTAAGCACTGCAGGGGAGGGATGATTTACTATCAACAGCAGGAGTCACAGTTCAGGGGAAACTTTTATATCAGTACTAGCTAGAGAAGTTGGTTCCCACAAGAGTAGGTATTAGAGGACTTATTCCCCTCACCTTCCTTCTCTTTTGTCCCTTTTTGTGATCCTACAGAGGCTCTAGAAGATGGTGTGAAAGGTCCCACCAGCCAGGCAAGAGGTCTATTATGTTCCACATACTCCAGCAGTTCATTCATGCACTCCTGGCCTGTGTTCATTAAATGGTGTTTCTGGGTCAGGATGTTCCTGGACAGGTCTTGGAAAGAAGCAGCAGCCTGCAAGGAGTTGTGGGTCTCCTATAATTCCTGCTGTACCTGCTGCATCTTGTCCTGGATGCTGGATGGGAAGCCTTGGCTGTTGGCCAGTAGAGTCTGCAGAGTGTGCTGCAGTTGCTGGGTGATGCCATGAGACATGGCCAGAATCTGGACCTCCAGCCACTACAGGGGAGGAAAGGAAGCTTTAGAAGCAGCTCCCAGTGCACCCACTCCCACCCCAAAACAGCTTCAGTGAGCCAGCATCTCCAGCAGACCACTACCTTCAGCTCCAAGGAAGTTGCGTCCTCACTCTCTTTCGGCTGCTTCTTGTTCCAGGTCAGCCACATCTGGTGCAGCTTCTCCTGCCCATTTTGAAGCTTCTGATCAATACCCTGCTTGACACAATCAATCTGGAGTAGGACAGGAAAGCGAAGACAAGGGTGAATTACTATAGCAGCAAGACTTGCCTTGTGACTACCCCAGCCAGCTTGTGAGCTGGCACAGAGATCCTCCTGGTCTTCACAGGGAGTAAAGGGGAAGACTGCTGTACAGCAAGCAGCTTCAAGACAGGACGCTTGGAGACAGAACAGTGTTCCTACCAGCTCAATGACCTCCTGCAACTTTGAGAAAGTCTCCTGTGTGACCATCTTGATCTTCCTCACTTTGGCTAAGAAGCACTGGTAGGCTTTTTGATGCAGATGAGTGGGCAAGGAACTCAGATGTGTGAAATAACCCTGATGGTCTGACTGCTGCTGGACAGCTGCCCCTTCAGTCCCCTCCACAGAGACCACAAGGTCAGCTGGAAAAAACAGCGATGAGAAGTTAATTGTTAATTGTCCTAGACTGCATACGACAGATGGTCAGCAGTCATGAAGCCTTGCAGGTTAGAGTCAGAGTGACCATGGCTTTTAAAAGTGTCTGTATCCCCCAAATATAGCAGGAACTGGGAGGCCGAGTACCCCAACCACACACACTCGCGCTACCTCTCTACATTGCAGAGAAGCCTAGAAAGATCTTCTTTGCAGATCTGCCTCACGCAAGTGTTTTCTGACCTAGTTCCTCATCTGTGATGGGGAAATGGTGATCCGATTTTCCTGGCACAGCTTCCACACTTCTGTCAGTGATCTTGCCTGCTTCGCAATCCACTGCCATGCCCTGGCTGGTCACCACGGACCTAGCAGACTCCAGGACTCTCTGAACAACTTCCCTGGCTGCCTCCAACACCGCCACTCTGATCGCAGCATCTTCGGCACCAGTGATGCTGGGTGACACCAGCTCTTTGATGCCAGAGAGAACCTAGAGAGAGATCAGAAGACTGAATGTACCCACTTCTGTAGAACAGCATTTGGTACAACCGTGAGGTTGATGAGACTATTTCAACATCAGAGCTATTTGACCAGCCCAGGTGGGGAATAAGTCAGACTACAAGTGTGAGTAAGCTCTTCTTGGGGTGCAGTTCACCCAGTTTGTGGGATGTGGAAACTGTAATGAGACTTGCATGGGACCTTCCACAAAAATAATCTGACAGTTTGTTAAAATTGTCATTGAGAGCTTCAGTGAGAAGAACGTGGGACAACAAATGTTAAGAAACTTCACCTCAGGTTAGAGTATTCAAATTTGTCAAGGGACAGTAGTCCAGCAGCAAGGATACAAAGAGTTTCCAGCTGTGCTCTAACATCTTCCCAGAAGATGAACTCTAGAACATGCATGTAGCAGAGTACCAACCCACCAGCTAGGAGAGAAGGGGACAGAAGGGCAAGTCAGAACAGCTGTGACAGCTCCAGAGGGTTCTGGCTTTGCAGCTTCAAACTTTTCCCAGTTGGGACAGAGCTGCAGGATTGAAACTCTCAATACAGAGTGCTCAAGTAACACTCATTTGTTTTTGGAGAGTAACTATTTGTTTGTTTCCTTTGTCTTTTAATCATTTCAGCAGGAAAGTCCAGCGCCAGGAGTGTCTGCACTGCAGCTACTGAGTACAGATTACAGTATGTTTGCCATCTAACTTCAGAATTTGCATTTAAGTCTATTGACTAAATGCACCAGGCTTGATCAGACAGTCAAAAGAGCCATTCAGGCAAAAATAACCAAAGGATGTTGGGAGTGAAAGGAGGAGCTGGTTTAGGCTGTTAGAAGAGCCTTGGGGTAGGAAGCAGGGGGAACGGACATCTGAGCCAGCCCAAGGGAACTGGCAGGTACCCGGGTCTCATCTCCTCTGTGAGGGAGAGCATTCCAGAAGAACATGTCATGGACACCAAGAAGTGGGGGGGGATGTTCCTAGTTGGCGAGAATTTCTAGTTCTGTGTTAGACTGAAGGATTAGCATTTTTAGTCAAGGTACTCCTTCAGTCAATATTGGTTCTTTCCTCTCCAGTAGAAGTTGCATGTATGTAGATTCAACTGGTCTGTAACAAGGCTTTTCTCTGGAGGTCATAGCCACCCACCACCCTTCTTTTGTTTTGTTTTGTTTGTTTCTACAG